>NC_089755.1:30196242-30343742 GCF_040412425.1 Macrobrachium rosenbergii
TGCAAGATATGCATTGGTAATGAAACGGCCTATCAGGTAAGAAAGGAATTACGAAGTAACATGTATGTACAGTACCTAATCTGTAAATGTTAATAAAAAATTGTTGTTAAAGAATGTTGTGAGTGTTGAAATACAAGATCTCAAACAAAAAAATAAGATTCAAACAGATTAAAATTCTTTTAAAAATTTAAAACAGAAGCAAGGTAAATATCTATGAAATTCCCAGATTTCTGTTATGCATAGTGATTAATGTCTTCTGCATAAAGAACCGGTTTGTATCTGGTGTTTAGCTCTTCGTTGGGCGAGTCGGTAGAGCTGTGGACTAGCACTCGCTAGGCCCGAGTTCGAGTCTCCGGCCGGCTGATGAAGAGTTAGAGGAATTTATTTCTCGCTATAATGTGGTTCGGATTCCACAATAAGCTGTAGTTCCCGTTGCTAAGTAACCAATTGGTTCTTAGCCACGTAAAATACGTCTAATCCTTCGGGCCAGCCCTAGGAGAGCTGTTAATCAGCTCAGTGGTCTGGTAAAACTAAGGTAAATTTAACTTTTTTACACGGCCCATCTGTGCTAAATCATTATCAACCTTCTAATTGTCTTCACCTGATAAAAGGAACTTAATCATATTTCTAGTCAATTATTGGATGCTTCTGTCGTTTGGAACCAAAGTCTGTGAGCCTTTGGTACCTATGACTGCTGCCCAGTTTCAATGGACATCTTATGGCATACAAGTATATTCCTAGTACTGTACCATAACTAACTAGATCATGGCTACAGTTCAGATACAGTACAACTAGGAAACACTGTAACAGTTTGTTGGTTGGCTGGGTGGGTGGTTTAGATTAAACTAGCCCAATTCCAGCACAGGCTTTGCTTAAGGCTGCTCGTTAGGACTGGTAAAGCATTGAACAACCAGCCAAAAATATGGTAGCATAATTGTATCGGCATAAAAAATGTATGAAATTTGCGCTGGCCCTCACGCTGTTGAAAAGTGACTGTGGTTCGATCACAAATTCGCTTCGATGGCAAAGTTTCAAAATCTACGCTTAATAATCAACCTTGCTTAGCAATAAGAAAATTATACAGTATCACGATAAATTCACAACTACATACAATGATTGAGTCACTCCAACGTTAATCACTATAACATTCACCGTGATCCACGTAGAGTTTACTGATTTGCCAAGTAAATTATAAAGCATTTGAAATCCTAAACTAAAATCTTCACCTTGTCATTTTAAAAATTGCTGTCTCTACCTCTTCAGCTCGTAATGGTTAACTATTAGCCACTCTGATGATGAAGTGGGGGGCTACTCTGTAGGCCACGAAGACTACAAACTAATGCTGATGCTTGTCTTTATATTCCTTCACTAACTGAAGTGTCATGGAGACGTGCTTATGTAAACTGTTCTCTTCATATACATTGGCTTGAGATATATACGTAATTTGTTTTTAAGTATGGAATAATGACACAGAAAACTGATAAAAAATAAAGAAAAATTACGGAGAGAAAAATAAGAGATAAAAGAGCTATAGATATGCTTAGCTATCCATGGTTCTACTTTCTATTATTAAAACGGGTACATTCTGAGACTCAAATAGTCTAATTAGTGTACATTGTAATTCAATAAATAAAGGAGTATTCTCTCACGGTTTCGATATATTATGACACCCTTTGAACCGCTGTGGCACTTTACAAAGTTAGCATACAGAAATAGTAAGTTTAGAGGTGTAAAAATTAATAATTATGGTCAGCCTCTTCAGTTGTCAGTTAGCATATCTAAATATCAAACCAGCGAAAATCTGAAATTTCACTTGGGCGGCAACTGCACTTGCATAAACTCATTATTCCATGCGCCGTAGTCAAAATAATGAAAAAAGCCACAAATACATACCTTTGTTGGATCACTTTTACTCTTGTGTAAGTACCACAGACGCTGAAACATGGAGAAAGGACCACACCCTTCAGTAGCATGCAAGTAAGCGCAAGTTGCCTGCTCACTGGTCTCTTCTTCTTGGAAGTCAGTTTGGCGCAGTGCCGGTAAATCCAATCTAACAAAACAAAATTAAAATAGTTTAACTTATTTAGAAAGTAGAAACATGGATTGAATTTCAGAGTACTTTTACACTAAGCCTATATGCTTGCTGTTCATCAATACTGCCATGATATTCCAGTTTAAGAAGTTCTTCGTTGTCTTCAATGACCGACCTTTCCGTAGCAAACTGAAGGAATTTCAAGATGTCCCTTTTGCAGAAGCTTCCCACAAGGTTAAGGTCTCCAAAGGTTCTCCCATATTTGACGTTGGATCCTGTTAAATGTTTATCAGCGCTGGATGCTCCCAAAACAATCAAATTCTTCCTCTGGTTGCCAGATGACATACCTACCTACAGGTGTAAACATTTGATACAGAAATACAATTAGTTTTCTCACGTGATATCCTTGAATAGTTAGGAGTGAGTCTTATCCTTACAAATGTTGGAATATTCTTAGTTGAAACATATTTTCATTTCAAGACCTATCAAGCAATTAATTGCAACGTATGAATATCAGTGACTAAAGAATAAATAAAAATGCATTTTCCTTATTAGTGACTAACCAACAAAATTACACATACATGTGTGTATGTGTATATATACATATACAGTATATATTATGCCAGTTTGAATTCGTGGTTAGAGGGCATTTCATATTTAATAGTCCACGACAAACACGAGCACTCTCCTCTCTCTTTGTTGATGGGCATCCCTTAATTTCCCCTTTACTTATGTTATTTCCCATTTCCAGTCCTTTTCTAGTAACTCATACATATATAGCACACACACACACACACACACACACATATATATATATATATATATATATATATATATATATATATATATATATATATATATATATATATATATATATATATATATAAAATAATATATATATAATATATTATATATGTATTTATATAGATTATATATATATATATATATACCAGAAATATATATATATATATATGTGACAGTATATTTGATGTATATTCATATGTATATCTGTGTATATTCATATGTATACATACGTAAATATATATATATATATATATATATATATATATATATATATATATATATATATGTGTGTGTGTGTGTGTGTATATATACATATAATTGCAATAGCTACAATGCCCTCTTAACTCCCAAATTCTCCACACATTTTTTGATACGTCTCGTGGTCAGGTCGGTAAAGTGACCTCGTTCTGATACTCTGGAACCGGGTTCGATTCCTGCTACGAACGTCAGAAAATCTCCATAATCTTGCATTTGTATGAGTCTTTGTAGTGACAAACGTATCCAAAAAGTGTGAAGAATTTGAGAAGTTAAGAGGGCACTGTGGTTATTACAATTACCTTACATACGTATCTGGAAAAATTAACTTACCTCCGCAAAGAAATATGCAACAGCTAACGACAGTCGTGACTGGAAGTTCTCGTATGCTGTCCTTGCTCCTTCTTTGGCTTGATCATCAGAAGACAATCGTAGGCTGGATGCGAGTGACGTCGTTGCGTCAGAGAGCAAATTGCCTAGACCCACTGACAAATGGACGCTGCACAAGAGAGATCATCTATAGATTATTAATTTACTAATTTGTTTTTTCTTTTTAAGAAGTGAGATCTTTTCTTTCTGTGTTTCCCTTTACCTCCTCTCACTTCTTCCTAATGAACACCATATTCTTTGGAAGCTTGAATTTCAAGTCAATGGCCCCTGTGGGATTGTTCCATATGAATAGGGTTCATGCTCTGAGTAATAATAATAATAATAATAATAATAATAATAATAATAATAAAGCTAACTGCTAAGTAAGTTCATTATTCACATGATGCCTTTAACCCTGGAGTGAATGTGAACCTGAATGGCTTGGACAACTCTCGTGATATCACCACGAAATAATGCGACTGTACTTTGTTATTTAATTGCTACAAAGTAATGACAACGGTAACTAAAACAACATTCAACAGACACTTTCCTTGCATTTCATATTCATTAACTGCAAACGTAATTGGCATAGTTCTATGATATCAAGAGAGACTAACCTTCCAATCTGACGTGCCAATTCAGAAATCGCTTTCGTGCCTTCAGAATCTTCCGATGACGAAATCTCGATAGATAAAGTGTGAAGAAGACGTCCACACAACTCCCTGGCATCCTTAGGGACGTAATCATTTTGCCCAACTATTCTTCGTACATCTTCCAATACCTGATTTTGAAGAGCAGTGAGTTTTCAGTTGTTGAAATCATGTTATTGATAAAAAGGATTTCATTTTCCATGGTGAAAGTAATGTTGATGGTTTACTTACGTCATTTTGGACTAAGAGAGAATTTCTAGAAGTCTGGCAGACACATACCATTTATGTGTGTGTGTGTGTGTGTGTATGTGCTTAATTTTCCACATTTATAAATTTACCTCATTTAACGTTGTATAACAGTAGGTTCATATTGTTATAGTGTAATATTCATATTATTTTTCATTTGTCCCTAATATCATAATCCTATGATAAAGACCCGAAAAATGTAGGATATATTTATACAACAATATATCCACTTCCTTGACTTCGTTCTTTATGATTTTCTTGATAAGACTATGATATATAACTATAAAAATGCCAACCTAAATCGTGTCCTCAAGTGTATATATATACACACACATGTAAATGTTTAAAATTATAAAGACACAATTGTGGTTGTACGATGCTTGTGCTCATTTATTCTTATGAGAAAAGCACCTCAGATATGAAGTCTATTTTCAACATCATCAAAATCATACAGTAATACATAGCAATCTTTTAAATGAGTCAGTTGTTCTGAAAATAAAGAAAATGTTATGGCCCCTGACCCTCTGTACTCTATATTCATTTATTTTTTTCAAAAGTTGCATGACAGACATACCTTCTCGTCGCCTTTCCCAACAGCCTCTGCGACTAACAGACACATAGAATAAACGATAGCAGCTGTGGCAAATGAGTCTTCATCCTTACACAGGGGCAGCAACAGGCCCTTTTGGCCGGATCTCCTGAGGTAATCCCACACCCAGCAAGCAGGAACCTTTAAAATCTGCTCCTCCTTCGTCGGGATGGTCAGGTTCACGCTGGCTAAGGATGGGATTCCACTTGTCCACCAGTTTTCGTTTCCAATTGAAAATTCAACCTAGAGAGAGAGAGAGAGAGAGAGAGAGAGAGAGAGAGAGAGAGAGAGAGGGAGAGAGAGGGAGAGAGAGAGGAAGAAAGAAATACTTATGCACAACATCTGCGACAATACACTGCTGGTTGTGCCAATATGATAGCTTTAGTTAACCGTGTAATCAAGGAGTTTGTATGGTTGATTTTGAACTGAATTTCAACCTGATATTCAGAGCAGGGATAACTGACGTTATTTTTTCCTGTGATGAGAATAATGAAACAATATTTGCTAATAGTGTGGCATTTCAACTGTCAGATAATCGATTACTAACTCTTCGCTATTGCTATACTACTTTCAAGCGTAGCAGAGGTAGAGATATTAGCTAACTATACATAGGGAGACATTTTATTACATAACTCCAATATTTCCACTAAGCATGGACTTCTCTTTCACGTGGCTAGCTGGATTTGTCCTGGCACGCACAGTGTGACTTCTCACAAAATCAAATAAAGACAAAGTTTTACGTACAACTTCCTCTTCATGTTTACACACACACACACACACACACACACACACACATATATATATATATATATATATATATATATATATATATATATATATATATATATATATATATATATATATATAGGTTTATATATATATATATATACTATATATATATATATATATATATATATATATATATATATATATATAAAGGTAAAATATGAAAGTTTTTGGAGGAGATTTGATGTAAGAAGAAGTGTTCTATTTCTACAACAAGATCGTTGTCAAAATCAACCAGATAAAGACAGTTACAGTCCTCCGAAACTTATCACAAAAGGATGTCAGTCTTACCTGTAGTTAATTGCCAAAGAAATATAATCATCAAAGTTGACTACGCAAGAAGCGTTTCCAAAAGTAATATCTATTATTCAACTTGCTTATCATCCAGAAAGTTCTTAATCCCACAATTATTCTATACCCCGCACATAAGCTAGCATTTTTCCATTTTATGTTTGTTTGTAAATAAAAAAAAACAAAGTGTTTGTTTATATACATATGTATTCCTTTGTTTACATATTTATTTATTGCCATGTTTACTGTCAAGGTCATGATGATAGAACAAAATGTTAAAAATGCTTAGTGTTATTATGTCAGTAGGCCTGTTGAAATATCTGGCCGAATTTTGGCCGTGAAGGGGTAAAAGTTTGGCCGTCAGGTCTCTCGGCAGTCTGGCAACTCTGAAGTCTGGCTAGCATGCTTTCCAGAATCAATCAACTGGAAACCATACGACTAATATATATATTCAAAATCCTATCATACCAAAAGCTTGTAATCCTAAAATCCAACTCAACCGAATTACTTCCACAAGATTCCTTCATCCCAAAAGCACAACTGAAATATTTTCAGTGGTATACAATACTCAAAAG
The DNA here is from genome assembly GCF_040412425.1 of Macrobrachium rosenbergii. Classification (NCBI taxonomy): domain Eukaryota; kingdom Metazoa; phylum Arthropoda; class Malacostraca; order Decapoda; family Palaemonidae; genus Macrobrachium; species Macrobrachium rosenbergii. The sequence goes on from NC_089755.1 coordinate 30,202,840, forward strand.
ACATCATTTTCACGGAATACCATTCCAGATATATTTCATTCTAAGGTCCTTTTTATAAAAACCTATAATCTTCGAAGTGTATCAGTAGAGGATCTTATATCCCAAAGAGAATCACTCTGGATGCGTGTGATTCCAGAAGACCACTACCTCAGATGAACATTTTCATAGTTAACTTCCTTTGAAACTTTTCAACCGTCAAATGCCTACATCTCAAAGATGTGCCATTAAAACTATTATCCCCAGTCCTGCCATCCTTTAGTGACGTCACCATAGAAATGTATAATTTCTAAAACACAAGAATAGAAATATTTGACAGTAGAGCATCATTCAAGAAGTATAGTATTCTTAAAAAACATAGATATAAAACCACACAGCAACCGAAGCACACTGTTCCAAACCAATGTCACCTACAAAACTAACAATTCCTATGGCAAATGATTGCATTTTCATAACATACCAGAAGATAAACACAAAAAGCCCATCATCAAAGCTTACCATTCCTCGATCCTATAAATTTAAAGGTATATTTCTAAGCCAATCGCCCTTGAAACTATTTTCCGGTCACTCTTGGTGCACACCACGTCCCAAACATACCATCAAACAATTCTGATAGTTTCGTACCTTGATCCTTGGAAAGGGTTTGCTCTTCGCCGCTTGGATACAGCGGCTTCGTATGCCAGCTTTGTAACGTCGGATGACTTCTAGATCTACGGCTGCAGTTATGACTTCAACTTCCTCTAATGTATGAATGTTGGTATGAGCTACTATTGCTCCATTAAGACCAATACAGGAGTCTCCTGGATAGTATCCTTGATTGCCTGAAAGTTAATGATTGGAAATATCACTATTTTGGGCTGCACGTTATGTTTCTTCTTGGAAAAAATATGTCGTCTATCTTACCAAAGGCAAGAGCCTTTTTTCAGAATAATCCACTGTCACAATTAACAGCAATTAATTCATAATCTAATATAAAGAACACTATTGTAATAATTGTTGTACAAAAATTACCCAGCTTGATATCGAAGTGCAGTAAAAACCCAAGAAACGAGTTACTAAAATTAAAGATTTTATCAATATAATTTATCATTATTACTAAAACGAACAACCATTTACTTGAAAGAAGCTGAATAGATCATTGATATACAAAACGAGAATCCACAATGCAGAATGGCAAATGTGATAAGAGAGAAATACGAGTGAAGAAAAGGACAAACTGACACAGATAAATGAACAAACAGTGCAAATCGGAAAAACTAAGGCAAGGTAAATAAAAAAAAAATGCAGGTAGCCACAAAGTAGCACCGAAGCTCCTCTTGAACCTATGCAGATCAACATCAACAATTCAGACATGAAGAAGATCCATCGTTTTACAAAAAAGAATATCCGTATAAAACATTGCGGCAATGTGGCATCTCGCAAAATGGGTAAACTGATGCTCAATTAAGGGAGTACTAACCTCCAGGCCGTGGGGCAGCAAGCACTGAAGGGAAGCACAGGAGTCCCTAATTAAAACAGAGCCTGCGGCAAATGTTCGGATAGGATATCGTCATATAACGGTCACTCTCATTCATAATCACTACTTGGAAAAAGAAAAGGTATTACAAGTAATCTTGTGTACAAGTTACAGTTATCCGGACAGGAAACTTACAAACAACTAGTTTGCTGGGAGCATTCGATAATGTATTTCTCAAGTGCAATAATATAAAAGGTTGGCGATGAAGATGTGCACGTATGTAGTGTACAGAGTCACATCACCAGAGAAGATAGGCCTATCTCACAGCAACGGCTACATCAGGTACACAACACCGACCCTTCTTAGGTGTAGGTTGTTCCACAGAAACCATGGATCATCCATCCACATTTTATAGACTCCCAGAAACAATATCATTCACAGCACGGCTAACTGAATGCACCCGAGTCATGCAGAGAGAAAACTACTGCGGCCACCTTGTAACAACCAAAGCTGAGTAACGCCTCGTAGATGCAGACTTTAAATATTCTACAGGAGTCAGGTATACTGACGACGACCAGGCATCGAGCGACCAAACACTGGACACACCGTGCCCTTCAAGAGACACCACGAAGGCCCCCGGTGAGGTCCAAGAAACCTCCTTCCTTGAGTTCCTGAAACCCCACTCCAACCCACCCCACCAAGCCGCGGTCCACCCCACCCCCACCCGCGAGCAACACGGGCCACGCATGCTGACTATAGTGGCTGACATCCGCATATTTGCCTTCCTATGTGATATTGCAAACATTTATGTTAACCTATGAATAAATAAATATTTTTATTTTTATAAGTGATAAAATCACAATAATCATGAAGTTAAAAACTAAGCATCAGTACTAACAGTCTAGAATGAATAATGTATAAGTAATTATCTGAATGCTTCACATGACATCACATGACATCACGATCTAATCCAGACGGTTTTCACAACTATTGCCAATTTAATGACTAAATTATCAATTATTGATTTTCATTTAAGCGGCCACCTGTGGGATTTCGTTTATAAAAGCGCATTTTTTTTCTGAAATTCGTGACTGATTCTGCCGTCAGTGAAGAGAAGACAAAAGAATTCTGAATTCTCTTTGTTTATGAAAATTAGGCTATAAGGCCAAACACTGGTGCACTTCCAGCCATTCAGCACTTAAGACAGTGAAAAGAGGAAGTTGGAGTGGATGGACAGCAAGCGAAACGAAAGGAAGAGAGAATGGAGGAAAAGTAGAGGGCTAAAAAGTGGATGAAGCTAGGGGCCGAAGGGACGCTACTACCAACCTTTAGCAATGCCCACAGTGCACCATGTGAGGTGCACTGACAGCACTATCCACCTACGGGGTTACGAAGTCTGAATCTTAACTGCAGTCATCCTTTTTCGTACTAAAAAAAAAAAAAAAGCCTTGCAAAACATAACTTCAAAGCCATGCAAAACAGAGAAAAAGTCACAAAATCATCTCAAGTCTGCCAAGAAAGTAAGCTTGAACTAACCATCGAATCCTTTTTGGTTTGCCAGTAAGTAACAGCCTCCACTTTTTACGGTTGCCATTTGCACCATCTCGTATCCTAATCCTGGCCTGCCATATTCCTCTAAGGATCCTAATCCATTGGAGATGATCTCGGCCCCATCAAGGCATTGCAGGAGATGGCAACTGTAGAAGAATGATATTAAAATATTGGTTTCAACAAGTAAACAAAGTACGCCTACTCAAATTCAAATGGTACCTTACAAAGTTACTTGTGAAGCTTCAAATTATAAAGCTTAATTTCTTTTGTTTTCTGTAACTATTCAGATGAGCAAAGTACAAAAACTTTTTTTTGTTATCTGACTGATGAGGACCTAAATTTACTGCTGAAAATTTGCAATGCACTTAAACATCAATTATGCTACCAAAAAATTTAACAATTCACGTTGAAAGATAATTAAAGTTCATATATGCAGGTGATGTGAGGTGAAGTGTGTCACATCGGTATGCTTCTATAGCTGTTTTTTTTTTTGGGGAAAAACAGTTCCACATTCTTTACAAAAGATAGATTCATGTTTTCTATAGACCCTCACAACAATCAAGAGTTATTTTCTTACATGCAAAAGTTGACTTGCTGACTATAGATGGAGTAAAAATGTACAGAAATGTAATAGAAGACAAAGGACCAGAGATTTATGCCGCTGTTCCATAGTACCTTTCAGGATTCCAGAGCTCCTCACAAATGTCATAGCCGATGGTGGAGTCCTTCGTGGCGATGATCCCGTCACCAAAAGGAACAGATTCCTGCCCAACAATTTCCGAAATGACAGGAGGAAGAGGGTACTCCTCCACCTCCCGGACCTAAAGACAATTCATAATTTATCATCACTAAGTGGACATGACACCAAACCCTTCCAACTGCTACCCTGTAGCTCCCCAGACATCTCTGGCACTTGATGGCACCCTTACCACTTCCCTGAATAAGACTCGTGACTGCCAAGCGCTGGGGCCTATTGGGTCATTCAGCGCTGAAAGGAAATTTACAATAAAGGTTTTAAAGGTGTAACAGGAGGAAAACCTCGCAGCTACACTATGAAACAATTGTTAGGAGAGGGTGGAAAGTAAGATGAAAGACAATATGAACGGAGGTACAGTAAAAAAAAAAAAAAAGGAACGAAAGGGGTTGAAGCTAGGGGTAGAGGGAACGCTGCAAAGAACCTCAAGTAATGCGTGCAGTGTACCACGTGAATTGCACTGATGGCGTTACCCCAACGGGGTGGCGGTGGGGAAGTGGGGTCGTTGTGGTGCCATATCTACTTTTCCATTAGGGTTGTTATGGCTTCTCTTCAGTTTCAATATGAAGAAAAAGACCTTAAAGAACTATGAGTATAACTTAAGTGGCAAGTGGCATAACATAATTTATGTATTCAAAAATATTTATTACTAACAGACTTTAAAATGTCCAGTCCCTTTCCTTTGCAAGGTGTTTTTGTACATAGGAGAGAGAGAGAGAGAGAGAGAGAGAGAGAGAGAGAGAGAGAGAGAGAGAGAGAGAGAGAGAGAGAGAGAGAGAGAAATTTCCAGGAAAACTGCCATAAATTTCTTTGACTTTGGCACTATATTCATCATGTATCATTTTACTTTTAATAGATTTCGGATTCTCTGTCTGTCTGTCTGTCTGTCTGTCTGTCTGTCTGTCTGTCTGTCTGTCTGTCTGTCTGTCTGTCTGTCTGTCTGTCTGTCTGTCTGTCTGTCTGTCTGTCTGTCTGTCTGTCTGTCTGTCTGTCTGTCTGTCTGTCTCTCAAACACGCTCACTAGACACGGAAAAAAATCCCCCTTAACGAAAACTAATTTTCATTTCGCTATAATGCCCACGGTTTGCAATATCCCTCGTAATTTTTTTTTTTTTATTTTTTATTCTTCTTCTTCTTACCTTAACCCAGGCAGTGAACCACCGAGTTTCGCGATATCCCATGAAGCCGTCATTAGCTAACATCATCTTCGGTCGAATGAGCAAAACTCTCCTGGAAGGAATGAAAAGATATATTAGTGGACAAACAAATGGACAACAGCGCAGCGGCAGTAGAGAGACGTGTTATTAAGAGCACCTAAAGGTTTTAATGATTTCAATTCAACCATTTCCTCCACTGAGATTTCATCTAAATCTTGGGGCTAATATAGGGAACTGATTATCTCACTGTTTAGATAGCAGTGCACCTGGTTAACCTTATGAAGCATATTACGTTTTTTGTTATTCTTTCAATGACCCTTAAATAAAAAATATGACAGTCCTAAACAGAAGAGAAAGCAAAGATAGATGGATGCACATTATAGAAATATACATCTATTAACGTTAGTTGCTCATGCTATCACACTAAACTAATAATGAGCCATTGTATATAAATGTATATATACAGTGCCACTCCGCTTTTCGCACTTCACTTTTCCACGCTTCATTTTGTCGCAGATTTTTGTGCAACATATCTTTCACTTTTCTGCAGGAACTTTCACCAATTTGCGGATTTTTCTATGGAGCGTATCTCTAAAATTATCACTAATTCGCTTTTTTTCATAGAGCAACACTATTTATTCACTAATCACTTTACTGTATTTTTCCATATTGTGTTTATGACTAAATACAGATTTTTACGATAAAAATAAGTTACACTTCTTATAACGTAGTAAATTATCTATTAAGCACATTCCAGGTTGGGGCCCCAGACTGAGCATTACAAGTGTACGCTCTGTACGCTCTCTCTCTCTCTCTCTCTCTCTCTCTCTCTCTCTCTCTCTCTCTCTCTCTCTCTCTCTCTCTTCAAGGGTAATGTAAGATGTATTTGAAATGATATTACTGTCAAGTGATTTTGGATGATAGGGCATATCGTACAATATTTAAAATATTCGCTAATTATTTTTATTTTATTTTCCAGTAAAAGCAGATGGGAAAGTAAAATGAAAATAAATAGTAAATATTTTAAATATTGTATAATATGCGCTATCATTCAAAAACACTTTACAGTAATATAATTTCAAATACACCTTACACTACCCTTAGAGAGAGAGAGAGAGAGAGAGAGAGAGAGAGAGAGAGAGAGAGAGAGAGAGAGAGAGAGAGAGAGAGCACGTACACTTGTTATACTCAGTCTGGGTTACGGACTGCTCTATGAGCAAGAGCCCGTGCTGGCATAAGGCCAGCTTAATAAAAAAAAAAAAAATCAGTCTGGGCCCCAACCTGGAATGAGCTTAAAAGATTCATTACTACATTATAGCTAAATTACATTACTACGTTATAAGTACACTGTAAATCGTTTTTATCATAGAAATCTGTATTTAGTCACAAACATAATATGAAAAAATACAATAATTAGTGAATAAATAGTGTTGCTCTACGAAATAAAGCGAATTAGTGATAATTTTAATTGTTTTTAACCATAGAAAGAAAACGGGACGACTTCAATATTATAAGAGAAAACGGCTATGCTTCGGTATACAGGGTAACTTGATTAGCTGTCAAACGTTCTGTAAGATGGGTTTATTTAATATGTATTAACATTTTTTTTTAATTTGTCTTAAACATCCTATAGATATTTTGCTGTGTTTACACTAATATTTTAAAATTAGTAAATCATTGTTATAAGCATTTTAGGGGGCATATATCTTAGGTACTAATCTAAGACGACATAGGATGTTTTGGGATGATGGTTTGGGGTGTACGTATTTTTGTTTGAATTGTTTTAGTATGAAAATTTATGGTATATTTTTGTTTGAACTACTAAATTTGGCAGTGAACTTTTAAAATAGACAGTTATAAGCGGTACTTGGCACTTATAAGCAGTTATAAGCCTTTTTAGAGGGATTTTGCATTTCCACAGTGGGTTCTGGAACCTATTACCGCCAAAAAGTGGGGGAGCACTGTATAACATATACTGTGTATATATATATTATATATATCTTACCTGTTAAGGAATACCAGCTTGCAGTTATAGAGGACATTCTTATGCATGACAGGTAAACCAACATCAACCAAGATATCGCTGCATACAGGATCTTGCATAATAGTAGCAAGGGCCTCCCAGGCATACATTTCCGTGTCCCTTTCATGGTAGTGATCTCCGCACCCGTAACCTCTGTTGGAGACAGAAACTAGAATGACTGGATCTTAAACCTGTGCAATTATGAATACGTATATACTATATATATATATATATATATATATATATATATATATATATATATATATATATATAATATATATATATATATATATATATATATATATATATATATATATATATATATATATATATATATATATATTATATATACATTTATATATATACTGTATATGTTATATAACTATATAGACATTTATATATATATATATATATATATATATATATATATATATATATATAATATATATTATACACACTATATATTCAGTGTATAAAGCTATTACTTTCACAGAGGACCTCAATGATAAGGAGGGTTCAAAAGATTATTTGGTGCCTTGAAGATGGAGGGAGACACGCCTCTGAAAGCTTGGAAATAAAGACTCTCCTCTCCTGAACCTTCTGTATTATTGAGGTCCTCTGTGGAAATAATATATTCATATATATCTCAAAAAGTTTTGTGAGACTGAGGTTCCTAGCCCCTACACCTCTTTTCCTAACCTCAGCCAACGCTGGTGTCCATTTACAACTGGGTGGAATCATCATCAGCAGGCCAAAAGCAAGCAATGGGCCTAACATACATGAGCCGAGAGCTATACCACGGAAAAACGGTCTAGACCAGCGGTTCCCAAATAGGGGTAAATTACCCCACTGGGGATAATTTCGCATTTGATGGGGGTAATGACAGTTTTCATTTTGACAGGTGTTGCAATATATATATATATATATATATATATATATATATATATATATATATATATATATATATATATATATATATATATATATATATATATATTATATATATATATATATATATATATATATATATATATATATAGGCATATATATACACATATGTATTATTATTAAAAAGATTAAAAATTTAAATCTTAGCGAACGTCCAGTGTCTCTCGCCGGCAATTAGTTGTCACCTCAGAGGAGGGTGGAGATTGGGAGAGTAGGGGGGAGGGCTGCCCCATGTAACGGTTTTTTTTTTCATATCCGGTCCGAGGTCAGAGGAAGACAGACGCATTATCATTTCAGTGCACGGTCTAGACTCTAGACCGTGCACTGAAATTACTATGTATTAGTAGGCAGACTGGTCCAGAAATGCAAGACAAAAAGAGTGAGAGTTTTTGGAAAATTCGAACTGTACCTGGCTGGCTATGGAAAATCTGACAGGATGGCTGCTCTATGTGACTTAAATGCGAAGGTAAGTGACAGAATGTTCTTGTTAGCAGTTGGTATGGAGTTACTGTGGTAAATGAGAATGGAATGCCTTGTGGAAGTATGTACCAAATCAAGAAGGAGAGAGTTTTTGGAGTAAATGAAAGAGCATGTACATGGAAGCAATGGTGAGACGAGGCTTGGCTAGAGCTGTCTGATCATGATCCGCTTGAAGAGTAGATGAAAATAGAACTATAAGTGCAATCAGGACAAGTGAGTTTAATAAGAGGCAGTAATGACAGCGTGATAGGATGAATGCAAAATGAGTTAGGACTAAATTCAATATTGGAAGTTGTATATGAGAAGTATGTAAAATTCATGGATTGCTCATTGATTCAGCAGTGTGTGCTTGTGAGTTGAAAACTGTAAAAAGAGGAATGACACATTCAGTGGTAGCATGGGGAAATAAGTGGTTTAGTGAAAGGATAAATGAGATTGTTTGAAATGCAATTACATGGCAATAGAGAAAACTGCATACATATAAACATGAAGACGAGTAAGAAAATCAAAGAGCAAATGGGAGAAAAGAGGACAAGTCATGAAAATATAGTCGTGAACCTGAACAAGTACTTTCAGAAGGTGTTTTATAGGGAGAGATGTGCAGAAAGGTTAATGCACATATGGATCTCGGAATAAAAGATGCAGAAGGAGAGATGCTGTTTTAAGAGAGTGCAGTCCTGGTCCAATGGAAAAGTAATGTGAACATTTGCTAAATGTGGATGGTGGAAGAGAGGCAGACCTGAATCACGCTACAATGGATAGAATTAGTGTAAGTTTGAGAACGCTTCTGGAAATGGCTGTCGAGTGTATTTGGATGGCGAACTAAGAGGGTGAAGATGGGACCATGAATTAAAGAAACTTTGCAGAAGTTGATGCACTATATCAGTGAATATGTGGCGTAGTGACTTACCAGGGTAAGTAAAGTCTAGATAAGGAAGAAGTTCAAAGGAATGACTGACAGGCATATTTGTTCATATGAATATGAATAAAGGCGGTAGTGGTGACTGGATCTTAAACCTGAGCAATTATGAATACATACATACATACATACATATATATATATATATATATATATATATATATATATATATATATATATATATATATATATATATACTATAGACATATATATATATATATATATATATATATACTATAGACATATATATATATATATAATATATATATTCAGTGTAAAAAGCTATTACTTTCACAAAGGACCTCAATGATACGGAGGGTTCAAAAGATTATTTGGTTTCTTGAAGATGGAGGAGACACGCCTCTGAAAGCTTGAAAATAAAGAATCCCCTCCTCTGAACCTTCTGTATTATTGAGGTCCTCTGTGGACATAATATATTCATAAATATCTCAAAAAAGAATTATATAGGCATAACACTCCTATTTGTAGCACCACGGAAGGTGTAAAGAGAGAATTTCATTTAAAAGGTAAGACAGATGACAACAGGACTGATCGGGAGAGAAAGGTGTCGGTTCAGAAAAACAACGGGGCACGGGGATCGAGTGCTGATTGTAAGAACAGATATGTCATAGGTTTGAGAGAAACGAGGAAAAGCTGCGTGATATAAATGGACCTAGAAAAATGTTATGATAGAACTGATGATGGAGATGCATTAGGGAGGGTGCTGGAGATATTTGGTGTCGAACATAATATGCTGAGAACAATTACGAGATTTTACAATGAAAGCAGAGTGTGTTGGAGTATGTCGATTGGAAGAATGCTAATTTTAGGTAAAAACGGACTTGTTCTGTCGCCATGTCTGTTTAATTATCGTTATCGATGGAATGATGTAAGGAGTCAGAGAAGAACGTTAGATGTGTGAAAATAGCTTTATAAGAAAATGAAGAATAATCGGAATTTAGCTAAACAACCAGACCTCTTCCACAGTTTTGCATAATAACTCCCTCAGAATTAGTTAGTAGTCTTTCTACTTCAAGATTCGATTTCTTTTTCATAATTTTCATTAATTCATCATTACACGACTTCAGCCTTTGTAAATGTTTATGCTTCAAAGAGCTCAACTAGACAATTTTGAACTATGATGCAATAGTGTTTCCACGATCAATTCAGCAATAATTCTTGATGTTAGTCAATAGTAGATATAGCATCATTCATCTGTCATGGATATGATGAACACTGTCATTATCATCATGATTATTCAACACAAATATTCAAATGCCACTTACGTGATACTGAGCTCAGTCCCACACAGATACCGGGCGCCAGCATCCTTGGCCTTCCTGATCGATTCAATAATCCGTTCCACGTTTCCCTGATAATCGAGAGCCCACTGGTTTAAGGAACATGTTGCAAGCACCGCTACTCTCCCCATATCCACGGTTCTGGTTCCTGAGTAAATAAGTTTGCTATAAAGAACAGGCTTCATGAATAATAATAATAATAATAATAATAATAATAATAATAATAATAATAATAATTGTTTAAAAATATTTAATATTAGTAAATATAATACTATGTAAAAAGGTCCCAAGACTTTCGAACAGATGAACGGTGTAGAAAGTCTTTGGTTCTTATTACATAGTAATATATTTACTATATAATTGTGGGTTTTTTATTACTCAGATTGAAAACTGAAATTGTAAATCTATTAGTTTAATAGTAATAATAATAGTAATCAATTTTTTCTCTCTTTCTCGTCTACTCTGGTGTCCCATGGTATTGCGACATCAGTGAGTGATATTTTCTCCTTGATTTTGTCAATCAACGTCACGTCCGGTCTATTGGCACGTATCACCCATCCGCAAGCTAGCTGGTGTTTCTTACACAGGCTCCAGTGGGGGCTTTTGTTACTGAATCATGCCTCTTTTTGTATTGGTTCTGCGCAAGCGCCGGACATTCGAAATAAGAAAATCGAAATAAGAAGGATATGGGATATGCCAGTGGAAATTGTACCCATAACCATAGGAACACTAGGCACGATCCCAAGATCTCTGAAAAGGAATCTGGAAAAACTAGATGCCGAAGTAGCTCCCGGACTCATACAGAAAAGTGTGCTACTAGAAACAGCGCATACAGTGAGAAAAGTGATGGACTCCTAAGGGGACAGGATGCAACCCGGAGCCCCACACTATAAAAACCACCCAGTCGAATAGGATGACTGTGATAGACCAAAAAAAAATTAAATAAATAAATAAAAATAATAATAATAAAGGAAGGGGGCCCTCTTCTAAGTCTCAATAAGATGCTAGTTACATCATCTCAAATGCTGTTAATTCATAATAGTTTCTTTTTTTTTTTTTTGGACAATTCCCTTTTCTATGAGATAAAGTCCACGTAATAATCGTCTCACATTACTTTCAGCCCTACAAGAACTTTGACACTACATAAGAAATGAAAACATACTTGTGGTTAGTTCTTCATTGAAGGGGTGGGTAGAGCTCTCGGCTAGCACGCTGTTGGCCCAACGCTCGACTCTCCGACCGGCCAATGAAGAATTAGAGGATTTTATCTTTGGTGATCGAAATTCATTTCTCGTAAGCTGTAGGTCCCGTTGCTAGGTAACCAACTGGTTCTTAGCCACGTAAAATAAATCTAATCCTTCGGGCCAGCCCTAGGAGAGCTGTTAATCAGCTCAGTGGTCTGGTTCAACTAAGATATACTACTTATTTTTTGTACAAACACGGGGAATGAAAGTGTTGTTAACGCTTCGCTTCATACCGACACGGCATGATCACAACATATGTTGAAGATGTGTTGAATTCTGGTGCTGCTCTACCCGTATTTACATGAAAGCAGCTGTCGAGAAAGTGGTGAAACAACGATTTATGGGGATCTCCTTACAATGCTCACTAAGGTCATACTGCCCAAGTCAGGTAGCTGATTACGATGGCCAATGGTCCTCTGAACCAAGGTCTATAGAGATACATATATGCCTTGCTCTGAACCTTTGAAAATGTTTTAATATTTTATCTACAAAGTACATATGAAAATACATTGACTCCCTATTGTAGTGGGTTCTAAGCTATGTGCTGCTTGTTGATTATAGTAAATTCAATAAAACTTTCAAAAAATTGAATTTTTACCAACTACAATAAGTGTAACTAGAAAATATGTCTTTAAACTTTGATATCTTTTACTGGATTCAATTACCCCAAAAATGTACACTTTTGCACAGTTTTCTTTATTATAGCTATTAGAAGTGAAGATATAGGATCTGGTGTATTTGGGTGCGGACATATTGAAAGAAAAACCCATTTATTTAACACATATAGTAAGGAAATCCAATTTGTACCTTACGATAATTATTTGACTCTTACGTTAAAGTACTCCAATATCAAGAGGGGCCTTTGCCTCATGCACAACGCCCTATTTTTGCATTTAACCGGTCTACGGCACAATCTGGATGAGTGGTGTTGCCTTGACTTAATGAGAGTAAATTGAAATGGTCGGGAACTACCACATGTCAACTGTCCTCTCTCCCTCTCTCTCTCAGATTGGGTTATCACGATAAGCATCATTTACGATAAGACATCGTCACCGCTGTATAATCTGCTGTTCTCTTAAAGCACCATAAAACAAGAAAGAAATGCACCGAAGTTTCTTCGACGCAATCGATTTTTCTGTACAGCCGATACAGCTTATAAACAAGGCCACCGAAAATAGATCTGTCTTTCGGTGATCTCGGTATAATGTTGTATCAGGCGCGGCCCATGAAACTTTAACCATGGCCCGGTGGTGGCATAACCTATATCGTTGCCCGAAGCACGATTATGGATAAACTGAACCTTAAATAAAATAAAAACTACTGAGGGTAGAGGGCTGCACTTTTTTGTCCGTATGATTTGAAAGTTGGCGGGTGGATGATCAACATAACAATTTACAGCCTCCAAGCCTCCAACCATCAAAGATCTGAGACGGACAGAAAAAGTGTTGACAGAAAAAAGTCCGGACCGAATGAAGTCCAGACGGACAGACAAAGCTGGCACAATAGTTTTCTTTTACAGAAAACTAAAAATATGAATAACCCAACCTTTCCACTAAGAGCAAACGGAGATTGCATCTACAGGTATTGCTCTTGGCTAAAGTGTTCTTATTAAAACAATTACTTTGAAATGAAGATGGAAGAACCTGGCATCTGTCACCTTACCTATCAGTTCACCTGCCACAGTTGATTGCGAGTAGAGGCGAAGCAAAATACCACACTCCGCGAGGGATGCTCTCCGTTACACGACTGACCAGTTATGTAAACTGCCGATTCGCCGGTGAGTCAGCGACTACGATGATGCTGCCCGCCACAATTAAATTCTGGGTTTCGAGTGTAAATTACCCACGATATTGCATCACCATTGCTACCTAGGGAGTGGGATGAAGTAAGTACAATAAATCATAATAATCCTATCACAGAAACAAATAATATACAACAAACATGAAAGGAGTTGATAGAGCTTTTGCACTCGAACTGGCAGTCTTGTCAGAATAGTCGAGTGGCAGAATGGAGTTTTTGGTGAAACCTCGTTTCGTGATAACAATTGTTTTTTTTTTTCTTGTTATCTAGACCCTACTTATTATAAAACAACTGGGTGCAGGAGTAAGGGAATATTTTTTAGCCATACCTTATTTTCTATTTAACATAGAAGTTTTATTTCAGTGATAAAATTCATGTTCTTGTTTAAGGAAGTGTAAAAATTGTACTATCAGATGTTGTAATGTCCTATTTGTCTAAATTCTGTCCTTTTCTCGGGAAAAAATCATTAGTCCTTTGGTTGCTAGCGTCGAGATATCTCGACCCGCAATAACAGTATCGAGGTCGCCAAGGTCGACATGTTTCCACCACTGTAAAAAAATAAAAAGTTTACCCTGCAAATTATGAATGCATTTTCTTTCTTCTACATCGTGTGGAAATCACAAAGCAATATCTCATACTATCTAGTGGTGGAACAACTAAACGCGAATGTCAACAAATACATACCGTCACCTAATTAAAATAAAACAATTGCCTAAGTCATTTTTTCAACTTTTTGAGAAATCGAAAAAAACCTTCTCATTTTCTTGATTTTGGTATCAGTGAAATGCTGATCATTTTATAACTTCTTGATACATGGACAAAAACATTTATATGCTTTTCTTATGTGTAAAGCGTTATTCTTTAAAATAACACGAATTAAATTGACTTAAGAAATTTTATTGGAAAAGTTTTCATATGACACAGGCAAAATGCTAAAGTACCAGTTAGTTCAAAACAGGGAAAAAAATATGTACACATTCTGAAAAAGTAGTTCAGACATTCTGCAGATGAAAGTCAGTGAAAAGTGCAAAATACAGCACCAATATATTTATTAGTAACAAAATGTAAATAAGTATAAGACCTTCTGAAAAATAAAGGAAAACAAAGGGAAAATTAATTATCTGATTCTCAAAGCACTGTTTCCTGCATCTTTTCACAATTATGATTTATCTGCATAATAACCTTAATTTTTAAAATAAACTTAAACAAATGAAAGGGGGAAATTAATCAAATACTTCTCAAACCTTGTTTCCTTGTCTTTGTTCATAATTATGACTTACAGTACCGAGATCTTGTCACTATTCATTACTCGTAAGGCAAGGTATCAAAAAAATTATAGCAGTCAGTTGGCATAACTGTCTTCATGGACTGTAGGTCGTTTTATTTACGCACAGTTATAGGCAGTCTTGATGAAAACAATGGAATCCATTTAACTAATACGTTTTGAATCCGGTGTGACAGAGTCTCCCACGCTGAGTGGACGTTGAATGGCACCCTGAACTTCACTGTTCCATCAATTTGGTACATTAAACCTCGCAGATCGTGAACCACTGGATCTCCTGACTTTTTACCAGGTCTGATGCTGGTGAAGAATAAATTCTCATTCTTTATGAAGTCTTGGTGCTTCATCTGTCTGACTATGTATGGGGATCCTCGCACACTGAATAAGTACTGCATAATCTCGTTCTGTGAAGACATCATTCACTAGTTTTCTTTCAAGAATGCCATGCATGGAGTCGCACTCCATTTGCGTATGGCCTACAACGAGGTACTTCTGAACGATGCTGATGCCATGTTATCCTTCATCTGTCTGACTATGTATGGGGATCCTCGCACACTGAATAAGTACTGCATAATCTCGTTCTGTGAAGACATCATTCACTAGTTTTCTTTCAAGAATGCCATGCATGGAGTCGCACTCCATTTGCGTATGGCCTACAACGAGGTACTTCTGAACGATGCTGATGCCATGTTTTCTGATTACAGTCCGTTAGTCCGAAGGCCCGATAGTCCGAAGGTCCGATAGTCGTAGGTTGGTATTTTTATGGGTGTTTACTGGTTACAATTTTGCCGTATTAGCTATGGAGGGGTTGGGGGCTGATTACAGTCCGTCGCACTATCGGACCTTCGGACTATCGGGCCTGCTGACTTTCGGACTATCGGACCTTCGGACTATCGGGCCTTCGGACTATAGGGCGGTCACCATGTTTTCTGGCAAGAGCAGAATAGCCATTGGCAACTTTCACGTTTCTGTTCTGGTAGCTACATCCATCACTCCAGATCACAAGCTCTTGTAAATCAGGGCTCTCTGAAATTATAGTTTCAAAGTGATGGTACTGCAGATATGAAAAAATTTCACTTTTCAAGTCACCTTCAGTTTCATTCCAGATGTAGCAGTAACCTTTCTTGGATTTCAGATCACACAGTGTGAAGTTATGTACCTGGAGCTTTTGTTTTGTAGTACATATGTAATGGGAAAATTATTCCTTTAATTATTATTGATTTATTTAGAAACTGATTCATCATCCTCCTCTAATATCTTTACACTACTGTTGTAAGAGTGATTATGACTATAAAAGTATTTTGTTTGTATAAGGTTTTTATACATACCCGTGCCAAAAGGGTACCACAAAATGGCCGTCCTACAGGGCATCTTGGGGTTACCCCTACCTCTCTCATGGAAATTTCCACTGCTGACCACGATCTTAGACTAGGCTATACAGTAATTTAGGAAAACCTACCCTAGACTAATCCTGTTTGAATGAGGAATTATGACTATTTTTGTTAAATGTAGTTAGGCTATATATATATATAAATTCTTGAAAACTTAGTTACATAGGACTTAGCCTATACCCTCATTAAACTAACCTAACTTTGTGGCCTATTGTAACCTAGTAAAAAATCAGCCATGTAAACTTTGCATAGGCTATCCTGACCGATTTCTGAGGAGGCCTAGCCTAGACTATATCCTATTAAAAGGCACCTTAGCCTAATTTTACCTCATTTTAGTTTAAGTTTTTCTCAGAAATCTTTCAGGTAGCCTTATCCATTGACATATATTGTGTACAAACATTTAGTACTGTGTGGAGTAGTACTGTGTGATTTACACCTTACTGTGAATTAACTGATTCCAGGACCTGCTCAACATTTGGTACTGTCCTATTGTGAAGGAAAAGCAATTCCCCTAGTATGTAGTTGATATGTTTTTTTTTTTTTTTGAGGTATCTCAATATAAAGAGTAATTTTTTGTTTTTTGTTTTAAACTATTCACTTACATTGTTTTTCTTGAAATCAAAATTAAATAAAAGGAATATTTCCTGGGATCTAGTCCAGGAGTTCTGACGAGTATGTAAATTAACCAAGTCCAGGAATTCGGAAGAACATGTAAATTGACCTAGTCCAGGAGTCCTGAAGAGCATGTAAATTAACCGTCCAGGAGTTCTGAAGAGTATGTGAATTAACCTAGTCCAGGAGTCTGGAAGAATGTGTAAATTAACCTAGTCCAGGAGTTCGGAAGTATGTAAATTAACCATGTCCAGGAGACTAAGCCTAAGAGAATTTTGGCATGATGTAATGAGTAATAAAGAGAGGAACTGGGGCCCAGGGATTTTCTTCAATACCATCTTACCTTTACCCCCAAAATAGAAATCAACGCTTCAATTGCCTCCCAGTGGGAAGACATCACCTGGCCTCATCAGTAACAAGACCCATACACCCAAGGAGTATCACGTAATAGCAGGTAGGACAGGCCTACTCAAATTTCCAGACAGCGTAAACGTTCGTAGTCTTCATACCCACCTTGTCAACTATGACACGGTACCATTCTCCAACCCCTGTCTCCAGGCAAGAAGACTGACAACAGTGCATATGTTTAGTATTATTATTATTCTCGTATCTTAATGTCTTGGGGCGGGGGGGAGGAAATTCCTCCGTGACACGTAGTAGATGCCAATATAAATACATTTTCACCAACGTCAGCATCTCATAAATCCATGATCATCTTTAGCTACCTCAGTTTCAGAGCTTGATGGATCATCACCATCTGGCTGGTAGTATGGCTCAAGATCTGAGTCATCTTCAGCATCCAAATCTTTATCAATGAATGCATCTGATATCCCAGATGTTTCAGGTTCCACATGCAGCTCTGAATAGCTCATATTTTTGTCAACAGATTAGGCCTGCCACTCACAATCTATTAGGCCTATCTGTGAAAGAACGAAATCCAAAAATCATAAACAACATAATCATAGATTGCTTACCATGCCAAGGAACAAGAAGGATCTTGATAAAAATCTAATCAGTTTCTTCTGAAAACCTCATGTAAATAGGGAATTACTTGAAATTTACACATTACAGGCATCAGTACAAAGTTAATGAAAACCACTGACTGCTGCTTGGTCTATTCACTCCCCTCTTACATATTTCATTTTCTCCTCTCAGCACATTATACACAATTGTAGACGTTTTGTACATTACCTTTGATAGACGAAAATCACACCTAATATAGATAACTTTTATACACTGACGTGCTTTGCATTCACAGCTCAGCATATGTCTGATGTTTACAATCAGTAATTATAGAAAACGTTAAAATGTCTAAAAGAAAGAAAACTGATAAAAAAAGGTGATACTACTGAAAATGTAAGAGAAAGTCAAATTGCCTAAATCACATTGTTTGACTTAGTATTTGTAAAGTCCCCGCTAAGCGGGTCTTCTATGATGACGACCCGTTTTCTATACCGCCCCCATAGTAGCGGGTCAAGAGGGAGCAGCCATGCTGAATCAACCATACTGATCTATGTAAATTTATACCTGTTACTAACTTATATTGCATATGTTTCTTTTGCACATGCATCAGATTGTTGTTAGCTTGATCATTGTCCATTTTTGTAACTCAAATTGTATTTATTCATTGTAATTATTGTCAAGAGTAATTGACCTCAGGTCACCCTGATTCTCATTGTATTCCTCGGGGTGACGTCAGTCCGCCGCTATATAAACCGCCTGTGTCCTGAATAAATCAGCAGTAACTTTTCTCCTGCTCATTATTTAGCACCGTAAAAAGTCACCTTGTGATTTAGGCAAAATGTTTACTGTGAATTCTCGACCACTCATACTCAACCAAATAAGTCAGGTAAGTATATCAAAAGGTGCGCCACGTCCGGGAGAACCGACTTAGGCAAAAATCCAAAAGTCGCCCAAAAATGACTTGGGCAATTATTTTAATAAGGTGACGATATGGTTTCTCAGCTGGCCTACCGCCTACGCATCACGTGTTATGCTACTGCAACATTTTTCATAAAATTCCCGATTAAATCGGTAAATTTATGTATTCCTAAATGCAGCATCATTATGAATGATTGCTAGCTTTAAATTTCTACTTAAATAAGTTAGTATAAGAAGTTAGTATAATAGAATGACAAAATGAGGAAGTAACGATCGCTCATTGTTCGGCCATTTAAAGAAAGACAGACAGATAGACTAACCTTACACACACACACACACACACACACAAGCTCCTCGTTGGACGGGTCGGTATAGTTCTCGGCTAGCACTCTGCTGGGCCCGCGTTCAAGTCTCCGGCCGGCCAATGAAGAATTAGAGGAATTTATTTCTCGGTATAATGTGGTTCGGATTCCACAATAACAGGTCCCGTTGCTAGGTAACCAACTGGTTCTTAGCCACGTGAAATAAGTCTAATCCTTTTTAGGAGCTTTAATCAGCTCAGTGGTCTGTTAAACTAAAGTATACTTAACTTTTTCACACACACACACACACACACACATTCATGGTGGTGGTGACTCAAATATGTTTTTTTTTTTTTTTTTCAGACAAACCAGCATAAATAGTCAGAATTGCTATTAAAGATCTTATATCAACTGTAGTGGTAGTGGTTGTGGTGGATTTCTATATGTAAAGCGCTTGCATACAGCCAGTACAAGTAGAGGTGATAATTTGCATGAACAGTTATCCCATGAACCAGATGCAAAATATTGGTGTCACAAAAGTTGTATAACATCGTATACATCAAAGTGTCACATTAAGCACCATGTTTCTAAGAAAGATACCAATGATGCACCACAAGTAAAACGAAGCCGCCGATCAGAACAAGTAACTTTCATATTCAAAGAACACTGTTTTATATGTGGCAAAAAATTGTGAAGAGCTGGATCCACGCCACCCAGATCGATGGCGTCCAGCCAGCTATTGTCGCACTGCAGACCGTGGGAAATCACAAAAGAACTTTCAAGGATGTTATTCTAGACACCTGTGATCACAGAAATGATGACTGGGGGAATGAAGTAAGGCTGCGTGTGCAATCAGCAGTCAGTGACTTCAAGCAGCAGGCGCTAAATACCACAGACACTGCCTACAAATCTTCAAGTGCAGTATTGGTCAGTCTCAAAGTAAGGCTCAGAGTACTAATGATGATGCTTTTTTTAAAGTTGTCGACTGGATGCTGGCTGACAAATCTAATGTGTGGAATCCAGTTGAGCTTGAAGAATTGTATAAATCACATGGAGGAGAACAGCTGTCTAGAAGATTGTTGATTAAAAAATTATCAGATAAACTGGAGCCAGACCTACTCATCCTATCAAGCCTCAAAACATATGAAGTTGATTTCTAGCAATGAGGAAGATATTAACACAGCCACAGAGCAAGTTGCCAAAGTGATAATCAAGGAATGTAGAAAACTCAAATGTGACCGGTCAACTTATAATACAAGAATATGCCTGGATAATGCTTTGGCTTGTAGCAGCCCAACTTTATTATGCTGTCTACCCTTTCCCCAAAACTGGAGACAAAATTACCAGCAGCAATGGCAGGAAATACGGTGACAGTTGCCATTACAAATAAACCCACAATGTTGCAAATTGCCCCAGGTGTTGTAATTTGTGACAAAATAAATATTGAGCTCTTGCATGACTTAGGTACTACACCTTCTTATGATGAAGTGCTACGTTTCAAGAGTTCTGCAGCTCGTGCAGCAGCCAGTAGCAAAGAGAAGCTAGGGATTTTCAATAGTGATAATGGCCTTGTTCAAGTGGTAGCCGATAACTTTGATGCAGAAATTTCACCACCAAATGGTGTCCAGGCACCCCGTGCCTTAGCCATCCTAGTTACTCAACCAAAACACAATAATGACATGAACACACCAGAAGTGACCAAAATTAAACGTCTTAAAAAGACAGAAATGTCTGAATTGGTTTTACCAGATGTACAAGTTCATCTATATGAAGGGCCTAAAAAGCCTGAAATGCCTGAACAGGAAGAAAATGTGTAGACATAAAGGCCACAGTTGAGAAGCACAATGGTATCTTAGACAATGTTTTAGCTGCTCATGTGCTTTCAGAATGTGACAGTGTGTCTTGTTTGTGGAGAACTGGGAAAGGAACAGTTCTAAAGGTCCTAAAATCTGGAAAGAAGAGTCTTTACAAGCTAGGTGACACGTGTACACCTGAGGAAGAGAACAAATCTGAATGCACAGCATTCATAGCATCACGTCATGGATTTCCAAATGAATCCGATATGACATCTCTTCAATACATGGTTTGGAGAACGAGACTGCCAATCACAAGCTCAATTCTGCTCCAAATCTAAGGGTACTGCCTCCTACTAAAGAAGCTTTTGAACAGCATGTGTATACAGCCCACCTACTGTACAAGCTGCAATCCAGAGATGTGCCCTAGAAGCTACCCCACCTGTATCATCTGTTCCTCTATCAGCACTCAAAATGATTAAATGTGGATGCTTGTCATTACACTGTTGTTCCACTGTACGTTGTAGCTGCTCCATCGCTTGCATTTCATGTTCTATCTTCTGTGCTTGCCATGCAGGGAGGCAATGTAAAATCCCTCGCACAATTTCTGCTTCCAGGGAAAACCATTATGACTAATACGTCAAAGGTGATGGCGTTGATACAGACCAGGGGCGTCATTTGTGGGGGAGGCCTGGGGTTCAACTGCCCCCTCAAGACTCAACTTGCCCACCCCCAAGACCCAAGTTGCCCCCCCAAAGCCTCAACTTCGCCCCCTCACCCCCAAGCCCCAAGAAGTAACAGCATGTTTTCTTTTTAAATGTGGAATCATAATTATATAAAATTTCTCAGAAATATTATGTTTCTTGATCTTTGTCTGTCTACTAGCTACCAGTGATGATGAGATAAAACACATAGTAGTGGAAGTATATAACTTTTGCTGAAATACCTTGCTCATGTGGCTTCAAAAACACATAAAATAGCTCAAAATAAAAATAAAAAACTCAGCTGATTAGGCTCGCTTCGCTGGCCAAACCGTCTTTGTCGCCCACCCCCCCTACCCCCAACCCCAACAAAAATCTGAAATGACGACCCTGATACAGACAGCGTTGAGGTGGATTCATCCGATAGTGACTAAACATAAAATTGTAGAAGTGTCTCGGTATATGCAAAGTATTCCATCAATAAAACTTCAACAGATCAATTTTATTTTATTGAATTTGATGAACATTTGTATAATATAAAATGCTGATATCTATCTCTGACCTCACGTGACATTATGAGAAATATTGGCTTTATATTTGACCACGATTTGTGATATTTGGCCTCATGAAGTCTGAAAATAATTAAAATATGATAATCTGCAGCCCACAATTGCATTTCTTGGGTACATAAACATACAATTTGCTACCAAATTCAAGTCTCTACATCAGTTAGAAGCTCGGATATAGCAGGTCTAAACGTTACGTGTTAACTGGGTGGGCGACTACCCACACACATATTATCTATCTATATATCTATCTATCTATCTATAAGTATATATATAAATATATATATATATATATATATATATATATATATATATATATATATATATAATTATATATATATATATAAAAAGTAATTTCTGAAAAGTAATTTTTTTAATAAAAAAGATTAGCAAAATAGCAAAATATCGCATAGATAGATTATGCTTATCAGTGTTTTAAATGACTTATATATATATATATATATATATATATATATATATATATATATATATATATATATATATATATATATATATATATATATATATATATATACATACTGTACTGTGCTGTATATCTTAGTCATTTAAAATACTGATAAGCATAATCTATGTGTGCGATATTTTACTATTTTGCTAATCTTATTTTATTAAAAATAAATTACTTTTCGAATATTTCTGAGAAAGAGAGAGAGAGAGTAAATGATCTTATCAAACATTTTACTGTCATGATATGTAAAGTGCTCTTAATTTTACTATCTTGAACTCTACCATTAAACTGGCTGTGATAACGCACATTTCAACGCATTTCAAGAGGTTTACATACACACACCAAGTCACTGACATAAATGCGCGCGCACGCGCAAAATAAAAAAAAATGGGGGCTTGCCAGTAACTTTTGGTGTGTGTGTTTGCATATATGATATATATATATATGTGTATGTATGTGTATATATATATATGTGTGTGTGTGTGTCTGTGTATATTTACAGTATATATATACACATACATACTGTACATATATAGTATATATAATGTGTGTGCATGTTTCACAAGAAACGTAATCACTTTATACTGTGTTTAATCGGTTGTCTCGAATGAAATTACTGTTTTCCTCTTGAATATTTGGTTATCCCATCACTACAGGACATGCATGATACGAACCATTACCATACAACGTATCAGCAACTCAGATTCTGAGCTGAGTGTTCAGACGATCACTTATTTACAGTTGGAATTTGGACAAGTAAAGACGTGTGACTCTCCATCAGTCAGCTCGCTATAGCCTACTGTCTACTACGGATTATGACAAGGCCATACCTCCTCTGTTCGTACTATGCACGTGAAGAATGAATGCAAGAAACTTGGTGTGACTTTCAAACAGTTTGTTAATCCACCTGATGTTGGATTTGCTCAGCATGTTCAAGCAATGTGTTCCAGTCTTCTCTGTAATCTTTCAGCCTATGTTGCTACCTGGAAAAACTTAGCAAGTACTATTGATAATGAAGATCGAGTCACCCAGCAACAAGTGGCTGGGCATTTGAAAATGTGGGAAACAGGAGGTCAACTATATAGAATAACAGCCTTAGTGGCAGATGTTCTGCATCATCTTGCCTGTCTAAGGAAGGAATTTCAGAGAACTGACTTACTATTGTTTGATAAATCCATCTATTCAAGAGAGGTACACTGAACGATTTATGGCAATGTCAGGAAAACCCTACAGTGGCGGTTGGGAGAAAAAGCTAAGTGGAGGGACAACTTTGGATTATGATGATAACCCCATGGAATATGCAGCCACAAGCACAAAGACAACAAGAAAGAGAATTGCTAACCAATTTGTGACAATGTCCAGTCGGTCATACAATGCTATCCGACAAGAAACAGTTGAAACAGTAAAAAACTTTCTTGAAAAAGGGATGGATCAAGAAATAACAGAATCAGTTAAAAAAATCTTTGATATATTTAACCCAATACCTAAAGAAATGGCTAGAAGGGCTAACATTCTTCTTCAGAAAATGAAAAAGATTGAGGACCTCTTCATACAGAAGCCACAGTTAAAAGATCAACAAGTAGATCTGAAAACAAGGTTCAAGCAGATTGCTGAAAATGCAAAATGCACCACTTGTTAACCTTGTCTTAACAACAGCACCTCATTATATAATGATAGCTGGGAGAATATTAGTCAGGAATAACACAAATATAAAATAGAGAAAAAGAAATGAGACAGAACCAGTGATAGATTGATAGATAGAAGAGAGAGAGAGAGAGAGAGAGAGAGAGAGAATAACGAAGCAGAGGGAGTAACGATGCTTCCTGTGTCGTGTTTACGTAGCAAAACACGGGTGCCAGTAATCTAACCACAATCATAACAAGAATGTTTACCCGTCTCACCTGTGAGCTGA
Organism: Macrobrachium rosenbergii; assembly: GCF_040412425.1. Lineage (NCBI taxonomy): Eukaryota > Metazoa > Arthropoda > Malacostraca > Decapoda > Palaemonidae > Macrobrachium > Macrobrachium rosenbergii. The sequence continues at coordinate 30,227,379 of NC_089755.1, forward strand.
CCTTTCAAATCTCGCCAGAACTTAAAGACTTCTGGTGACGTCATTAGTCCCTCCTACGAAGGAGGGGATCAAGTCATCTAATTACACCCAAAGGGACGTCGTTAGATAATCTCCAATCAATTAGGACATCTAACAAGGTGGGACAGAAGCTATGGCTCGCCTATTGGTGGGATGGGCATTTCCTTTGAAGAACCTTCAAGAAGGCAAGGAAGGAAGGAAGAGAAGCAGAGAACAGAAGAGAAGATAGAGGATCCAAGGGCCTCACCAATTGTGGGTTGAGAAGAAAGCAAGGCTCGTACTTCGATTCACTTAATTGTAAATAATATATATTTTAATTAGTGTGTTAATGAAGTAAGAAAGCTCCCCTGTGTCTTCCTAAACCTCCTGGGACTCAATCGCTACTATAACAACAAAGCCAGAAACGATAAACCAACTATAAAGGAAATAATAAACTTCTTTACATGGGCAAAGAACAAAATAAATAACAAGAAAAGAACAGCATAACATTTGAAGGTGGTAAAAACATTACATTGGTGACAAGCATCACAATTCAATGGTAGTAGAGAGAGCACTTTCTCACTACAATATTTTTCGCAGTGACAAAAGGCTCGCTGTCTCTACAAAGTGCAAACAACAGATTGCTCATTGCCTTGAATGGGCCTGGTACAGGTCATTTTGATCCGGTCCTGGTCGTTTCGGCCGTAAGTCACTTAGGCCGTAACATCCAAAACAATGTAAGACGTTATGTTTATGGTATTTACCGTTATGTTTATGGCATTTACCGTTATTATTTTATGTTTTACTTACATCCCCAAGGGGCTGGTACTAAACACGGCGGCCATTTTGGAGGTAAACGTGCTTACGGCCGAAACGACCCGAACTCTTTTGATCCACGTCCAGCAGTAGCAAAATTTCTGCAAGTAAAGCATCGCAGACACAAGGAGCCACAGAAGTCAACGTATGGAAGCAATTCATCTGTGAAAAAATTATTCTGCAGTGGTAGTGAAACATCTGAGAAAAATCCTCTTCCCAGTTGGCAAAAATTATTTCAGTATGTCTCATACATCTTGTTTAATGCTGAGCAGTGTTGCCAACCAAAATACGTGCGGCTTTGTTTCAGGTTATGGTCTGTAGATGATTTGAATATAACTAAAACACTATTTCTTGAAAATGACAGAATTTGTAAAACTATTTGTCGCTGTAGCTAAAATAAATATTCACTAAAATTTGACATAAAAAGTGTTTTATTAAATAACATTTTCATTATGTATGAACAATTACTGATAAATTATACATAAAGCTGAAATAAGTGTACAGTATACACGTATGATATTTTATATGCGATGACCCACTACAAAAAAATCCAGTGCCTACCCATTAAAAAATTCTTAGGTTTAGCCCTGGGACATAGTTAAATTTAGGTTTTCTGATAGCCACCAGCCATCATTAAAATTCTCCCCAAGGGTGCAAGTTCTGCACCCGATTGTTATATCATAAGTAGGTCCTCATCTACCAGAAACAAACATAAAAAACATCTGTTATGTGACGAAACAAGATTTGGTGATTTTCCACTGGACTAGAATGCTACTAGATGGCTCTGCTAGCTTAGTATTCGTTGAGGACGTCAAGGGAGTGGTAGGGAGGGGGAACAGGCTGGATTCTGTTTATTTATAGCCACAGTATACTGTAAATGTTCCTCATACCTAAGAGCAGTTAGTATGCAACCTATCAACTGTTCCGTGCTGGTGTGGAAACTGCAGATGCAAATATTCTTTTATTTCACTGTATTGTCCAGTAGGCTGCCATGATGATTAAATAATCGACGAAATATCCAAAAACTGTACAAACCACCAACTGGGCACCATTAAAAGTCTATTGAAATTTAGCTTAATTATTCATTTTTATGTAATCTTATCGACATTACTAACTGATGCACTGAGTATGAATCAGTCATGAAATTTAAGCTATAACGGAGAGCTTTCGCCCATTCAGCACTTTTAAGACAAAGAGGGAGTTGAGTGACTGACTGATTGATTTACAGATTTTAGGCATACATGCTAAGCACTGGGGCAACTAAGGTCATTCAGCGCTGAAACGGAAATTGACAGTAAAAGGTTTGGAAGGTGTAACAGAAGGAAAACCTCAAAGCAGTTGCACTATGAATCAATTGTTAGAAGAGGGTGGAGAGTAAGATGGAAGAAAAAAAATGAAATAGTGAAAAGGGAAAGCAGTTAAAGTGGGGCCGAAGGAGCTAAAAGACCTTAAGTAATGAATGAAAGCAGTTGAAGCGGGGGTTGTTGACAGCAAGACAAAGATCCAAGAAATAATGGAAATGAAGTACAAGGATTAAAGGAGAAACTGGGAGTAAACCCTACAATTGCACTATGGAAGGGGAGTGACAGTCAAGCAGAAAGCTAAAAAGTGAAGCGACCCTGCAAGCACTCTTTAGCAATGCCTACAGTGCACCGTGTGGGGTGCACTAACGCCACTAACGCCGATGTACTAAGTAGATGAGCACCTTTCTGGAAATCCTCTGATTATTAGAAAATGGCTGAATAGCGAATATATGTCATCAATTCAGGTACAAAACTGGCTCTTAATTCCCCATCGCCTGTAGACCTTTACCTTTTGAAAATGGAGCTGAATCATTCACATATACCTTTAAAAATTCATGGTCAAAACTTGAAGTGCTGATGTAGAGGGGCGAGGCGAATCCCCAGACCGAGCAAACGTGACCCAAGAAAATCAACTATAAGCCTCAAACTACTTGTACTATATAAATATATATATATATATATATATATATATATATATATATATATATATATATATATATATATATGTGTGTGTGTGTGTGTGTGTGTGTGTGTGTGTGTATGTGTGAAACCACAAAGAATAAGAGAAACCAAGTCTCAAAAAGACCTCAGATTTTATCAAAGCTGCACTCCTGTGGAATTAGTGTGCACTTTTGATTAGAAAAGCAAATAGAGAGAGAGAGAGAGGTGTTTGGTATTGCTAGGTAAAATCTATGGGAGCTACTTTATGTATTTAGTATTTCTTAGACTCTCAATGATTCTACTGTATTCAATTCCTGCAGTTACATTTCTCTGATTTCCTTATGAAACTTTTTTCCAGAGTGGTTTTTTTAGGCTTTCGATTATTTCAAGTAAATAAATTCAATTGAACAGAAATTTAAATGGGACCATGTCAAGATTAACGAACCCAACATCTCCATGTTTCAAGAACAGCCGTGTTTAGTACCAGCCCCTTTGGGATGTGCGTAAAACAAAAATAATAATGTAAATCCATAAACAAAACGGTAAATAATAAACATAACGTCTTACATTGTTTTGGATGTTACGGATGGACCAACCGGTCAAGAACAGCGAACCCAATGATCCCCATGTAAAGAACCAACCCTTTCCGGTCCGAACTCCAACATGAAGGCTAGTACTAAACACGGAGAAACAGTGATTCATCTACACTGTTTCGCCGTGTTTAGTACTAGCCCCTGGGGGTCAAGTGTATTTCGCCTTGTTTAATACTAGGCCCTGGGGATTAAATGTCTGGTACCGAAGTGTTCATGTCTAGAACAACGAACCCGGATTATTCCCATGTAAAAAATAACGAACCCAATAATCTTCTTGTAAAGAATAGCAAACCCTGCTGAGAGTGGGTTCGTTAATCTTGAAATGATCCTTTAAGTGTTTCTAATAGAATTAATACTGTAGAAAGAGGAATAGCAAGGTATAATTTTCTCTCTCCCTCGTCACCTCTTCAACAAAAGATCCTTCTGTGCAGAAATTCACTGATGTCCAACAAAATTCCAAGCAAATGATCATTTCGAGAATGATGATTTAACAGAAAACGGATCAGAACTTCTCTTTACAGAAAGCGGCATTTCTATACCTCTGAGCCAGTGCTTGCTCAAGGCCAACTTGGCTAACAACAATAACCTTCGACACCCCTTAACCGACACACACACACACTCTCTCTCTCTCTACATGAACGACTAGAAAATCTTGTTTGAGATTCCCTTAATTCTGGTCCAATATTAGATAAGGAGGTAAGTATTAAGCTCAGCCAATGACCGAGATAAGAAGAGACGTCTGTCACTGAACACATTCCGTCTTTGAGGATAATTTCGCAACTAAATTAAAAATGTACCATTAAATAACTCTGTTAACGTAAAGCCCATAACAAAGTCATGGCCAAGCAGGGTCAACCTAGGGCGTTTCAAGAGATTTTTGTTGAAAAAGCTTCAAAATCTCTGAATGCAAATTGATGAAGAAATGTTCTCTCCCGGTTGGGGTTCAAACTCAATTTGGTTTACGAATGAGGGCAGCATTCCTCTCCAACTAAAACTCTTTGTGAAATACCTTGCCACCGAGCGTCAGTGCAGTGTCACAGAGGCATCCAAACCTAACCTTCCTTAACCTAACATAACAAATAAACATCTTAATTCTAAAGCAGGGGGGCGGGGTGTTGTTAAATTGATCCACCAATTCAACATGAATTGATCCACCAATTTAACAAATACAAAAGAGAAGTTTTTGCAATATTAACTTGGTGCAAGTGAAATCAGACCATGACCAAATTCACAATGAGAACCACTGTCGCACAGTTACCCTTAAATTGGAACAGGAATTGATATAAAATTTAGGCCAAAAGCCAAGCACTGGGACCTATGAGGTCATTCTGCGCTGAAAATAATGTTGAAACAATTGTTAGGTGAGGATGGAAAGTAAGATGGAAGAAAGAGAATATGAACAAAGGTACATTAAGAGAAATGAAAGGGGCTGCAGCTAGGGACCGAAGGGATGCTGCAAAGAACCTAAAGTGATGCCTACAGTGCACCGCGTGAGGTGCAGTTACGGCACTAACCCCCTACGGGATTTTACCCTTAAAACATTAGACTTCCATCCCACTTGTCTTTCCATGAATGCATTAAGAGAAAAAACTTCACGGTCTCTGCTCCATCCATCCAAAATCTATGGCCATCCCTTGATAGTTTGCAATTTTTCAATCATATTCGTGATATGCATCCCAAATTACGGTGCTGTATACAATTTTTATTTATTATCATTATTTAAGTAGATGAAATCTATTCACATGGAACAAGCACACAGGGGCCATTGACTTGAAATTCAAGCTTCCAAAGAATGGGTTGGTTTTAACCTCCCACTGCAGATCCCACACTGCAGCAGTAACTGATCATGACACAGAGCCAGTGATTTTTCATCGTCCTTAGGGAGACGCAAACCCGCGACATCTGAGTGGCATGCCACGACACTAACACTACACCAGCTTTTAAAGAAAGGAAAACCACATAAAAAAATTATTATAAAACCAGCAGACCAGCTTTTGCAAAAGAAAGGAAATTTTTCAGACCACAACCTCGGTTTAATAAAAAAAAAAAATTATTCTAGCAACAAACTATAACATCCCTACATTGCAACCATTGCTATCACCAGAAATAAATTCTCCTAATTCTTCATTGGCCGGCCAGCTCGACACCTCCTTGCTCTTGTTAGTGAACTCGTTGGTCCAACGAGGAACTGAGGTCATCACGATGAATGCACATTAAGAAAAAGAGCTCTTTTACTTGAAAAAATCGCAAGGCTACGCCCTCCTTGCTTTTGTCAGTGTCTCGTTGATTGCAACATTCCGTCATCATGTCATTTAACAATCATAATCTTGACCAGTGTCCCAAAATACTGGATTACACCAACGGTCAAAGAAAGAGGGTTATTATATCGAGTCTAAAGGATAAGCCCACCTTGGTATTTTGGCGAGTTTTGCATCGATTGCAACATTGCTTTACTGCAAGAGAAATGCAATATATTGCAGTTTTGCCATCACAGTCGTGATTACCGATACAAATATGCCCAATTTTAAGAAGTCCAACTTGACCCCTGCAAAAAAAAAAAAAAACCAGTAAGTCTGTACTCAAGGCGTTGCTGGTAGTAATTGCACTGATAGCACCATTGTTTTATTGCAAAGATATTGCGGGATAACGTCAATTTTGCAATTAACGAAGCAAAATACTGCATTTAAAAGAGAGGCCTAATTTATCCCAAAAGCAATTCTCCAAGCTATACCCTCTGTGCTTGGGGGAACTTTGCGTTAACTGCAACGCAGCTAGATTGACAGCGGTAAAATAATTCATTAACGGAGACTGAAACAACGAAAGTCCTGATGTAAATCATTCATTCTCTGAACTTAATGGTGCTGTTGCAGAAAACGTCGTAAAAAAAATCCGCTATCGAGTTACGGATCGAATTTGTCTTTATCATGAAATCGAAGGCGTTCGGTACATCATGCATGATCTTTCGAAGTGGATTTAATAGGAATTACTAGTAATAATTATGTTCCTTGAAACTGGAATTACAGTACTTATAACTTCCTAGCCTCTCAAAAAATCAGAAGAAAAAAATAAGCGCCTAAAATGACCAAAGTCCTAAAAATAATTATTCAACCAACATATGAAAATTATTTGAAAACAGAAACTTCTTCCATAACAAACTGAAATCAGTAAATTAATGAAATATAATCTTGTATGGGAATGACTGTGGATCTGAGTGCCACTTAGTCAGTCATTCAGTCACGTGTACAGTATAAGTGACAAAAAGTCATAATTAGCCATGTGTTTCAAACTTACAAGTCAGCTTTCATAATGGAGTTCAGGTGGTATCGATTAGTAGTACGAAACCTGAATTCGACGGTCATATGTACAGCACAGCCGATACAGACTTTTCTCTTTCTCGACAGCTGGGTGGTCAAAGTCACTGTTTATTGTTGTTAGAAACCAGGCAACGGTTCAAATCCTGTCAGAGATAGCACTTGCCAATGATAGTTCCTTTGTGCGTGCGTTGCTTCCAAGGTATAATATTTGAATGGGGTATTAAACATTTGTCGCTTAATAGTTGTGACCATACATTATTATCATTCCGAAGATGAATAATATATATATATATATATATATATATATATATATATATATATATATATATATGAAGACAAAACCCTTCTTGGATTTTGTCTTTATTTTATATATTCATCATGTTCCATATTTTCGTGATTCAGTTATATATACATACATTTATATATATATATATATACATTTATACAGTATATATATATATGTGTGTGTGTGTGTGTGTGTATATGTATGTATATGTATAATATATATATATATATATATATATATATATATATATATATATATATATATATATATATATATATTGACAAAGGAAATGTACGTTAATAAACCGTCATTAATGACGCATTTTAATGGAATCCTGTCTTCTAAAATAACCTGGAATAACTTTATTCATATTCTCTATTGACACTGGTTATGACGGATGAGCAAAACAATGTTGCATAAACTGACAAACCCAGACACCCGGAACAGGACCTGTTGACTCCGCCTCTTTTTTCCCATCTATCGCTGATTGGCTACCCACGATGATACGGGCGGAGCTCTTTGCCTTAACAGTCAATCAGCATGCATTCTCACATGTCACGATTAAAACTTGATTCTTATTGGTTAAGATTTGAAATGGCTATGATACGTCACCAGCAAATCTTATTAGGAAAAGGAATGAGACATGAATTGAACAAAGTATTGCCATATACTGATCAACTTTCGATGGAGTATAGACGTTAGGGTATTTTTCTGACAAACATAAAAATGATATATTCATGGAATTTACCTTATAAAACTGTTGCAAACGCCTTCCCCCATACCGGACACAAAATGTACCTGAGCCTGTACATGTAGGCGTCTTTACCTGGTCACACTTCGCCGAAGGAGCCCAACAGATAACCATTTACTTCTGAATGTCAAGAAATATTTCGTCGAAACCGGTTATTTGACAAGAAAATAGTTGGTGATAAGTTTGTCCTCACAGCGGAATACGTGAAATTTCTACGAAAGAAACTTCCTGGCTATCTGAAACATTCAAAGCCCTAGTTGTAGACAACCAAAGGTCACCTGGAAAGATGTGAGAAAGTTTTGTCCGTTAAAGAAGAAAGTTTTGTAGCCACTGAAAATGTGAGTGGAAATCCTTGGCAAAAGATGGAAGACTTGACAAAGTTTTGCTCCTTTGAGATCATAAAAAGAAAAGCATCGTACGATGTTACATAAATATTTCCTCAACTGGGTCAGGACAGGATCTTGAGGAGTACGTGCAAGACGCCAGATATTCAAGATACTGGGTAACGTTTTGTATCAATAATTTTGTTTAATAAAAATCGAAAAGTTCTCTCAGTTACTTGAAAGATATGCAAAACATTTATTTTTCCATCTAATTAACATCCTCCTAATGTAAATATTTTCTATCATTCACAAGCACCGAAAGAAATATTAGCACTCATATCCATCAGCCATGCACATAGGAGAGCATTGCGAACTTGCGATACCGCAAACCACCGCCAATGCTGACCTACAAACACCAGTAAAGAAGGCCCCTCCTTTCCTCGAAAAGTAGTTCTTATCTCTCCCAAACGTTACATTCCTACCTCTCCTAAAACTGAATCACCTTTGGTCTAATTTCCGCATTTTTTTTTTTTTTTTTGCGTAAACTTGGTCAGTCATACAAGTAAACAAAATCTCAAAAAATTAACTTTCTTAGTTAAAGTAAAAACCATTCTTAGTTCATTTGCGTCGTACAATGTTTTGCAGGACAGAGAGGGGGCCACAACCAAGAGTGTGTCTTGCATGGCAAACTTTAGGCAGTGCTTGACCCCCGTATTACGTAGCTTTATACCTTTCATTTTCCATCTGTTCACTTTGGCTTATTCCTACTTTGCTGTTCAGCTTCTTCAACTTTACCTTGATCCAATCTTAACCTTTCATTTCAGAATAAATCCTACGGAATGGAATGGAATGGAATATGGAGTTTAAGCCACAGGCCAAGCATTGGGACCTTCGAGGTCATTCAGCGCTAGAGAGGAAATTGAGAGCAGGTAGGTCTGGAAGGTGTAACAGGAAGAAAACCTCGCAGCTGCACTTTGAAATAATTGCTGGGAGAGGGTGGATAGCAGGGTGGAAGAAAGATAATATGAATGGAGGTACAGTAAAAGGAACGAAAGTGGTTGCAGCTATATAGGGGCCGAAGGGACGCTCAGTGATTAACAGCTCTCCTAGGGCTGGCCCGAATTTTATCTTACGGGGCTAAGAACCAATTGGTTACCTAGCAACGGGACCTACAGCTTATTGTGGAATCCGAACCACATTATAACGAGAAATGAATTTCTATCACCAGAAATAAATTTCTCTGATTCATCATTGGCTGGTCGGAAAATCGAACGCGGGCCCAGCAGATTGCTAGCCGAGAACGATACCAACCCGTCCAATGAGGAACTGACGCTGCGAAGAACCTTTAGTAATGCATACAGTGCACCCTGTGAGGTGTACTAAGCCCCCGCTCCCCAACAGGGAATAAATCCTACGGGCATGTTCTGTGAGACTCAAATAATAATCTCTCCAGAGTAAGGAATCATTGATGCTTCGTAGAGTAATAAGTAGGGTTGCAGTCTGTAACGCCTATCCAGATTCATAAATTATTATTTTACAAGTTTCCAGATGTCCAAGTGTGACAGGAGAAGGAATTCAGGACCTTCACCATAAATATTTTCAGCATTATTCCCTTTTGTTGATCAATGTTGTCGATCATCTAGTGTTTTGGCTAAAATCCTTTTGGAATGGAATATAGAATTTCGGCGAATGACCAAGCGCTGGGACCTATGAAGTCATTCAGCGCTGATAGGGACATTGAGAATAGAAAGGTTTGAAAGGTGTATAACAGGAGGACAACCTCTCAGTTGCACAATGAGACAATTATTAGGAGAGGGTGGATAGCAAGATGGAAGAAAGAGAATATGAATGGAAGTAGAGTAAAAAGAATGAAAAGGGACTGCAAATATTGTGCTCAGCTCAACCAGTCCCGTGAAGGTAGATTCTCATCCCTTACAATTCATGGCTTGGGAATTCGACTTCCGTCTCTGTTTTCTTAGTTTACTACACTCTTCCTTCTCTCAAATGGCAACATGTCGAGTACATGGTCTTCAGCCTCATCATTATTCTTTCTTAGTTGCTTGCAAATTTTTTTTTCTTTTACTCTTTTTCCTCCTTTGTGCCTCTAAAGCCTTAACCTGTCTACAATATCGACCACCCTGTAAAGATTATATATATATATATATATATATATATATATATATATATATATATATATATATATATATATATATATATATATATATATATATATATATATATATATATATACATATACTGTATATATTTATACATATATATATGTATGTATATATTTATACATATATATATGTATGTATGTATATATACTGTATATGTATATATATATACATAATATATATATATATATATATATATATATATATATATATATGTGTATATATATATATAGGTGAAGCGAAGGGACAGGCAGCATCTTGTACATAAAACAGTTTATTGGCCGACGTTTCGCGACGTACTTTCCAGTCGCATTTTCAAGGCTGAAACAATTTTAGACACTATAATAGTTTAACTTTACATTTAAAAACATTCAAATAAACTATAGTGAAAAACTAAAACAAACTTTACATTTAAAAACATTCAAGTAAATTATATTGAAAAACTAAAACAGAGAATCAAAAAGAAGTATGGAAATAAAAGATAAATAGGAAAACAGATTCAACATACGACTAAACACAAGAAGCCACCCGAGCAGTGGAAGTGAGGAGACTGAAAGAAAACATTTCAGAAAATAATGACAATGTGTCTGTAAAGCATCAAATTAGGCTACAAACAATTACGTGGATGACAACTGGGTATTTACATGTCGTCAATATTTTTTAAATGTTTTCTTCCAGTCTCCTCACTTCCACTGCTCGGGTGGGCTCTTGTGTGTAGTTGTAGGCTGAATCTGTTTTCCTATTCATCTTTCATCTCATACTTCTCATTGATTTTCGGTGTTTTAGTTTTTCAATATAATTTATATGAATGTTTTTAAAGGTGAAGTTCAACTATTATAGTGTCTAAAGTTGTTTCAGCCTTGGAAATGCGACTGGAAAGTACGTCGCAAAACGTCGGTCAATAAGTTGTTTTATGTACAAGATGCCTGTCCATTCGCTTCACCTTGTGTGCTAAAGAGCAACGGCTCCTTTTCTTTGATATATTATATATAATATAAATATATATATATATATATATATATATATATATATATATATATATATATATATATATATATATATAAATGACTCACATGGAAGTCGAACCTGTGTCTCAAATCAAAGGCCAGGGTGCTACCAACTGATCCACACAAGTCATAAAACAAGTTGGAACCTTAGTAATTCTGTACCTGAGGTTTTCCCTGGGCAGGCTGCTGCCTAACTTGCCAACGAGTTTTATCCAACTTCCCGACCCAGCAGTAGCCCAACTGGTAGCATTTCATTCGAAGTACCCCTTCAGCATGAGTATCATGGAACTAACCAACACATGATCACGTGTTTCACAGAAATAAATGAAAGGCCAGGGCAGTACCAATAGACCCATACAAGTAATCCTAAGTACTTCTGTCCCTGAGGTTTTTCCTGGGCAGGCTGCGCCTAACATACCTGCGAGTTTTACCCACCTTCCCGATTCATCAGTGACCTAACTGGTGGCATTTCATTCAAGTTGCCCCTTCACCATGAATATGAGAAAAGTCAGAAATTTACTTCTGTGAAACACGTACTCATGTGTTGATAAGTTCCATCAACTTCATGCTGAAAGGGTGATTCGAATGAAATACCATCAGGTTGGTCAGTGGTGGGTGGGGAAGTTGGGTAAAACTCGTTGGTATTTTAAGGCGGCAGCTTGCCCAGGAAAAACCTCAGGTACAGAAGTACTCAGGTCCCAGCTTCTTTTATGACTTGTGTGGGTCAATTGGTAATGCCTTGGTCTTCCATTTGAGAGACCGGGGTCGATCCTAATTTGAGTAAAAATTTAGTTCTGTGAAATGTGGTCATGTGTTGATTAGATTATATATATATATATATATATATATATATATATATATATATATATATATATATATATATATATATATATATATATATATATATATATATGATTATAATTACATTAACACGTGACTCATTCATCACGCATTACCACAGGTGGAAAAGTAATCAACTGGGTGTAGGTCCTGGCCAGTTTCGACTTTATTCAAGCCATTAATATGACTTAAATAAAGTTGAAACTAAGTTTTACATGGAGTCTCTTATTTTTCAACCGTAATATATATATATATATATATATATATATATATATATATATATATATATATATATATATATATATATATATATATATATATATATATATATATATATATATATATATATATATCACAAATATATCTCACAATTGAAAAAATAAGAGACTCCATGTAGGTTCCCAACCAGTTTCAACTTTATTTAAGTCATATTCATCACATCACCGTGACATTTTATATGAGTGAACATTAAGCTACAAATGTCGTTTAATATCCTATTCGCTCCGTTTCGGGAATATCACCCAAAGGGAATTATGAGTCCCTGGGTAAGAATCATTTATCAATTATAATTCCCCTCCGGTGATATTTCCGAAACAGAGAATTGGATATTAAACGACATTTGTTACATAATGTTTGATATATATATAAATATATATATATATATATATATATATATATATATATATATATATATATATATATATATATATATATGCATGTGTGCCCTCGCGTGCATGCAAAGTTTTTGTAAAAAGCACTTGGAATTAAAAGAGAACTTTCGTGAGACCCTTATAACCAGGGTAGGTAGAAAACACGACCAGAATTAATTCTACAGTGTGGCAACGACGCATGATCTTGCCCTTTCGCTGATAAATGAAAATGCCAATATTGACAATATAAACAGAATGCAAAAAAAAAAATAAATAAATAAATAAACAAACGAATAAATAACGAGAGAACATAATTGTACTTGACGTGACCTGCTGTTAATGGGAAAACATGCTTTTCAATGTCATAGATTTTCTTAATAGTTTTAAGGAAGTATATTGGGTTATCGATTTCAAACGGCGGCCTCTGGCATCTCTAGTATTCAGGTCTAGACGTCACGCCGGAACGGTAAGTCACTCTTCCTTACCCAGGCCGACGGAAAGGAAGCCAATCGAAAGCTAGTAAGAATATACATACACACACACACATATATTATATATGTATATATATATATATATATATATATATATATATATATATATATATATATATATATATATATATATATATATATATATATATATATATATATTATTCAAAAAAGCGACTGGATTCCTTTCGGTATCGATAACTTTCCAGTATCCTCAATCGAGAGGTTCCAGGAAGTCGTCTTCCTTATCAATCTATCTATCACTTAGCCGCTGACAGTGCCTCCAGGTGTTATAAATTTCATTGGCTGTTTCATTTGATCAACAAAGTAGCCATTCATAAAAAAATACTGGATCAAGCAGCTTACTCTCCTGTCGTGGTGATCATTCGTCACGAAATCCAGCCTCTTTTTATTAGTTTTCTGAAAAGAAAACTATTGTGCCGGCTTTGTCTGTACGTCCGCACTTTTATCTGTCGGCACTTTTTCTGTCCGCCCTCAGATCTTAAAAAGTACTCAGGCTAGAGGGCTGCAAATTGGTATGTTGATCATTCACCCTCCAGTCATCAAACATACCAAATTGCAGCCCTCTAGCCTCAGTAGCATTTTTTAAATTTAAGGTTAAAGTTAGCCATAATCGCGCGTCTCGCAACGATATAGGCCAGGCCACCACCGGGCCGTGGTTAAAGTTTCACGGGCCGCGGCTCATGCAGCATTATACCGAGACCACCGAAAGATAGCTCTATTTTCGGTGGCCTTAATTATACGTTGTACAGAAAACTTGATTCTTCGGCGCATTTTTTTTTACTTGTTTGCTTTTGTTTTTGAGGAAACGATGAGATGCCGTTCGAAGGGCGCCTGGTATCGTCAGCTGACGTCACTGGTGATGATGATTTCGACAGCAACGCTGATGATCATCGGATCTTCGAAGGCAGATCCGAGCGTGATGAAGCTGGTTCATGACGTCATTCGATCCAAGGAATGGGACAACGTCGTTTACTTGACATCCGGAGAGAATGGTAACCCTTTTTGTCAGCTTTTCCGTAAGTTAGCGTCACAATATGTGTGATCTCCCGTAAGGGGGTAGCGCCGTCAGTGCACCTCATGTGATCCAGTGTAGGTAGTGTTAAAAGGGGTTTGCAGCGTTCCTTCGGCCTCTAGATGCACTCACTTTTTAGCCTTTTATTTTACCTTCGTTCCCGCTCCATTTCTTCAATTTTGCTGTCCAGCTTCTCCTACTGTTAATTCTTAGTACAACTGTGGAGGTTTTTCCCAGTTCCATATATAGATGCTTGTACTTCCTCATTTTCTGGATCTCTCTATCTCGCTGTACAACCACCGCCCCAACTCTCTTTCCAGTCATAAACCCTGAATGGATGAAAGTGCCCGAGCGCTTGGATTGTTGGCCTAGAGTTTATAAAATCACATCAAATTTCATATGATCGTTGTCGTCGTCTGGTATTAAGTCCATTGCGTTCTTTATATGTTTACAAAAAAATAATTTTCTAGATTTATTAACCAACATGGAATCAGATAATGTCTGGTACGAAACGTTTACTATACACTTGGCGGTTTTGGTATATCTGTTTAAAACTTGTCTCACCCTTTTCCCAGATTTAATGACGACAATTGAGACCCAGAAAGTTTTGGCAGGGCTCATCGGCACCCTTGCTTCATCGATGGTATCTATGCGTCATCTTCAAAGCTTCCGAGTGGGTGATTCAAGGTAAGATCTGCGATTGGTAAGTGTCTCGTTAAAGGGAAAAATTGCCCTAAGTTGCCAATTAGAATATTGATAATTGTTTTTATCTTCTTATTCAAGAATTTTTTTTCTGTTTTAGTTTACTCTTCCTAAACACAAGTTACAAGCATGATTAATTAGAGATGATTTGTACCACGAAAACAACAGATTTATTCTACGTGCAAAATATTTCTAAGGAGCTTGATCACTATATTGTAACTTGGAGCTAAACGATGATCACCTTCAATGATATACGGGAAAATCAACGCATTATTACGAACCGAAAATCAAGTCTCCAAAGCATCTACACAATCATGAACAACAATAACTGTGTAGACATATCAAAAAGTAATCACTAAACACTACATTGCAAGAAATATCTCAACAGAACCTCCTTTTGCACTTGCGACTCGATATCCCCTTAACTTTTGTCTTATTGCCATTTGCTATACTTCATGTTATTACACTGCCTGCGATACAGCATCGCATAGCTAATTTCTTAGTGGTTTGCGATACAGCATCATTTTATTTTTCCCTGCGATACAGAGCCGCATAGCTAATTTCTTTTTTCTCACTGCGATATACCATCGCACATCTCATTCTTTTTTTTTTATGCCCACGATACAGCATCGTATTACAGAGACGCATGTCTGCGTGGCATTGTCTATAGCAGTTTCATGTGATACAGCATCCCCATGGTACCTCGTTCTGATTAGTGGGCCTGGGTTCGTTTCCCGCTACCGGCCATCAGAATTTTTCATTGTTCTTTGATTTCAGTTTTCTATTCGTTCTACAGAATCGAAGTTCCCTTGAATGGTTCCTCTCCACAACCAAGCGATAAGAGAGTCGTCTTACACTTGCTGAATCCACTTCACAGAACTCAGTTCCTCGTGCTCTGGGACAAGACGGGACACGCCGCCGAGTTCATGAATAAGGTGACTTTCAATTCTGTCTTTGAATTTCACTTATGTTTAAAATTTTAGGCAATGTTTCTTTTGGAATAGAATATAGAAATTAGGCAAAAAAGTCAAACGCTGGGACCTATGAGATCATTCAGCCCTGAAACTGAAACTGACAGTAAAAAGGTTTAAAAGGTGTAACAGGAGGAAAATCTTGCAGTTGCACTATGAATCAATTGTTAAGAGAGGGTGAAAAAAGAAGAAAAAAAGATTATAAACGGAGATACAGTAATAAGAATGAAAGAGGTTGCAGTTTGGGGCCGAGGGGACGCTGAAAAGACCCTATAGTACAGGGCATTAGCATTTTGAATAATATTTGTCTATGGATTTCACTCAGATTCACAGATTTTATCCTGCAGACGACCCTTTTGTGTTCAAGATCCTTTGTCCATTATCAATTCGTTTGTCGAACTTCACTTGTTATTTGTGTCCTCTTCGTTATCCGTGTTTGCCTCATTTCAGGTGAGCAAACACAGGTTCTTTAGCAGTCAGCAGGAATGGCTTATCATTCTTCCGAAAAATGTAACGTTGGAACACGTCACGCAGCAGCTGTCACAAGCCCGCATCTACGTTAACAGCGAGGTAACATTATCAAATTTCAGCTAATCCTCTCTCTCTCTCTCTCTCCTGCTGCGTTTCTGTCATTATATCTGAACGTTTGTGTCCCAATGAAAAAATGAAAATTACATAACATCTCTCTCCCTTATATTTTCTAGAGGTAGTAAACCTGCAATTCATTCGTACTAAGTAAGCACAGCACTTCAAGCAAGCATTAAAAAACAGGTATTGTAATCAAACTGACATGGAAGAAACGTGGTCAGATTTTATGCAATCGGTGTATCGAGATGCAAAAATCTGTTAGACACCGGTTCACTACAGTCATGACATAAAAAATTATGACAGCCACGGCATAGACAATAGAATCTCTCATTATTGCCAAGTACAGGTATAAGACGTACGACTATTGAATATTAATATACGCCCAACAATGCATGTTAAAAGCTGCCAGTAGACAGTTTCGTTCCACTTCATAATTCTGCTTCAGTGTATTTTTTTAGTTCCTCATTGGACAGGTGGGTACCATTTTCAGCTAGCACTCTGCTGGCCTAGCGTTCGATTCTCCGACCGGCCAATGAAGAATTGGAGGAATTTATTTCTGGTGATAGAAATTCATTTCTCGCTATAATGTGGTTCGGATTCCACAATAAGCAGTAGGTCCCGTTGCTAGGTAACCAGTTGGTTCTTAGCCACGTAAAATAAATCTAATCTTTCGGGCCAGCCCTAGGAGAGCTGTTAATCAGCTCAGTGGTCTAGTTAAACTAAGGTATACTTAACTTGTATAAGTCCAGAGAGAGAGAGATTCCCACTGTAGATCCGACACCATACCAAAATACATCCTGCCCCCTTCAGGTAACAGTGTGCAGCTACAAAGAGAACAGCGACGAATCCTTCGATTTGAGGGAAATGTGGAAAGTCGGCAAAGGCGCGCCCTTCCAGATCAGGCCCATTGGCAGCTGGTCTTGGAAAACAGGACTGCAATACCTTCCAATCTTGGAGAAATACGAGAGACGAAAGGACCTTCAAGGCTTTCATCTGAGAGTTGCTACCATCATAGTGAGTGTCTGGCTTTTTTTATGGCTTTGTGGAAGCTGACTATTTTTTTGACTGATTTAACAGTAAAATATCTGGTGTCACAGCAACATAGGTCATATAAAGACCGTTACACAACTACAGGTAAACGGGGAAGGTCTATCTGAACAAGTATACCTGAACAGATATATACCGAATGTGTTCCTGTGCCATACGAGAAAGGTTTTAGTATGCATTCGTTCTTGAATACAGATCAGTGCACTCGTGTACCTGCATGTAGGCGTAAGCCTAATTAAGGGATTAGCTTTTTACACTTTTTATTTCCCAAACTCCTAAAGCCCTTTTGCATGCAACAAAACCATGACAAGGATTCAAATATCCTTTCACAAGCTTCATAAATGCATAGACTAATGTACTCTTGATATAAGACTGTACAACTTTCATTGTCACCAGTTTTCCGCCACAAGTGACTTTCCTTCTTTTTCACTCTTGTCGTGACTATTCTAGACGATGCCCTACGAAAGCATCACCAAGAACGAGACCCGGCAAAACTTTCAGGAAGGATACGTCGTGGACGTGTGGCACACCTTGCAAGAGCAGCTGAATTTTACGTAAGTACGGTTCTTTTCGTATTTAGAACTGCTGAATGTTGGACTAAGACTTGTAGAGCTGGATTGGATTAAATATTTTGTACAAAGTGGCTACACTTCTCCAGACGAAACTTTTGTAACAAGGTCCTTGCTTTTTGTGAGCGACAAAAATTCACGAGATACGTATGGAATGGAATGGAACGGAATATAAAATTTCGACCCATGACCAAGCGCTGGGACCTATTCAGTCATTCAGCTGAAAGTGAAATTCAGAGTAAAAATGTCTTGAAAGTGTAACAGAAGGAAAACCTTGCAGTTGCACTAAGAAACAATTGTTATGAGAGGGTGGAAAGCAAGATGGAAGAAAGTGAATACGAACGGAGGTAGAGTAAATGGATTGATAGGGGTTGCAGCTAGGGGCTGAAGGGACGCTTCAAAGAACCTTAAGTAATGCCTACAGAGTGCCGCGTGAGGTGCACTGACGGCACTACCCCTTACAGGGACAACAATAATAAAGCGAAAGGTCGGTGGTTCTCAAAACAGAACAAGGGCCGGACGTTCAAGCAGGGAACGACTAAGCTGTTAGCATGAAGGTGAATGCGGAGCTCGTTGTATTACACTTCAGCGCTTTAAACCTTTGAGAGAGAGAGAGAGAGAGAGAGAGAGAGAGAGAGAGAGAGAGAGAGAGAGAGAGAGAGAGAGAGTTTTAATTGAGGAATAGTTAAAATAATGTAGCAGTAGTCGGAATAGCCTTTGAAACATCTCCCTTATACTATTTTACCTTTGGTTGTGCTTGTTAAAGGTATAGAACAGATCGCGGCCAATGTAAAAATGAATCTCTTCTTCAGAAAGTGAGCTAAATTTAACTCTCAGAGACCTTATCATGTGAAAATAGAAATGCAATGAAATTTCCGTTGTAGTGATTTACTGGAACAATGGAGCTAACCTCGAGGTAGGGATTTGAGTACAAGAATAACGCCTAATTTCAAAGGCCTTCCTGTTGGTTCTCGTTTGAAATATCAAGATTTGATCAAGATGTTGCAAGGTCAAGGAGAGCCTTGTACAATGTACGGAAAGTAGTTGGTGTTTTTCACAGAAAGTAATGATGGACATGTACCGAAATAGCTAAAAAAAAAAAAAAAATCAAACGAGCTGCATTCATACAAGAGGACGACAGTATTTTGATCAGGAATCGTTAATCCATAGAATTCTTCCAAGTGTAAAACCCAAATTTCTCCTTCTACCCCGAGTACAACTGTTCCCTAATCCCCTTAACACACAAAAAAATGAGAAGACGGAAAAAACAGGACAAAGTAACTTAAGAGGAAATCTCTAGCCTCTTCGAGGAAAAAATTATGTGAGTCGGGAAAACCGCATCAGGAGACTTCCAAACTCTACCGGCTGGGGTAAAGAAATAGCTACTGAATCGAAACTTGGAAAGTATTTCAAAGACGAAACTCTCTGTCGCACTTTAGATACACCGCGACGGACACCCTGTTCGGTTCGTTGCAGTCCGACGGCGTGACGTGGAACGGGATGGTCGGGATGCTGCAGACAGACGACGCTGACGTAGCAGTGGCGCCTCTGTCCATCACCCAGATCAGAGCTGTGTCCATCGACTTCACCATTCCTATACAGATCGTGAGGTGAGACGGATATTTTCTTCCCTCTGGATTGTTTTCGAGATTGTCTGTAGCAGTGGTTCTCAACCTGGGGACCGTCAGCAATTTCTAGGGGAGGCGCGAAGCCTGGGGAAAATTTAAAAATTCTAGAATTGTATTCGTTATTTTCTTAACGAGAGCGAGGAACAAATATCCAGTTTATAAAAAAATTAAAAAGTATCGCATTTTAATGTTAGTTTCCTATAGTCTACCACTCTGGTTAAACTCGCTAGGCTTGCCATTATTTTACAATTATTTACCTCCCTACCTGGCCCTCGAAACTCCTTCTCTTTCTATTTTTTTTTCCTCCTAATCTGGGAGGGAATTTTACTCATAGATGCAATGGGGGCGTGGAGGGAAGGACCAGCTCTTAGAGGGGGCGTGGTAATAAAAAGGTTGAGAACCACTGGTCTGCAGCATTTCCATTTTAAAAAAGGGCGCGGTTACCTTTAAAATGGGCGGCCAGAAACCGAAGTAAGGTGTAATGGGAACTAAGACGCCTCATGTGAACCTCTGAACTTTGCCTTACCTACAGATATTGCGCGGTTACCGCGTACTGCATGGCACACTGTATGTGGCACTCTGTTTTTATGTTAGAATATACATTTTATCTTTTCTCCATGGACTACGAAAAATTAGCTTGTTTGTTGTTGCATTTAAGATGAAAATACGTGTTTTCGAATTTTTTGTAAATTTCAAACCGAGCACAAACAAAATTGATTATAGTCAGGAAATAATACTGAGCATTTAGTGAGGAAAAGCATATTAACATTACAAAATGTATTAATTGGTACGAGTTCCACAAGTAACAAGGATTTGCGTTAACCTAAAAAGAATCCTAGAATGAGATATGAAAGCTTACACTCAAAACTGATGATTCATTTTGACCAATTTTCTCACACACACTTCACACAAAATCTTAAGTCTTGTTAATATTACTTATAAAACAATCCGATTTTTTCACTTCATCACTATACAAGCTTCTCTCTGGCTTTTACTCCAATGATAATACTCAAATCACATAAAGCACTTCAAAGCCACTTTCCATCAAACACGTTTATGCACCTTGCACCGCATCTAAAAAAAAAAAAATTCTCCAAACACATTGGTTAAACAACAAAATCTTGCATTTTGTGAGTAATATTTTCTGCCCGTTGATTAAGCTTCTCTCGCGCTCTCTTCAAGTCTTAGAGACTAATTCAATCAAGATACTCAAAACATTTACTTATACCTTCTAAATTTGTTACACGTACCCTAGATTCACCTTGATTAAAACGTCTTTCAGTTGTAAAACCTAACTCATATTTACATAAAGTGCATTTTTTATTTTACTTAGGTTATCGAAAACACGTTTACAAACCCCGCAACCGCACCCAGAGCTACGGTACACATCTCTCAGTCAACCGCCATAACAATCCAATACACTTTAACACACGGAAAGCGATCATTTCAAGGAGATTCTTACAACACAAAGTCATTACAAAATTAATTACTGAGACAAAACCTAAAATATCAAACATTTTCAAACACAAAAGAAAGTAACATAACTCCACTAAAAATTTCATTTATTTATATAATATCTAGTTGAGCAGTATTAAAGGGTTTTTAGCTTTCCCCTGAACCCATATATACTGATTTGTCTTAAACCATTTTCGCCCGTTCCCTTTTCGTCCAGCTTAGCTGTCCTACTTCTTTAGCTATGCCCTGTTCCACATATGACCCCTCGGTTATAAACAAATCCTTAAAGTAAGCCTGTAGATTTTGATGATCAGGGAGACATGCAGTCACTCCTAGGAGGGATGTAAGGTCACTCCTAAAAGGGTCTTAGAATCAATCGCAAGGGGGTCCTACAGTCACTTGTAAAGAAGACATGCTTTCATTTCTGACAAGGACATACAGTTATTCATAATGGGAACAATCAGTAACTGTTAGGGGATGTAAAGTCACTCCTGTGGAGGACATGGAGTCATTTCAGAAGGGGACATACAGTTACTCCTGAGGTGGACGTACAGTCACTCGTAAGGGGGGCATACTGTAACTATTAAAGTGAGCATACATTCACTCCAGAGGAATACATAGTCACTTCTGATGAGAATATATAGTCACTCCCGAGGGAGGCATACAGTCACTTGTGAGGAAGACATACAGTCACTTGCGTGGGAGACACAGTCACTTGTGAGGGAGACATACAGTTACTTATGAGGGAGACATACAGTCACTTGTGAGGGGGCCATAGACTCATTCCTTAAGGGGAATTAGAGTCACTTGTGAGGGAGACATAAAGTTACTTGTGAGGAAGACAGTCACTTATGAGAGGACCATAGACTCATTCCTTGAGAGGGAATTACAGTCACTTGTGAAAGAGACATACAGTCACTTGAGAAAGACAGTCACTTGTGAGGGGGCCATAGTCTCATTCCTTAATAGGAATTACAGTCACTTCTGAGGGAGACATACAGTCACTTGTGAGGGAGACATACAGTCACTTGTAAGGGAGACATACAGTCACTTGTGAGAAAGACATACAGTTACCTGTGCAGGGGCCATAGATTCTTTCCTTTAGGGGAATTAGAGTCACTTGTGAGGGAGACATACAGTCACTTGTGAGGGAGACATACAGTCATTTGTGAGGGAGACATACAGTCATTTGTGAGGGAGTATACAGTCACCTGTGAGGGAGACATAGAGCCATTTGTGAGGGAGACATACAGATACAGTCATTTGTGAGGGAGACATACAGTCACCTGTGAGGGAGGCATACAGTCACTTGTGAGGGGGCCATAGATTCATTCCTTAAGGGGAATTACAGTCACTTGTGAGGGAGAGATACAGTCACTTCTGCAGGAGTCACACGGTCACTTCTGAGGGAGACATTAGTCATTTGTGAGGGAGACATTAGTCACTTGTGAGGGAGACATACAGTCACTTGTGAGGGAGACATACAGTCACTTGCGAGGGAGAAATACAATCACTTGTGAGGGAGACATACCTGTGGGGGAGACACAGTCACTTGTGATGGAGACAGATTCATTCCTTACGTAAAATTACAGTCTCCTGTTAGGGAGACATACAGTCACTTGTGAGGGAGACATACAGTCACCTGTGAGGGAGGCATACAATTAGCCGTGAGGGGGAGACAGTCACTTGTAAGGGAGTCACACAGGCACTTGTGGGAGGTATACAGTCACATGTGAGGAGACATACAGTCACTTGTGAGGGAGACATACAGTCACTTGTGAGTTAGACATACAGTCACTTGCGAGGGAGAAATACAATCACTTGTGAGGGAGACATGCAGTTACCTGTGGGGGAGACACAGTCACTTGTGAGGAGGGCCATAGATTCATTCCTTAAGGGGAATTACAGTGAACTGTGAGGGGGACATAGTCACTTGTGAGGAAGTCACACAGTCACTTGCGAGGGAGGCATACAGTCACTTGTGAGGGAGACATACAGTCATTTGTGAGGGAGACATACAGTCACCTGTAAGACATCAGGGAGGCATACAATCAGTCGTGAGGGAGACACAGTCACTTGTGAGGGAGTTACAGTCACTTGTGGGGAAGGCATACAATCACTTGTGAGGGAGACATACAGTCACTTGTGAGGGAGATAGATTCATTGCTTAAGGAGAATTACAGTCACCTGTGAGGCAGACATACAGTCACTTGTGAGGGCGCCATAGATTCATTCCTTAAGGGGAATTACAGTTAATTGTGAGGAGGACATACAGTCATTTGTGAGGAAGTCACACAGTCACTTGTGAGGGAGACAGTCACTTGTGAGTAGACACACAGTCACTTGTGAGGGAGACATACAGTCACTTGTAAGGGAGAAATACAGTCACTTGTGAGGGAGACATACAGTCACTTGTAAGGGAGAAATACAGTCACTGGTGAGGGAGACATACAGTCACTTATGAGGGAGACATACGGTCGTTTGTGAGGGAGACATACAGTCACTTGTGAGGGAGACATACAGTCACTTGTTAGGAGGGCCATAGATTCATTCCTTAAGGGGAATTACAGTGAACTGTGAGGGGGACATAGTCACTTGTGAGGAAGTCACACAGTCACTTGTGAGGGAGACATACAGTCATTTGTGAGGAGACATACAATCACCTGTAAAGGAGGCATACAATCATTCGTGAGGGAGACACAGTCACTTGTGGGGGAGACATACAGTCACTTGTGAGGGAGACATACAGTCACTTGTGAGGGAGAGAGTCTCTTGTGAGGGATATAGATTCATTGCTTAAGGAGAATTACAGTCACCTATGAGGCAGACATACAGTCACTTGTAAGGGAGATATACAGTCACTTGTGAGGGAGACATACAGTCATTTGTGTGGAAGTCACACAGTCACTTGTGAGGGAGACATAAGTCACTTGTGAGGGAGACATACAATCACTGGTGAGGGAGACATACAATCACTGGTGAGGGAGACATACAGTCACTTGTGAGGGAGTCACACAGTCACTTGTGAGGAAGACATACAGTCACTTGTGAGGGAGTCACACAGTCACTTGCGAGGAAGACATACAGTCACCTGTGAGGGAAACATACAATCACTTGTGAGGAAGACATACAGTCACTTGCGAGGGAGACATACAGTCACTTGTGAGGGAGAGTCACACAGTAACTTGTGAGGGAGACATACAGTCACCTGTGAGGGAGACATACAGTCACTTGTGAGGAAGACATACAGTCACTTGTGAGGGAGACATACAGTCATTTATGAGGAAGACATACAGTCACTTGTGAGGAAGACATACAGTCACTTGTGAGGGAAACAAACAGTCACTTGTGAGGGAGTCACACAGTCACTTGTGATGGAGACATACAGTCACTTGTGGGGAAACATACAGTCACTTGTGAGGGAGTCACACAGTCACTTGTGAGGAAGACATACAGTCACTTGTGAGGAAGTCACACAGTCACTTGTGAGGAAGACATACAGTCACTTGTGAGGGAGACATACAGTCACTTGTGAGGGAAACATACAGTCACTTGTGAGGGAATCACACAGTCACTTGTGAGGAAGACATACAGTCACTTGTGAGGAAGACAATATAGTCACTTGTGAGGAAGACATACGGTCAGTTGCGAGGGAGACATACCGTCGCTTGTGATGAAGACATACAGTCACTTGTGAGGGAGACATACAGTCACTTGTGAGAGAGACATACCGTCATTTGTGAGAGAGAAAAACAGTCATTTGTGAGGGAGTTGCACAGTCACTTGTTAGGGAGACATACAGTGACTTGTGAGGGAGACATACAGTCACTTGTGAGGAAGACACGCAGTCACTTGTGATGGAGTCACACAGTCACTTGTGAGGAAGACATAGTCACTTGTGAGGGAGTCACACAGTCACTTGCAAGGGAGACATACAGTCACCTGTAAGGGAAATATACAGTCAATTGTGAGGAAGACATACAGTCACTTGTGAGGGAGACATACAGTCACTTGTGAGGAAGTCACACAGTCACTTGTGAGGAACACCTACAGTCACTTGAGGGAAACATACAGTCACTTGTGACAGAGACTTACAGTCACTTGTGAGGGAGACATACAGTCACCTGTGTGGGAGACACACAGTCACCTGTGAGGGAGACACACAGTCACTTGTGAAGAAGACATACAGCCACTTGTGAGGGAGACATACAGCCACTTGTGAGGAAGACAAACATTCACTTGTGATGGAGACATACACTCATGAGGGAGACATACAGTCACTTGTGAGGGAGACAAACAGTCACTTGTGAGGGAGTTGCACAGTCACTTGTGAGGGAGACATACAGTGACTTGTGAGGGAGACATACAGTCACTTGTGAGGGACTCCCACAGTCACAAGTGAGGAAGACATAGTCACTTGTGAGGGAGTCACACAGTCACTTGTGAGGAAGACATACAGTCACTTGTGAGGAGACATACAGTCACTTGTGAGGAAGACATACAGTCACTTGTGAGGGAGTCACACAATCACTTGAGGGAGACATACATTCATCTGTGAGGGAGGCATACAGTCACTTGTGAGGAAGACATACAGTCACTTGTGAGGGAGCCATACAGGCATTTGTGAGGAAGACATACAGTCACTTGTGAGGTAGTCACACAGTCACTTGCGAGGAAGACATACAGTCACTTGTGAGGGAAACATACAGTCACTTGTGAGGGATATACAGTCACTTGTGAGGGAGTCGCACAGTCACTTTGAGAGGGAGTCGCACAGTCACTTGTGAGGGAGACATACAGTCACTTGTGAGCGAAACATACAGTCACTTGTGAGGGAGACATACAGTCACTTGTGAGGAAGTCACACAGTCACTTGTGAGGAAGACATACAGTCACTTGATGGAGACATACAGTCACTTGATGGAGACATACAATCACTTGTGAGAGAGACATACAGTCACTTGTTAGGGAGTCACACAGTCACTTGTGAGGGAGACATACAGTCACTTGCGAGGGAGACATTCCATCAATTGATGGAGACATACAATCACTTGTGAGGGAGACATACAGTCACTTGTGAGAGAGACATGCAGTTACTTGTGAGGGAGACATACAGTCACTTGTGAGGGAGTCACACAGTCACTTGTGAGGAAGACATACAAACACTTGTGAGGAAGACATACAGTCACTTGTGAGGGAGACACAGTCACTTGTGAGGGAGTCACACAGTCACCTGTGAGGGAGACATACAGTCATCTGTGAGGGAGACATTCAGTCACTTGTGAGGAAGACATACAGTCACTTGTGAGGGAGACATACAATCTTTTGTGAGGAAGACATACAGTCACTTGTGAGGTAGTCACACAGTCACTTGTCAGGAAGACATACAGTCACTTGTGAGGGAAACACAGTCACTTGTGAGGAAGACATAGTCACTTGTGGGGGAGTCACACAGTCACTTGTCAGGGAGACATACAGTCACTTGTGGGAGTCACACGGTCACTTGTGAGGAAGACATAGACACTTGTAAGGAAGACATACAGTCACTTGTGAGGAAGACATACAGTCACTTTGAGGGAGACATACAGTCACTTGTGAGGATGACATACATTCACTTGTCGAGGGAGACATACCGTCGCTTGTGATGGAGACTTACAGTCACTTGTGAGGGAATCGCACAGTCACTTGTGAGAGAGACATACAGTTATCTGTGAGGGAGACATAGGCACTTGTGAGAAAGCCATACAGTCACTTCTGATGGAGACATACAGTCATTTGTGAGGAAGACATACAGTCACTTGTGAGGTAGTCACACAGTCACGTGTTAGGAAGACATACAGTCACTTGTGAGGGAAATATACAGTCACTTATGAGGGAGATACACAGTCACCTGTGAGGGAGTCACACAGTCACTTGTGAGGAAGACATACAGTCACTTGTGAGGATGTCACACAGCCACTTGTGAGGAAGACATACAGTCACTTGAGGGAGACATACAGTCACTTGTGAGGAAAACATGCAGTTACTTGCGAGGGAGTCACACAGTCACTCGTGAGGAAGACATACAGTCACCTGTGATGTAGACATACAGTCACTTGTGAGGGAGTCACACAGTCACTTGTGAGGGAGACATACAGTCACTTGTGAGGAAGTCACACAGTCACTTGTGAAGAAGACGTACAGTCACTTGAGGGAGACATAGTCACTTGTGAGGGAGTCACACAGTCGCTTGTGAGGGAGACATACAGTCACTTGTGAGGATGACATACAGTCACTTGTGAGGAAGTCACACAGTCACTTGTAAGGAAGACATACAGTAACTTGAGGGAGACATACATTCACTTGTGAGTGAGACATACAGTCACTTGTGAGGGAGACATACAGTCACTTGTGAGGGAGACATACAGTCACTTTTGAGGGAGTCACAGTCACTTGTGAGGAAGACATACAGTCACTTGTGATGTAGACATACAGTCACTTGTGAGGGAGTCACACAGTCACTTGTGAGGGAGACATACAGTCACCTGTCAGGAAGTCACACAGTCACTTGTGAAGAAGACATACAGTCACTTGAGGGAGACATAGTCACTTGTGAGGGAGTCACACAGTCACTTGTGAGGGAGACATACAGTCACTTGTGAGGATGACATACAGTCACTTGTGAGGAAGTCACACAGTCACTTGTGAGGAAGACATACAGTCACTTGAGGGAGACATACAGTCACTTGTGAGGGAGACATACAGTCACTTGTGAGGGAGACATACAGTCACTTGTGAGGGAGACATAGTCACTTGTGAGGGAGTCACACAGTCACTTGTGAGGAAGACATACAGACACTTGTGAGGGAAGACATGCAGTCACTTTTGAGGAAGTCACACAGTCACTTGTGAGGAAGACATACAGTCACTTTTGAGGAAGTCACACTGTCACTTGTGAGGAAGACATACAGTCACTTGTGAGGAAGACATAGTCACTTGTGAGGAAGACATACAGTCACTTGTGAGGGAGACATACAGTCACTTGTGAGGAAGATATACAGCCACTTGTGAGGAAGACATACAGACACTTGAGAGGGAGACATATATTCACCTGTGAGGGAGACGTACAGTCACTTGTGAGTGAGAAACATTCATTCCTTAAGGGGAATTACAGTCACTTGTGAGGGAGACAGTCACTTGTGAGAAGACCTATAGTCACTTGTGAGGGAGACATACAATCGCTCCTTGGGGTGATATACAGTCAGTACTAAGGGGTACAGAACACATCTTATGGGTTTGTACAAAAACCCTTGAGTGGGATACATACATTTTCTCCTGATGGAGACTTGCAGTCATTCCTAAGGGGTTCATTTAGTTACTCCTGAGGCTGCCACACAGTTACTCCTAAGGTGGTCATTAGTCACTCCAGAGGGGTTACACAGTCACTCATTCTCTCTCCAAGAGCGACATATAGTCTCTGGGATATAGGATATACAGTCACTTCTGAGGGGGACTATACAGTCACTCCTCAAGGGGACATACACTCTCTCAACAGGGAACACACAGGCACTTCTGCGTGTGACATACAGTCAATCTAATGGGGATACACAGGCACTCCTGAAATTAAGGAGTCACTGAATATGTGTACATTACCTTAACATATGGATGCGTTTAAAATAGTCCATCTTATGGCGCTAGTAAGAAATCATTATGCAACAGTCCTTTGTCATAATCTCGACACGTAGCGATATTAGATGTCTTACTGAATCAGCATAAATGGGGGACGTTGTGCTGATCCCTTCAGATTACAAGGTGAGTTAACTCCATTTTATTTCATCTTTTTTGTCCCCGACCCATAATTCTGTCCCATTTTAAGATTACAGTTATATCTTATGTTTTCACTTTTCCCAGACTCTTCCTTCATTTGACAGTATCTTCGGAAAGAATTATTTTTTCCAAACTTGTTGACTCACGGATGACGTTAAAGTAAGATGGCGAGTTGGCTTAGTCATGAGTTATAATCGTTAATAGCTACAGGCTAACTATGACTTTTGCATTCGAAAGAAATAGTTAGCCACTGGTTCTTTAAAATTATTTGTCCACGATTTAACCTAAATATGCAAACGGATAGTGAAGAAAACTCACTGTGATTAAACAGAGCATGAACGCTTGCAGTTTTCTAATGACTGAAAATCTTTCCAGCACTCGGATTTACCTCCGACGTCCAGTCCTGGAAAGCACCTGGACCCTCTATTCCCAGCCATTTAGCAGGAACCTCTGGCTGTGTGTGCCCAGCTCCTTGCTAGCTTGCGGTAAGAGACAATCGCCCGTGTCTTGTTTTTCTCTGTTGGCTGACATACTGTGGTGAAGTGCTTCCTTAATTTTTAATAATTTCTTATTAGGTTATTTATTTCCTTGCAACACTCGATTTTACTGTGTTCCTGTCTTTGTTGACGAACTTATTTTCTGGCGATGCTCTCATTAAATTTGACATTCTTGGACTCTCCACCATTTACTGTATATCTGTGCTTTATAAAATTTCAAGTGTTGATTACTTGTTATATTAATTTTAACGTGTAGCCTACCTCGCATCACAACGGGTTTATTGACGCCGTTGTAAATGTTCAGATTACGAAAAAAAATCTGTCTTGTGTTCTACGTTGTGGAACTAAGGAACTTTATTTGCCGATGTTCTTTTGTAATGGTTCCGCGTTCAGATTTTATGTTCAGTAGTATGGTGGCTAATAACAAACACCCTTTTCGCATTACTTAATTTGTACCCCTGTCCCTTATACATAACTACATTTTTTGTGGTTCAGAGATTCAATATTACTCTTGTCCTTCCATGTTCTGTTTAGAGGAGCCTCTGTAGCTTTTCATTTCTTCCATCAGGCGAGCCGTATTTTGTTTAATTAAGCTTACATGTTTTTTAGTTTTTTCCTCAGCGTCAAATCTGTTTTTGTATCGACGCTTATTCAGTTTCTTCAAATGTTCACGCTTAATTCTTAGGCAAGTTTTAGTTTTCCGAAAAGAAAACTATTGTGCCGGTGTAACAGTCTGTATATTCCCCCTGTCCGAAATTTCCCCCGGGGGAAATATGGCCCAGGATAGATTTCCCCCGGCGGGAATTTCGCCCCAGGATAATGTTCCCCCCCTCTGGGACAAGATACCCTCAACCCCGCTACTATGGCGGCGACGTGTAGCAACGACAGCCTGCCACACAGGATAATTATCACGCCCAAACTACCTCTTGGGGTCATTATCTTTGTTATTTACAGTCTTTTGTTTATGTTTATAAGGAAATCCCCAACGGGCTTGTACTAAACACGCCACAAAGGTGGATACATGTAGCGGGGAGAAATGGCCTAGAGGGGGAAAAATATCCTAGGTCCAAAATTCCCCCCTGGGTAAAAGCAGCCTGGGCTGTTATTCCCGGGGGGAAATCAATCCCAGGTTAATTTTCCCGGCGGGAATTTCAGTCCGGGGGACTGATACATCGGCTTTGTCTGTCCGTCCGCACTTTTTTCTGCCCGCCCCTCAGATCTTAAAAACTACTGAGGCTCGAGGGTTGCAAATTGGTATGTTGATCACCCACCCTTCAATCATCAAACTCACCAAATTGCAGCCCTCTAGTCTCAGTAGTTTTTATTTTATTTAAGGTTAAAGCTAGCTATTATCGTGCAACTGGCAACGATATAAACCAGGCCACCAGTCCGTGGTTAAAGCTTCAAGGGCCACGGGTCATACAGCATTATACTGTGACCACCGGAAGATATGATCTATTTTCGGTGGCCTTGATTATACGCTGTAGCGGCTGTACAGGAAACTCGATTGCGCCGAAAAAACAAGGAGCATTTATTACTTGTTTTCTAATGATCTGGGTGCTGTGCGCTCAACAGTCCTTGTTCCTCTTGCTGCAAAAAAAAAAAATAAATAAAAATCTGATACAAGACAGAAATTCAACCCTTCCTTCAAGAACCGGGGCGAGGAAAGAGTAACCTTTGAAAACTCGGTGCATAACGCTATTTTCTGGATCCTATTACCTTCTATTACTTCTTTCAAATGAACACCATATTCTTTGGAGGATTGAATTTCAAGTCAATGGCCCATGTGGGGTTGTTCCATATGAATAGGGTTCATGTTCTAAATATATATACTGTATATTATAATAATAATAATCCTCAAGAAACTGTCCATAGAAGTCGCCTTCTGAGACATCCTAGTTGTTATAATGGGAATCGCAAGAATGCCCAGGAAACGAAAAGTACAGTAGATAGGGAAGGGATGAATGGAGCAGGTTGACCTGGGTTATATTCCAGAAAATGGTCTTCCTTTTCAAGGGGAGGATACTGGGGTGCCAATGGTGAGGCGGCTTGGTGCAGACCCACGATCACTCAGCCTACACGGTACGGAAATTATTTTCCTGATCAAATGTTGCTTATGCGTTCCCAATGAAAGACCTTACTAGATAACGAACTCTTAATTTTCCTTTAGAACTAAGTCTTATTAGACTCTAATTCATCTCGATCTGTGTATTATCGTGACACAGATATATATGTGATGGATATTTTGAAGTTTGCTTCGTCCTGGGACCATGTCTCTAAAGACTATATTTATCTCATTACCGGCTTTTCCCGAGTTGTAAATTCAAAATAATTCCTGCACTTCACGGTGTAGTTGAAGGGAACAAAAAAAAAAAAAAACTATAATTTACAAAATCCCGTCTGAATATTTCAAACTGCCTATGCGGACCATGTTTTATTACGGCAAAGTACCACTGGTAACAATATGTTAATCGTCAAATAAACTCGGCAAAAGTTGCCTTGATGATGATGTTAAGTACCACTGGTAACAATATGTTAATCGTCAAATAAACTCGGCAAAAGTTGCCTTGATGATGATGTTAACGGCCACATATCGTCCCAACATCAACTGACTACTTAACACAGTGATGAATTAATACTAGTCTCTAAGAACATAGTTGTAAATATACTTGATAAGGTCAAGTCTCAATGTCTTAACACTAGCATTGGCCACAGTAACAATTATTACATTTAAAGCATGATTTAGATTGTTACAATACGGATGAAACATGGCTACGAACCTTGAGACCTATCACCCGGAGGTGTAAGGTCACTGAAAATGGTGAAACCCAACAAAAGGGTTCGAAGTTAAATACAGTACTAGGCTTCTCACATTGCATGGTAGGCGCCAAAATTGGCCGTTCTCCAACATTTCATAAGTAGCCATTTCCTTATATGTTACGTATCAAAATAGCCATGTAACAATAACATACTTAATCATCAAGGTGAAAGAACGCCCAAGACAAATTAATAAAACTGTCACGCTTCCAATGATTGAAAACTTGGAGTTGCATCTTTCGTCAACTCACTTCAACACCGTACAAAGACCAACTGTCACTTGGACCGTTTCAATTTACCCGTCAGAAAACTCCAAGTGACTGAATGTTTTTAAATGACCAATCAGAGCTCGGTAAAATATAATCTCAGGATCCGATTGGTCGAGGATTGAACGGTTTGCTTTGTGTATAATTCATAGGTCTGAGCACCATTAAATGTTACGACTCACAGCTTCTTCCGCAACAGATCAACAATATAGGCCACAAAATAGGCTGTGAAAATCAGCAACCGACCTCCTTCTTCCGAACAAAATTTTAGTTTTCCTTCAAATTCAAAACAACGACGCTTCACAAAGCGCAATAATAGCTAGACAGTGGGTCCTGGACAGAGGATACAGCTACGTACGTAAACTGAACTTTCATGGTACTGAAACGTAAATATTATAATAATAAATAATTAAAGTTTAATAACATTTATAATGAAGGCTGTTATTCATAGTTTACATAATGATGTCATAAAGTGTTAGGAAGGCGCCTCTAACGTTAGCTTATATAACCTTTAAATTCATGAAAAAGATAAAACCCATAGCCTACTGTTACACTATTAAGCTGCCTAAAAATGTTGGAAATATTTGTCCATCCATAATGATTTCCTCTTTCCCCCTGTGGATAGCATTTTTGCCTTTCATACGTCAAGACTTCTAATTGCTATCCATTTGTGCTGAACGCTGAAAATTGCAAACTTTTTCTATACGTTCCCAGTGAGGTGGACTGAGTTGCCGTTTCATCATTGGTAAATGCTGTGGCAATGAAGAAAATAAATTTTATTTATTTATTGTTCCTAATTGACAGGTTTCATTCCTTATTGCTGTGATGTGTCAAGAATATTATTTGCCTATTGTTAATGGCATCGACTTCATTTTTTGGCCAAATGAGTTAACATGAAGCATTTCATTTTCAAAACCAATTTAAAATCTTGATAGCATACTGTTTTTTTTTTTTTTGCAAATGGATACCTGAATATTTTTTACATATATAAATTCATGTCATCAAACTCTTATTTATCTCAATAACTGTTAATTTTGCACAGAAAAGTCATAACGCATCGCAATTTCCAAACAGTATTAAACGCTTAATCTTTTCTGGAATGTCGTTTGCTGTGAAATCATTTGAATTCATGCGATAAAATTCTCACTGTGAAAAAAAATGAGAGCATGGAATATCGTTCACCGTAAATAGTTTTAATTCATCTAATGAAAGTCTCACTTTGGAAAATGAAAGTTTGAAGTTTTGATTGTTATGCAAATATGAATCCTTTCAAATCAACTTTCAATTTCCATCGACAGCTGCCACCCTCTGGATTCTGTGTAAAATTTCCTACATGGTAGGAAGCGACGACTACAAGGTCTCCTTTGGCGACACCGTCTGGAGTATGTTCAGCGCCCACGTCCAGCAAGGTAATTCTAAATAACGCCATTTTTTTCCACGATGATGTTCTTCCTGGGACTAAATTTGCTTTGATTTTGCACACTGGCAAAAAAAATGCCTAAATTAATCTATCTATCGCGATTTTCTCTTTTGTGGGGCGGTTTTGTTTTCTATGTTTTGAGCGTTTGAAGATGGCAAACCTCCACCAAGGCGAGCAATCCTCCCAGTCCCCCAGAAAGGCCCTTTCTCGCTAAAAGTTCCATTCCTACTTTCCAAAAATCTAATTATTGTTGCATGCCCTGAAGCCTTCAACTTTCCGTAAAAACTTTATTAAAACTCTACACATGATTTCGAGTAAAACACAACCAACTCCGGAGTCAAAAACAAAATGAACTCAATATAAAATCAGCCGTCAATAACCTCCCTAAATAGCCTTGTTAATAAAAGTTGGTCATCTGTTCTCTGTCCATTCATCAGCTGGCGACATGGAACCCAAAGCGGTGTCTGGGAAGATCGTCTATTTCTCCGGTTACTGGACTGGAATGATCCTCCTCACCTGCTACTCCTCCATTCTGGTGTCCATCCTGACCACTCGCCAGCCCCAGCTTCCCTTCACCGACTTCGTCGGGCTGCTCAAGAGGCCCGACTGGAATCTCGGCGTCCGAACCAATACTGCGCTTTCAGACTCTCTTGCTGTAAGTCTCTCTCTCTCTCTCTCTCTCTCTCTCTCTCTCTCTCTCTCTCTCTCTCTCTCTCTCTCTCTCTCTCTATTTGCATTCTCTCTGCTTTTCTCAAGTCATGTCTGGCCATGAAGTGTGCAAAATAGAAGACTTTCTCTCTCTCTCTCTCTCTCTCTCTCTCTCTCTCTCTCTCTCTCTCTCTCTCTCTCTCTCTCTCTCTCTCTCTCTCTCTCTATTTATGGTCTATCTACCTTTCTCAAGTTATGTCTGTCATGAGGTGTGCAAAATATAAAAAAGGGTCTCTCTCTCTCTCTCTCTCTCTCTCTCTCTCTCTCTCTCTCTCTCTCTCTCTCTCTCTCTCTCTCTCTCTCTCTCTCTCTCTCCCCGCACAATCTATATGTAGCTATATTAATAGACTATACAGTTTAACAGAATGTCTTTACCGAACAAACCTACTGTTGCGAATAAGATAATAACTGCTTGAATTATACGATAGGCATATTGCTCTCAATATAAATTTTTCTTCACAATACACGGAAAACGAGAGATAATTAACCAGATACAAACATTTTGTTTTTAAATTTTACTCTAGCGAGTAAGGAGTATGAAATCACAACAGTAGGTGAAATTTCTTACCGGTATAGCAGCAGTTTCCCCTACAATTTGTTTCCGATTACATCAGTGCAATCAAGCAGCCTGCCTCAAAACTCGAAAGACTGATTCACTTCAGCTTAGGTAACGATACATTAGTTCGGGAACCAATGTGCTGGCACCTGCCTTCAATGCCCATTCCTGCAGAAGCAACAGTGCTGATCAGTGAGGGGGCTGGTGACATCATTTTCAAAATTACAACAGTGGTCACATAAGCAAGTACGACAAACTTGTTGCACTGAATCATGAAAATACTTTTCCAATTATTTTAAGAAACTTTTGTAGTGTTTAAAGAGAGAGAGAATTTTAATTCAGAGGGAGAACAAAAACTGCTTGTCCTACTCACCTGTGGTATTGCTTCGTCATGTCATGGAATTATAGCCATGGCCATTAGATTTCAAAGATGAAAAGGCAAGGAATTTTAGAAATACTGAGTCCGTCACTGTGAAATAAAAATAATAATTGAACTAAAAATTATTAAACAATATCATTTCAGTTTTTAAGCAGACAAAGTTATTTTGAAGTCGGTGCTAATTAAATCAAATTTGTACGACAGAACCCGACACACAAGCAAAGATCTTGACTGCTGAAAATTAAATATTCCGTTTATATTCTCATTTCAAAACTGAGATTTATGAATGTTTAGTCAAAAAGTTTTATGTTTTTTTGTAATCACTGTCACATGGAGTACAAGACAATAAGACAAGCCTAGGAAACACAATGTCCCCAGCAGTGGAAAATGCCTGTTAGACCCTTGACCTCTAAATGTGACCTTGATTGTGGCCTCACTCTGTGCATCAGTTTCATTAGCAATAGGGCATTACCAAGAGGACAGCCACATAAAAGACAGGAGACATATGTACAGGTCAACTGCTGGATTGCTTTTGACAGGAAACCATAGATGATATTTTCCTTTGGTCACTGTTTTGTAAAGTTATGCTTGAAGGCGTGATATTGGTTAGGCGTCATTTTGCATTTGGAAAGCTGTGGTTCATTAGTCTGTTCAAAATAGCCAGCCAAGAAATAAAAAGACAGAAGGTTAGCTGACAAAGTTTCTATGACGTGTGCACATGCCATGAGAAACTGAGATTGAGTTGATGCATGAATGGGTCAGGAGTGATCCAGAGGGTTGAACCCATTGCTAAAACACTCCCATTTCCCACAGTTAGCGCCAAAAAATTCTCCTGAGAGACTGTCCTGGGAAAAAGTGGTGGGAAGGACCCTATCAGAAACCTACCATACAACAACTTGGAAGCCTTGGACTATGTACTGAAAGGTAAGCCACTCCTAATATTGGTAGTAAACCCTCAACTTAGCGGACTCCTGTACTTATTAGCTACAGTATTATCATTATTTTTTCTGTGCTACCATTTCAGATGCTGTATAATACTTTTAAACAGATCTTTTAAATTGAATGTTAATTGTAAAGTACAGGTTAGTTTAAGTTAGGAACTAAGTGTAATTGCTGTTAGCTGTAAGATATCTAGAAAATATTCAAGATCTTGTTATTATATCAGGTCATTGTTACTTATCAGAGAGCCAAATGCCCAGAAACTCTGTAACTTGTAAGTTGTGGTGCTAGTATAGAGCTAAATGGTCTTCAAAATCTTCAGCACGATGCATTTTTGTGAGCCAATGAAAAAAATCAGCTTTATACATGAATGAATAAAATTTGGATCTTCTTTGTAGTCAACGAGATAAAATTTGGAACAGAAAAGAAATATGGCAATTACGAAAAAACAATTTTGTGTTTACATTGAGAAATGGTATATAATAAAATACAAATGATAACTATTAAGTGTGCTTTGACAAAACAATCTAATTACTTTACTGCAGATACATGCTGCATAAAATCTTTTGCGTCATAATTTGGATACCTATAGTATAGGGAACTTAAATATCATAATATTCCTGTTAATATTTTTCAGGTACTCTCAATCAATAATTGTTTGTTCACTAGAAATTTTATGATCAACACTGAACACATTAAGTTGTGCAAGGCCATTTAATGGCAACTGAGTAGCTGTTCAAAACAAGGCTTCTTGTCCCATGTAATAACAAAACCCATTCTGATAATAACTTTCTTAGATTCCGTGACATTCAGACACCACACTGAAAAGGAAGTACAAAGCTTCGAAATCTACTTTGTGGTTTTTCAGTACCAGAAGTCCTCATTAACTGCGGTTCACAGTGTTGAATCCAAAGTTCGTACCTGAATCTCGGTTCATTATTGTTCCAGGTAAATATGCCTTTTTTGCCAACAAAGAATACATCATTTACCTACTCCAGAACGTTCTTCCCGTTGAGAAATCCATGGAAATTGTAGATACAAAAACAGACTTCTTACAGAGGGGCATTGGTTTTGGACTTCAGAAGGGTTCTCCATATACACAGCTCTTCAACCATGTGTAAGTTACCCGCTAAAAACCAACTTTGCATATTTGACCACTGCAAAATCATGCACTGATTTTACTTTCATCTCTTAGTTATAAACCTCCTACTTGCTTTCAGTGTAAACAGAATCCCATCCATCAAAGTTTCTAGTGTATTATTACTGCAGTACTGCAGAAGCTGTCAAGCTCCATTCTTTACAACATACCTACCTTATTCTGAGAATCCTAACATCTGGAGGACCTTGCAAGTCTCCTGTTGTCATAGTTTGTATATCTTAGTGTACATTCATACAGCCATTTTAACATTTGGTTGTTCACAAGATTACCGTCTTCAGTTACAGACCACAATCACAAAATCTTTATGGCTCAAGCTTTGTATGCACACCTTTCAACCATGATTGTTGTATATTTTCGGCCTTATGCCCCATCGACTCTTGCCCAAAGACAACCTGTAAATCAAATAAAAATAATAAATGGAATAAGAGGACTTGAATCCAACAAAACCTAAACGATTTCATCCTTGAATGCAGATGCAAAGAAAATTCAAGAATCCAACAAAACCTAGATGATTTCAACCTTGAATGCAGATGCAAAGAAAATTCAAATAAAATGCCACATGAGATGTTAATACTGAATGAATGAAGCTATAATCTGCGCCTGTCCTAGCATTTGCACTGGTATATAAAGCAGGCAAAACATTCAGTAATAAGAAGCTTGACACATTGTTCCATCATTTATACTTGCATAAATTTCAGTTCATTTTAAGCAGTGAATGAAAATATCATACCTACAAAACTAAACAGCAAAACTATGAATTCTATACTCAGTTCACATTGATATGCTTAATTTGCATGAAACATACATTTTTATATTTTTTATTTCAACATATACCTAATGTTGTCTGTTAATATAAGCAAAGTTATTTTTTTCTGCAAAGAACCTTTGTGGACATAACAATGGATGTTCTTAATATTAGTCATGTCATGTTGAATAGACGATCAACGTTCCAGAAACATTTAATAGATCTTCTTTATCATTCCAGCCTAACTAAAATGACCCAAAAGGGACATCTCAATCGCCTGAAGAGAAAGTGGTGGCCCAACATAGCCAGTGACCCTGAAGAATCATATCCTATCCCAGGTTTTAATGAGGTAATGTTCTGTTTCTGAGCAATTCAATGCTTTATACTTGAGCAATTAATGCTTTATACAGTCTCCAGTATTGGGTTTGATCAGTAAAAGATTTTAAGAATTATGTCCTTATACAATACATTTTTGTCTTGTATAAATGATTAGAGCCAAAACACTGAATGTTGTCTTTGATATAGCTATCTAAGACTTCTTTTCGAAAACTTTTCAACCTTGAAGCTCATGAGAACATGGGTTAAACAATTTCTAAAATTCATGTAGAACCCTACTTAAAAACACTGAAGCTGCATTTCATTTAGATTAAATTCTTATCTGCAGCTTCCTAATTGAATAATACAAACATATCTATCTCATGCTAGATGAAATTTCCATTCCCTGATTTTTGTTTCAGGTGTTTACGGTGTTTATCATTTGGGGAGGTGGCATGATTCTTTCGATGGTGTGCTGTTTGGGAGAAAATTTCTTTGGGAGAGGAAACAAACAGAGTTCTGATTTGGTCTCAGATATATGGTCTTCAAACGTAAAGTAATCAAGAGGTTAGTTGTCAATATTTCACATAATTCTAGCATGTCATTACCTCCTAGTTTTTTTACTTTTCTTGAGGGAGGTAAGGGGACCGGGGAATGTCATCTACTGAAACTATGACTGGAGTCAAAACACCTTAAGAAGCTAGTGATGCTTATTTTTGCATGGTATACTTAATGAAGGAGCCTTCAGTTCTACTGCCCGAATTTTTTATAGATATGGGCATGAATTCACTACAAGTAATATGACTTCTTTGTCTGAACGCTTCCACTTGAAGCTTGCACAATTTTGACAAACATATATCAGCTTATAATAGAACAATGGTCAAAATGACAGTAATACTGGAGAAGATCAAGATGACAAAATCTGATTCTGTCTGTTGCAAACAGAAACAAATATGGATAAGCAGTGCATTTCATAAAAATTGTATGTACAGTATGTGAATATAAATTAGCATTACAGCAGAAAGCATTTTAGGCACTGAGGCATTCAGATAGAACAAGATTATGCACCATAAAAATTAAGACAAAGTACTATTATATCACTAGGTTACTTAAGAGGGTTTTTCGTTCTAATCCTTGGTAGAATGCAACAAATTACTTTTCAATACAGCTGGAATTCTGCAAAGAACAAACCTGCTTCTGTTTTATTTATTCTTCA
The DNA here is from genome assembly GCF_040412425.1 of Macrobrachium rosenbergii. Taxonomy (NCBI): domain Eukaryota; kingdom Metazoa; phylum Arthropoda; class Malacostraca; order Decapoda; family Palaemonidae; genus Macrobrachium; species Macrobrachium rosenbergii. Next base: position 30,267,404 of record NC_089755.1, read on the forward strand.
TAACAAATCAACGCTTACAATTTGTATAGTGAAATATGATATTCCATCTGTAAAGGTAGTTTTGGTGCAGTAAAGACAGAAAGCTATAGGTACACAAAATACTTACATTACTCATAAACCCATGGAAAATCTGCTTTTCATTATGAAATATGGACACCAAATTCACTTAATTATCTCTAAACTCTGTAAACTATTCAACATTACAATAATGTTAAGGTTGACTTTTCATGAACCTTTCAGCTGTTCGTTGCATGATCATACCAAGCATGGGTGGACTCCGGACTTGTGATGGATCTTTAGCCTTCCTAAGTTGGAATTGTCAGACTGCAACCAAAAACGCTTCTCCTCAGGCTGCTGACAGATAATTTAGACATTAAATATGCTTATGAAATATTTATGTATGAAATAAAAAGAATTAAAATTTGCATAGATTTTCTCCTATTTCATGAATTTACCGACAAGAAAATGATTGTTTCTCTTTTGTATAAGATATAGGTATGTTATGTATATAAAGTTGACATCAAATAATATATCCATACTATTCAACAATATTATCTATCAATATATCTAAAGGTATAACTACATCTTACTCTACTATCAACATGATTACTGTAAGTTAAAAAATTTTGTTTCATAAAAAGAAATATAAATTGGCAATTTTTATGACTACAATTTGCACCCCTACAATTAACTGTGATTGGTCTATATTCTACTGTTATTCAAGCATATTTTTCCCACAATATGCCTTGTCCCCTGCGGATGGATGGTTCCACAGGGTGTTAACCTTCAGGTTCTCATAGAGCCTTTCAGTGTCAAGCTGTTACCAACCACACTCCTCTAACTATAGGACACCATTTCATTGCTCATCATTTATTTTAGAAGAGTTTTCATGTAGGCTTTGATATCTTCCATATCAAATTTTGGTAATATCCACTGACAATATCATGCAATGTCCATGCACAGATTTCTGGGTAACTTGTCTCCTAGCCATATACATTTGAAAGAATCTCATCCATCTGCAGTCGTAGAAAGCACAGTACACAAAGTGTTTTTTTTTTAGAGAGAGAAAGACAAGTGACTACGACAACCACATTTTTCATACTGTTTCCAGGATCATTATTATAGTTGAACCAGCATTAATTCTAACTTTGAAAGGTGTTCATTGTGGTTTATTCTATTAAAGGAATTCTACTGATTCATATCAACTATGCAACTGAAAACTTAGTAATTAAACTGAAATTACTTAAGACTGACAAGGTTTCTTAAAGGGATTTGTATCCTTAAACTTAAAAATGTTCGCTGCTGGTTGAATTTATGACATTTGATCAGTCATGTTACCTTGCATGCTCTGCACTCAAGGATTAGGTCAGGAGGGTCACTCATCAACATCCATGAGACCAAAGAGTTACCAGTTGGAAGATGGGGAAAATTAACACTTGTTTTGCAATGTGGAACACCAAAGACCCATGGTGGATTTATTCTGTTTTAATTACTTCCTTTTGTTTCATTACCTTATAAAACTGATGGAATGGGATTGAATATAAAATTGAGGCCTGAGGCCAAGTGCTAAGACCTATGAGATCATTCAGCGCTTAAAAGGAAAGGCCAAGTGCTGAGACCTATGAACCTATTCAGTGCTTAAAAGGAAACTGAAGGTTAAAAGGTTTTAAAAGTGTAACATGAGGAAAACCTTGCAGTTGCACCACAAAACAATTGTTAGGAGGAGGAAAGTAAGATGGAAGAAAGAGAATATGAACAGAAGTACAGTAAAAGGAATGAAAGGGGTTTCAGCTAGGGGCCAAAGGGACACTGCAAAGAACCCTAAGTAATGCCTGCAGTGGACCATGTGAGGTGCACTAATGGCACTAGTCCCCTATAGGGTCACAACACTGATTTCTGAAGAATAACTACTTTTGATCTGGTAATGGGATGCAGCTTTGGCTATTTTGGCAGCATCTTTACTTTCATTATTGCCTGCATGAGCATGATCCAGTATGTTTTAACCTTTCTACTGGCTACATATACCATAATTCATGGAATGGCTCAATAATGTTGTTCAAGAGGATGTCTAGGAATATTATGTTGAGGAGCGACTTCAGTACTTACTCAATGAAAATTACAAACTAATGAAGTATATAGTAATTCTGATAATCTTAGTTCACAAGGGGCATTGTTAGGTATAAAGAACTCTGCTTTATAAGAAGATGAGGTAGGAAATCCTCCAACAGGAAACATAGCCATTAATATAAATTGCATAGCACAGAGCCTTATACAGTAGCTTATGTTTTAGTGTGTTATTTAAGAATGAATTAATAAATCATAAAATCTGAACTATAAAGACAGACAATGATGTACTTATGACCATTCAGCACTTCAGATAGTGAAAAAATAGGGGGAATTAGAATGGTCAGATGGCAAGATGAGAGATCTGAAAATAAATGAGATGAATTACAAGGATCCAAAAGTGAAACTGAGTCAAATACTGATAATTGTACTAAGAAGTAATAGTTAGAAAGAGGTAAAGGCTAAAAAGCAACATAACAAATGCCCTTTGTATTATCATGGTTAATACTGTACATCAGTGTTAGAGAGACAATGGCAGTAATGATTTATTTTGAAAATATTTAAAAGCAAATAATGGACTAACAGTAATCAGATGGCAAGATGAGAGATCTGAAAATAAGTGAGATGAATTATAAGGATCCAAAAGTGAAACTGAGTCAAATACCGATAACTACACTAAGAAATAGTTAGAAAAAGGTAAAGGCTAAAAAGCAACATAACAAATGCCCTTTGTATTATCATTGTTAATACATCACTGTTGGAGAGACAATGGCAGTAATGATTTATTCTGGAAATATTTAAAAGTAAATAATCGACTAACAGTATAGTACCATTACCATTAGTAGCAGGAAATAGTTTTTTAACTGTAAGCAACTTTAAATTAGTTTTCTTATATGGTAAATGATATTTCCGATTCTAATCTACAAAAAAATAAGGTCACACACCTCAAGGTCATTAACATTGTTGCACCAAGATATAATACATGTAACAGTAAATTGTTTGGTGGTTCACTTAACTGCATCTGTATCTGAGGAAGAATTACAGTTCCATGCATGTAATTTAGCTTGTCCTGTTTAGTTATATTTATTTAAATTCACTTATTTCTTTGACACTTAGTATATGAACCAGCTGCCTTTTTGTCTTTATCAATGAAGCCCTCATTAGTTCTTAATAAATGAAAAGACAATTCATCAGTGGAACAGCATATTATTTTTATTCAAAGATGATTTTCTTGTCTTCATGATCAACTATGTAAATCAGTATCAAAACTATACAAACAAATAGTATTTGATTTAAAATCTAGTCTTTTCTCTCTTTTTTTAGCTACATTTTCACCTTTTAAATCTGTATGCTGTGATGTGATACAAAGAAAAAATGATTCTTCCAGGATTAGCTCCAATCCTCCGGAGGGGTCCAAACAGACATTCACTATTGCTATACCTTATGAGACCTACCTGGGTATAAACTTGGCTCTCAAGTGTCTGATGGAATGTCATTCTTGGAGGACTATGTCAGCATTGCAGGCAAAATTTAAGAAGGGTTTCTAGCCTCACTTAACCTTGTCAGTTACTCACATTTTACATGTGACGAGGCATGCTGTCAAGCCTCACCTATCTTCACGCTCTAAAAGTAATGCAAACCATGTTCCCAACTTGTGCCTGCAACCTTGGGTCAAGTCCTGACATAAAGGGTGAACAATGCAATCAGACAAGAGCAACTACTTATGGCTAAGTTTTAAGTACAATCTAGGCAGTTGCTTTCTGAAGGTCCCCACCCCATGGCAAGGGGATTATGAAGGGAAAATAAGAACAAGAAGTATTGTAAGAAAGCAACAGAGCTTAGTGGGTTGGTTAAAATTTATAAAAACAAGTTATAATCTATGTATAACTGACCGTCATCCAACGTCAAAGTCAGTGGTCTATGAGATGGAAAGGAGGGATTGGATCTAGAAGGTATTACAGTGAGAAAGCTACCCTCCTTATATGAGTCATATTCCATCAGCTTTAGAGTTATTAGAAACTTAAAAACTAACTGCAGTCAAAACACGGCAACATCAAAAATGATAGCAATGTAGTCTCTTTCAATCTTGCACTATAGCTCTCCAGACATTTGTTACAGTTGGCTAAAAATTAACATGACCATCACCACTAACAGCATCAGATTTTCCTTTTAAGGTGTTAGATATAAGCAGGAAGAATGCCTAAGGAATTCAAACTGTAGAAAATTCTCTGATGTCCCTCAACCACAGCTAGGACCAAGATGGGTAGTTTCAGTGAAACTTGACACTACAGTGTTAGTTGGCAAAGAACTTCTTAACTTCAGGAATCATGAAATCTTCAAGTAAGCACTTGACACTGGTTTATCCTTGAGAGTCAGCTTCTTTATTAGCTGCAAAACCTCCTCAAAACTTATCTCGGTTGATGAAATTGATCAGAAAACCAAAACTCCTCTCATTCACTTTTAACTCTAGCATTCTATGGCCACCCTTGGGCAAGGGCCTATGCTGGCAGTGAGCCAGCTTCATCTAAACCAACAACAATCTTAATCCCTTATTGAGAAAAAACATCTTCCTGAGCTTATAACTTGGGAATAAAAATACACATTACAGTATAAATTCTTTATTTAATAACACAATAATTAAAGCCATTTCACATCATAGACAACACCTTGAATGTGTCACTACATTGTGCATGTTATCTTATATTTTAAGTTGTTGAACTTGTCAAAAAGACCCATAAACCTGGCACAAAGGGTATAATGTCATATATATTATATATTCTCTAGTTCCCTCTTCAGCCATATGATCTCACTGCATATAGATTAACATTAAGCTCCAGCAGGGAAGTTATTATTTGTTTATAAGTCAAACTCATATTTACTTCTTTACATAAGTGCAGTATTACCAACTACTGCAATGTAACCTCAAAAGTCTCATATCAGCTTACATAATAAAAGTATAACAATGATGTAAAAATAAAACATACAAAAGGACAATACCACACATATGAAATAAGCATTGCCGAAACATTTTATCCTTACAAAAGTGTTTATCACCCACCTCCATGGGTTTGAAGTATTTAAAAAATTCTGCAAAAAGCATTCTCATAACTAAATTATACACTAAAAGTGGTACATGATATAGGAAAAATGCTGTACACATCATCATAACAGGCCTAACTTTTTACGTAAGTAGGGTTTCAGAAAGTACACTTCAAAACAAATCTGTACTACCCCTTAAATGTTGCCTGGCTAACCAGGTTCTAAAGGGCAACAGGGTACCCACTGATTTTCCAAGGTTACTGAACCTATTCTTGTGTTTCATTATAGTCACAATGCTGTTGCATCACTAGCATAGCCCTTTTCTAAACAGAATTAAGATGAAAATGTGTATGCATGTTATGACTAGAAACAATACAACTTTGGAAATTGTCCACTAATTCTCAGCATTTGAGTGGTTTCTAGATTGTAATTACATTGTATTATATTTATGACATTTTTAAAGTGTGGTTCATAGAGAAAACCTCAAAAAGTGCCAACAGTGTTAACATGAAAGTGTCAGAGCAATGCTATAAAACTAATTTCTGTAATCTTTTAAGAGCTAATTGTACATTCCTTCTTTTTCTGCCTTTGAGTCACAATTTAATGAAATTATCCCTTTCGACATATTTTGGGATGTTGAATACCACTTAGCTACTATACAGTAGAATCTACCTACAGGGATATGTCTTTTGTAACCTACCAAGCATGTTGAGGTCAGTATTAAACTTATAAAGTTTCAATGCTTCATAAAATTCATTCAATCTTCCCTTATATTTCAGGGGTTTTCATGTCAAACTAACTTGAAAAGAAAATAATTAATATTAATTTTTTGTTTTTTAGTTTCAGAGTGCAATACCAAATAATAGAAATAAAGTTCATTTTGTATGTCCCTACAGCCATACAAACCACCAACCCAAATACTTTTAAAGACATTAACAAATCACATTCACAATACTTAGAAAAGAGAAGTAACAGCCCATTGAGTATTCTCATTAAATATCATCATCTTACTTTACATAACCTATACAAAAATTGATCTTTAAACATGGGAATAAATACTACTGAATTACTTTTCCCAAGCAAAAATCTCTCTCCCTCTCAGCATATCATGGCTATTACCATTCTCTTTTCAGTGTGCATACCTTTGCATTCATGTAAAGGAAAACAAAGAGCTTGCCATTCAGACAAATCTCAGTGCTGTTGCTAACTTACAGGAAAGAAATCAAAATAGTTACAAATGAACACTACGCTATTTAAGTAACATGCCATTTAATTTTCATATTTCTTTCTACAAATACAGTGCATAATTCTTAAACATAGTAAATAATACAATACTTACATGCCTGGTAAGTCTAAACTACCAGAAAGTCATAGTTACTACAAGTGTGCTTGTGCTTATAAAGTAGTTCTTATTAACCTCAACTGTTGAAAAAACCGAGCTTTTGAAGAAAATAACTGTCCCCAAAAATGTTAGTAATTCTTTGTGACTACTGATGTGTATCCCATTACTGGACATTCCAAAACAAGTGGACATGCTAATTCCTATGTTCATATATTACCTGATTGTTGAGAATAGTCAAAATCTAAAGGAAACATTTAACCTAGATTCTCCAGCTGACCATACCATTTACAGACAGCAATGGCAGAAATACAAATTTGTTTCCCTGGAACCAACTTCCTAAAAGTGAACCACATTAAGCATTCTGTAAGTTTAATAACAAATGAAACATAAGTAAATGAGAACAGAAGGGGGGTTGTAATTCTTTACCAAGAAAGCAGCAACAATCACAACCAAAGTTATAAGTGACTCAGAGTCAGGCCAATTTATCAAAGTCACAAGGGTTGAAAGTGATTTCAAAACATTACCAGATATTTCCACAACAAATGTCAGAATTACAGTATAAAAAAATAAATCTAAAATACATTATCTACTTGTTAATATATATATAGTATATTCTCTATCTACACTATGTCAAACTACATTTTCTTAATACAGTTTTAAATAGCCTCTAATAAATTTATTAAGGATTCTAAAGCAAATAATCATAACTTAGTCCAATACGTATTCTATATGATTTAGAAAAGCCGAATAAAGCTCACCTGTGGCAGAATACTAAGTAAAATGAAAAACTATAAACTTAATCTTCTAGCACTATGTAAAGTGATGTTAATTCTACGCCATAACAATGACTAGGCATGCATGCATGTATGTAATCTACATGCCCCTACACAGTTAAAGCTGTTACATGGAAGATGAGTCTGATCATTCACTTGTAGTGGTAATGTGAACTGGATCTATCACACCTCCCAATATGTTCTGAAAATCTTTCACTTTCTTTCAAAGACTCATAATGTTAATCACTTCATTACCATGTTTCATCAATCTAAAATGAACTAAGCTCAAGTTTAAAAGCTTTCCATGCCTGAGTAACTTGCTTTCAACTTTTCGAAAAATTTATAGTGCATTAAATCAATACACTATAGGACACACATGGTATGCACTTAAGAAATAATATTACACTGAAACTGATAGGTATATCCACTTCATATTATGAGAAAAAAAATGCTACAACCATTTTTCCATCTCCACACTTCAAGAGTGAAGGAATGACAAAATGCTACTATATAATGTGCACCAAATAAACAACACCAAACTACAGTATCACTAGATTATAAGCTAATTGTAATGGAATGCTTCCCTGTTCAGTGAAAAGGGATGGTAAACATTAAATAAAGACATACACACTTCCCAACAAAATATCTCTTAACCAAATTATTTTATGTTTTTTGTTGCTGCTGCATTGCTGGCATTTTTACAGCACAATTACACTATAAAAGGCTGGTTGTACGACACTTCGTATCAGTGAAGGTATGAACATCATATATCTTGCTCTTCTAAAATGCTAGGAAATGAACAAAATGAATTAATGTAAAATACAAAACCCACAGTTGCAGATCTGAGGTTTTATGTAGGGGATTCGGCTTAAGAATGTACCTTCATCCTTTTACTTTTCATCTATTCCCTTTGGTCTTTGCATACTTAGCTACCCAAAAAATATGCAAAAACATTTCATCAGACAGGTCTAGGCAAACTGAGCATGGATTTATACTGAAACTGGTTAAAAATAATGGAAGCATGGACTTACTAAAATTGGTTACAAAATAATGGAAGAGTAAAAGCTTCAAGCTATAGAACTTGTTTTGAAATACAGCACAGGCTTCTGAAGTTTACAAGGATGACCATAAAGCTAATGCATCATAATGTTACTTTGACAAACAGGCCTCAAATTAGCTCCTAACAACTGCTTTATCCATTACAATGATTTAACAATATCTTTCTGTCTGTACTGGCGCATGAGATGTTAGTAAAGTTACTTCATAGTCAGTGTTGATATTAGTAGAGTTAATTCATAGTCAGTGTTTATATTAGTAGAGTTAATTCATAGTCAGTGTTTATATTAGTAGAGTTAATTCATAGTCAGTGTTTATAGCATATTACCACTTTGCTTAATTATTTCACCTAAGGCTATCATGTAATTTCAAGAAATCCTCAAAGATGGCAATCATTTCATTATTACATGTCAACGCAATCAGGTCTCTACTACTGCAACTTTGAAGGCACACCAGGTAATAGCAGACATCAGTGAATGGTAGCATTCAACTTACTGAAATACATTTCAACCTTGCAAGAGGATCAAACCCATGTCCTCTGTGGTGAGAGATGTGGGCAATACCTAGAGGTCCTGGGTTTGACCCAGCTGTGAGGTAGAAATTTACTTCTATATTACACATATTGTATGTTCGTGTCCATCAATTCTATTTAGATGCAAGCTGTATAGCCTGACCAGAAAACTCCTCAAGTAACATTTATAATACACTTAGTGAGTTACCTGGTTGTTTCATGCCCTCTGACCTAGTTTGTAGCACTTATATCCCTCACCTGATACGTCTTGGATTCAATTCCAATTTGAGGTAGAAATTTGCAGCTACTAGTACCTGTATAATCCATTAAATGTCTGGGAAAACAAATGCTATGCATATTACAAGTACTCACTAAAAATTTACAGAGTTCTTTCAATAGTTATTCATCATTCCCTTCTGATAACAGAACTCTTAAGGGTGTAGCACATGAAAAAGCATCTCAAGATTATACTGTGTATGTATCTGACAGAGAAATTCCTCCAAACTGTATTTCTCAACAGCATGACTGTTGTTTAGACAAAGAGCGAATAACATGATTCACAGAATGTATAGAGAATTGAGCATCACCATGAATTTCATAAAAAAAATCTTAAAAGTTTAACAATTAACTCTGAAGTTAAAAAGAAACCGTTTTTATCATTGCACACCATTTCCAAAAAATATAAATAATAAATAAACAAGAATTTTGCAATTATATAATTCACAATAGACACAAACAACCTCTGAGTATTCACAAAAAACCACTTTGCATATTCACTCTATAAAAGAATCCAGAACATTGAAAACATTCATTTTCAACACATCTGGGAAGCACCAACATTGGTTTCATTTAACATGTATAGGCAATGTGTGCTTTGCAGAAGGCATTTTGGTAAATAAAATGATATAAATGACTCCAACTACCCCATCTATAAACATTCGTTTAGTAAGAACAAAGTAATAGAGGGTTATGTACCTCAATATTACTTTTAAAAAGAGTATTAAAAATAACCAAAAATTCATTTTACAGCACACTTGGTCACATCATGAATCTCACTGGTGATAGCACAATGAAAAATAACAGAAGTCTATATCACTAATAGGAAGTACTTTGGAGAAAGGAAATCAGATACACAATAACATTTCTCAGCTTTGATCCCAACTTGAAGGGCACATGAATCACAATACTGAACACAAACTCAATCTGAATTGTAGTTCTAATTAATGATCTGCACATTGAAATTACTTTGGGGAAAGGATATCAGATATGTAATAATTAATCAACCCTGAAATAAATAAATAAATCCTAGGTGACTACTGATTAATAATGCTATGGTACCCATTGAAATTTATTCATAAATATTAAAACTGATGATGCCTGGTTATCATAAGAGTTTAAAGTTATGAGCAAAAACAAAGGCTGTGTGCAAAAAAGGATGTGATTTGCTCAAAGTAACTATAACAATAATAGTTTTTCAAGCAGATTCTTTGCACTACACAGTATTTCCAAAAGAGAGCATACACTTCCTAAAGAATGTGTTTTTTATACAGTAGCACAAAACTTTTACGAGGGAAAAATTACTCTCCTTGGTAGAACAATGCAAATTCTGCACATGCATGAAATCATAACAATATAAAAGAAAAGGTACAACACTGAAAAAAATTCAGTAGTGGTACAAGAATTCAGTCTGGTAAGATCAGGAAGTCTGTAATATATAAAACAATTTCATTTTTCATTATATTTATGTTGCCCTTCTTGGTCTTAACAAGCTTTTTACTCATAGCTATAGGAGACTGCTTGTTAACTGAATTTAACATTAAGTACAGTATTCCACAGTACGTCATAGTTCATCTGAACATATTTTCTTTACCTTTTTATAAGTTATCTTATTTGCCTTAGTCTGTCCTTGCCATTTTTTGCTCAAGGTTTACAGCTATTACTTCCATACTTTGGCCAAGTTATGTCAATCTCTTCTGTGTGCATTATCATTCTGAGTTATTCACATTTCATTACCCTGGTTCATGTGTTTCATGTCTTGTGGCAATATAAACATATATAAAATACAACAACACAGACAGCACAGACACAAATTATGCACTTACACCTAAAATCTGTTTAACAAATATATCCAGAGGCTTGAGGAGGAATGCTGTTTTCAAGACCTTTCGAAAACTATCTTCCTAACTGACAGTTTAAAGTTATTTAGAAAGGGAAACGAATGTTCAAGGACTGTAAAGAAACAGCACAAATAATAATGGTAAAAAGAAGAATGATGCAGAACCATTAGTGGACCTAAAATTACAACCAAATAGCTGAACCCTTATGCAATATTTCATCAAATATTTTACACCCTAACTCATGAAAATCAGCAAAAACGCTGGCAAAACAGACCCTTCTCTATCTTCATCTATTACCGTATAAAAAAAAAAGACTCAGTATTCACAAACTTTTATCACTTGTTCCCAAGTTCAGTCCATAAGCGAGAAGAGTATCCTTTCAAATGCAAGAAGAAGAAAATATGGAGAATCACACAGAATTGCTCATTCATTAAAAACAATATATTACTTTCTTGTGAAAGCATGCCTGTTTTCTGTACAGTATATATCACTTGTTAATGACAAAAACCAATATGGTATAAAGGATTCAAGAACAGTACCATCCTTCCAGCAGACAAAGCAACACTGTCTCATGTGACCTGCTCCCAATGAAGCCCGATTAATTGTTACTTGCCTTTTGCTACAAAATGTTATTTTGTTATTTCTCTGAGTTCTGCGCTGCATCCCTTTTACCTTCCATTGGTTGTATTTAAGCTCTTCTATTTAACTGTCCATCTTCTTTAACTTTAATTGCTCAATTTTCAACTCTCATTACGGAACAAATACTAAGAGCAAGCATGTCAACTTATCAGATGCTTCAGGGGTCAATCCTTATGACAAGAGGCAAAACCTATGGTTCTTCCATCCATCACTTGGACATTCAAGGTCCCATGAAAATAAGTAATTCCATGTAATTTCTGTCCTAAGCTAGGCTTTAATCTATACTGATACTATTAAATTTAACAGAATTTACCTGCAAAATGCATCAATTTTAAAACGGCAGCCTAACAGAATACCACCAAAATAATGTAGCTGAGTAGAGAAATCTGGTAAGTTAAGAGGCTACTGCTACTGTACTGCCATTCTCACCAGTTTCCAGAACAGACTAGAGGATCCCAAGCTGAATAACATATGGACAAAGCATGGCACATACAGAATAAAGGAAACACAGGTATATAAAATTTTACAAAATACATGAATAGATGTAATGAGGGCTACTGGGACTAAAGGGTCTGAGAAGTAGAAAAAGGAGTAATTCATAATCCTCCCTAAAGTGACTAATTACTGACCTTAAACTTTCATTCACAATTATTCCTCTACAATATTGAAGTAAAGTTCGAACAAATTTATAGGGCATTAAATAATCATTACAGCATGCAAAAAAGTGGCCCCCACTAGAATTTCCGCTTTTAGTCTACCGATGTGAGCACTACAGTACAATGGACAATTTCAGTACAATTCACTCAGGGAATGTGATAGCCTTCTAAGTCACAATACTCAGTAAAATGGCCACCAAAACCTGAGAGAACCAAAACAGAGAAGACAGTAATTTCATTATATTTTTTCAGATAACTAAGGATAAAACTTAAGTTAAATGGGACTATTAACATCAGCTTTAACAAACCTGATAATTTTGCTTCCTTAAAAAAAAAAAATTATGCTTTACCCAAACATACAACAGGTTAAGTTACTTAACAATGACTGTTACCAGGAAGTTAAAGTTTTCTTTTTATTTCAGCTCCTTTCCTCTACAATTACTTATGGCTTACTGTTTGCATTTACTTTTGATCAGCAATATCAATTATTGTTTTGTATAATTAGTTTTTATAAGGCTTCGTTTTCGTATGCTCCAAGTACAGAAAGCAGAGCCTCAAATTTCTTTAATATTGGAATGTATACTCAATTATGGCAAGAAACCACAGATGCAATTCCCAAACCTTGACAAGGTAAAGATATTACCAACTTTTCTTTTTCTGCTCTTAGTAGTACTCCCTTGTATATCACTTGCAGAAATATGCTTGTCCAAACTCAGAAAAGGATTCAGATCACACCTGAAGCAAATAATACATTAAATACTAAATTTAAGGTTGGACTGACATCAATTTGAAGATTAAATAAAGTTGTAAGACCCTTAAAATGAGGTGAAGTATATGAAATGTATAGGCTTTTGCACTCCTCAGTGCTTTCTCATAGTGTATGCATTTAGATTTGCTTGCAGCCATTTTAAAATTTTCAACCTTACTATTTCATCTCTTGTATGCCATAGTTTCTCTGAAATTTTGCAGTTTTTTTCAAAGTCCAACTGAATGTGGGCAAACAGTACAAGACAAATTCACATACTGATGAAATTCATATATACACTAAATATGCATGAAAAAACCAAAGCCAATGCAGAAAAAGTCTAGCTATGAACTAGAAAAATAAAGATTGCTTGATATGTCATGTATGTACACTTGTACAAAGATCCAGAAAATGAAAACCCTCCCATTCTGGCAAAAGACTTATGTAAACAATATATTTCTGTTTTTCTATTACAAAGAAGATATCAGAAACAAATATACAATAAAAATTGAAACCAAGATGGAAAACTTAACTTAAAAGACTGGAATCTTTTCTCTGGGAATCTGAGCTCTATCATCATCCAAAGTGAGGAGAAGCTGAAAAGAGAAAAGGGCAATGTTTAGGATCTTCATGCTCTAAAAAGACAAGCCTCTCAGTGTACTTATGTTATATATATGCTTAGTCGGGGTGTCATCAACAGGCAAAAGAAATCAAGTCATTAATGGCAAGTGTCTCTCACTAGAGGGAGTTTTTAGCGCCGTTTTATCAGATTTTTGGCGACAAGTTTTTAGCCTTTTTTGTTGCCCAAATTTTCACCAAAATAAGAATGAAAATATCAAGAGGATTACATTAAAATAAGAAGAAAATTTGAATGTTCCATCAAGTCCAGGAAAGTTGATCGACCATTGTCACCAATTAAAAAGTTTTCATGCTCACCATTGTTTTTCATATAAAGTTTGTATTCATCTAGGATCTAATTCACAAACATTGACAAGATTAGGAGGAGCGAGGCTCAACTGATTTCTCCTTCTCTTTATTATTTGCATTAAATCTAAAAGAAATATACAAGAACTTATAAGAGGAAGGCTGATCTTGGCAGTCTTCAATAACTCTTTTAAACTAGTTTTGCAGCTACTTCTACACTTGCTTTATGAATGTTCATTTATTTCATTTATCATTTCATTGTCTTGAGTTAATTCTTATTTTCACATCAGTATCTTTTGCTATGCTTATCGAACACATAAAGATATCCATTATGATTTGGGATTTTTCTTAGTTTACCATTTTCTGTAGATGGGTTCAACTCAACTATTCTTAAATTTTAATTTTCTAGTTAAAAGCAGTATTTCAGATAAATAAGCAATGATTTCAGAAATTGAGAATTATTTTCTTATTTTTGGCGCCAAAAATATTTAAAAACCCTGGAGCCCAAAAAAAACCTAAATAGAACCATTTCACCAAGTTCCCTTTATTCTCTTGATTTTCAGGAAGGCACATCTAATAAAAGTATACATATATGATTTAAATCTGGTTTTCCTTTTAATCAGTATCTTTTGCTGTGGGGTCAGCTGATTCAGAAGTTAAAATACTGTTCTTCAGCAGTATTTCAGCTATAATTTTTCTGCGTAACCACTTTCCAATGATTTTCAAACAATTTCATTTTTTTTTTTTTTTTTTATTTTTGCATACTAATGTTTCTGCTATCCTTTTGAACTCTAAAAGCTCATCTTCCATCAGCACAATTTCAGTCATTACTTTTGAGACACTCTACAACCCCATTTTGGAAGCCCTGTAAGTCCAGAAATGTAATCTGTCTTCTCAATGTAATTTTTAATAATTATCAGTATTAACATAGTCCTTGTGAACAACTAGCCATAAACATCATACTAATTAATTTCTCAGGATCTCCACAATTTCCACTCGATATTTCAACTATACTTTTTTTGAATTTTCCACTTTGGTTTTTCATTATGTTTACTCAGTTTACCATACTTCAAATTTAATTATCAACCATATGGTCAAGACTGGATTAAGAAATTTAGGCTTAAAGATCTGCACTTTATTGTTAGAATTTTTTTATTTTTGTCTCCAACCTCAAGTACCTGGTTTTCAGTTCCATCAACTTACAAAAGTTGCTCAAACAAATGACATCTGTGTACACAGTGACACCCATTGGAACTGTGTGCCAACGTCAGACCATGTTTATGCATGTAAACCCTGTCCGATCATATCAGCTCTTGTCACAGCAAAGTGTGAATAAGGGACAACATAAAATTTTGGTGATTCCACCACATGCAAAACACATCACCTGAGGTGTGTCATAGTGATTAACTACACTCCCAGCTGCATGTATCTCTGCTATAATGACCACTGGCCTTCTGTGACCTGTAGAGGGAACAAGGTTTGATGGCTTGACACTATGCTCAGCCACCAGAGCCAAGATGTTCTTTATTGCTTCATTATTTAAGGAGAGAAGGCAAAGTTTTGTAAATAATCAATACTTGTTCGTCCTAAGAAACCTGAAAGGCTGCGTTAGTGTGACACTCAGACCCAGTAAGAAAACTGAATTTCTGCCACAGAGCCAGTGGAACTGACTAACTTTAGCAACTCAGTCCTTTTACATGTTCACATAAAGTGTCCACTTATGCCATGCACTTATCAAACTGCACTTTCTCTAGCCCTAACAAAGAAAAGGGAGTGTGAAAATACTTAAGCAACTTGCATTACTAACTTGTTTTTATATCTAAACATTACATGAGACACAGAACATGTATGGTTTAAACTAAGTTTTTTCTAAGCTAGCTAGGTTCAAATATGATAATGCAGTTAGATATAAAACTAAACAGTTTCATGAAGCTAAACTAATTTGTTTAGCAATTAACTGGCTTAGAAAGGGGGGAAAAAGTCAGCAACATGGTGGCCATACCAATGCTGAGTAATTATCCTCAGGCCTACATAAGAATAAAGACTTTATCCTCAAAATACAACATGCATAATTACATACAAATAGTATATTATGTATTTCACATAATACATGTGTAATACAGGTATACATAAGCTTTTATAATCACTGTATAATCTGGCCAGTTGGCAAAGAAAATTAGAGCAACTTTAATGCTGCCATATATTTAATTAACCTTAACCGACTGGATCGTATCATCGTCGACTACAAAAATTTCAACCTTCGGTCAACTTTTTGGACTTGACTGAAATGGCTGAAAAACGCAATTGTAAGCTAAAACTCTTACATTCTAGTAATATTCAATCATTTACCTTCATTTTGCAACAAATTGGAAGTCTCTAGCACAATATTTCGATTTATGGTGAATTTTTGAAAAAAATCTTTTCCTTATGCCCACTGCTGTAACTCGGCCGAAAATTTCAGAAATTCTTTCGTCATTTTGTCGTAATTTTACCAATCAGTTTGGTTTCCCCTCATCAGGGGTAGTGTTGTGAATTCCTCACCCTAACTTTCTATCTACAATTGAAGGTCCTCATTTCGGTGGTCACCTTGGAAAGTACTCCCCTTTTACAAGGTCTGTTTCTGTGTCCAGTTTTCTTCTTGCAGGCTTTTTAGACAGGACCTCCTAATTTTGTCAGGTCTCTCCTTTAAAAAGGGGGGGCACTGTCATTGGGTCTGCTTTTAGGCAGGAAGTATTTTCTTAATACAAGCCTATTCAGGTGCTGTTCTAAGCTCATGATCTTAGACGGTGACCACTTACATTATTTTCATTACATGAACTTAGAGGACCTTACTTATGTTCAGGGTAGAATTCTCTAGTTTTCAACATTTCTATTTAAGTCTTTAATAGCATAAGAATGATGTTTATTTCTCTGTTACTATTTCACCGGGTGACACGGGACCCCGATCCAGAAAAGGGATTTTGACAAAGGAAAAATCTATTTCTGGAGAGGGGCCCGTGTCACCCGGTGACCCACCCCTGTTTTTCATTCTCTCCCTCCCTTGTTAAACTTCATTCTAGTGAGGTGGGTGCTAACATGGAATGCGGCTAGTGTTGCCTTGTATACAGTCCATGAGTAGTGCATGGGCTTGTATCGGCACCTCTCGTTGGGACTTTTGACATTGGGAATCTCTATAGGATAAGGTTCCGTGTTTTGTAGTTCACCCTTTTCCATACACGACTCCATCTAGTGGAGCTCGCTCTGGGGGTAGTAACTCCAGCATTTCATTTAGCTTTCTCTGGTATCTAGCAACGGAATTACCTAGAAATAAGTGCTGAATGGACTATTTCACCGGGTGACACGGGCCCCTCTCCAGAAATAGATTTTTCCTTTGTCAAAATCCCTTTTATATTAGCCGATACATAAAAGTTTTATATATGAAAATGCGCAATTTCATGTAAAATACAGCAAAATACAACCCATGGTTGTAGCTTTTATCAGTTTGGAAATATTTTCATATAAACCACGATAACTGCCAAAATTTCAACCTTTGGTCAACTTTGACTCGACCGAAATGGTAAAAAATGCAATTGTAAGCTAAAACTCTTACATTCTAGTAATATTCAATCATTTACCTTCATTTTGCAACAAATTGGAAGTCTCTAGCACAATATTTCGATTTATGGTGAATTTTTGAAAAAACTTTTTCATATGTCCGCGCCAGAAATTCTTTAAATCCACGTTGTCGTAATGTTTGCACCGTTTTATATTAGTCGTTACATAAAGTTTTATATATGGAAATGTGTGCGATTTCATGTAGAATACAACAGAAAATAACTCATGTTGTAGCTTTTATCAGTTTTGAAATATTTTCATATAAATCACGATAACTGCCAAAATTTCAACCTTGGTCAACTTTAACTCGACCGAAATGGTAAAAAAACACAATTATAAGCTAAAACTCTTACATTCTACTAATATTCCTCTTACATGCTAGTAATATTCAATCATGTACCTTCATTTTCAACAAACTGGAAGTCTCTAGCACAATATTTCGATTTATGGTGAATTTCTGAAAAAAACTTTTTCGCTACGTCTGCGCGCATGGTAACTCGGCCGAACATCTCAGAAATTCTTTCGTCTTGTTGTTGTAATGTTTGCATCGTTTTACATTAGTCGTTACATAAACTTTTATATATGAAAATGCGCAATTTCATGTACAATACAACAGAAAATAGCTCATGGTTGTAGCTTTTATCAGTTTTGAAATATTTTCACATAAATCACGATAACTGCCAAAATTTCAACCTTGGTCAACTTTAACTCGACCAAAATGGTCGAAAAAAACGCAATTGTAAGCTAAAACTCTTACATTCTAGTAATATTCAATCATTTACCTTCATTTTGCAATAAATTGGAAGTCTCTACCACAATATTTCGATTTATGGTGAATTTTTGAAAAAACATTTTCCTTATGTCCGCGCGGTAACTCAGCCAAACATCTCAGAAATTCTTTCGTCACGTTGTCGTAATGTTTGCACCGTTTTATATTAGTCGTTACATAAACTTTTATATATGAAAATGTGCGCTATTTCATGTACAATACAACAGAAAATAACTCATGGTTGTAGCTTTCATCAGTTTTGAAATATTTTCATATAAATCAAGATAAATAGAAACAATTTGACTTTCGGTCAATTTTAACTAGACCGAAATGGTCGAAAACTGCAATTGTAAGCTAAAACACTTACAGTCTAGTAATATTCAATCAATTAGCTTCATTTTTCAACAAACGAGAAGTCTCTAGCACAATATTTCAATTTATGGTGAATTTTTGAAAAAAAAATTTTTTTACGTCCGCGCATTACGAATTCATGCATCATTTTGTGATAATATTTTCTCTGTGTTGCTTTGATCGTTTTACAATTTGTTATATACCAAAATCATCGCAATTTAGTGTACAATACAAAGAAAAAAATAACCCATTAGCTTTAACCGTTTTGCTCACAGCGCGATTTGTATAAAATTATATATGAAAATTTTTTTTTTGCGCTGTCATATATTTCAATATTTATATATGATAATGATATTTTTTTTCATTTCTGATGGTTGCATACTAAACTTCAGCAATGACAAAAAAGGAGCCAAAATTGAACTCTTAATCTTAAAAACTAAGCGTGCTGTGATTTTTGAAAAACTTTTTTCCGCGGCGCTAACTCCCGAACGCCGCCAGCATACGGGAGACGTTTTTGTAAATAGAGGCTCGGCGTTAGAGGGTTAACGTAAGCAAATACAACATCCTTTTTCCCTTTCATAGTAAACCTGAATTTACACAGTAATGATATGATCTGACTCCTATATCCTGTCATAGTAATAAGAACAAACTCTCAATACAAGCATTATTTGCAATTGGCTGTATTAAAGTAAAAAATGGTAGGCTACAAATAATACCCCTAATAGACATCTGCATCATATGAAAGTTGGAGCAGGAATGTATCTGCTATGTGACAAGTAGGGACACACTTTTTAAAAGCTTCCAACATAAAGAAATTTAGGTAAGTAGATATCAACTAAACTTTAAAATTTCCTAACAAAATATACAGTACTGTACATACACATATATAATCATCAGCCAACAAGCCCATATAATTGAGATATTCAGTGTGTAACTGGTCACCTACAAAAAAGTACTCTGCTTCCTAATTACCATAAAAATATTGACTAACAACATATCTTTCATTTTTCTATATCCATTACAATATAGTAGAAATAAAAACGAATTATTCCCCATACGACAAAATGTTAAAAAATCTTGGAACTGAGACACTCAAAACTGTCAAAGTATGTTGGTCAAAAATTCAACAATTCAAAATATTAAAGTTGAAGCTTGAAACTTCATAACATGACTTACCATAAATCCAAAGAACATTGCTCCAGCTGATAAGAAGTGCCATACATCGTGGGTGTCATAAAAGTGAAGCAGCAAGCATTCTTGATTGTACTGTCTACTATGTGCAGGCGTTAATGCCCAAGTGGTAGTGTGGTGCAAGTAAAAGAAAATGGCTGCACCCCATCCTAACAGACACAATACGAGGTACACAACTGACTGCAAAAGGAGACGTTCTCCATGACGTAACTGAAAAGACACGCATACAAACACTGTCAGTATGACAAATACAAATATCGTCAATATGAAGCACAGCTGCAGCTCTTCCATGAGTTCAACCTTCATATTCATAACAGCTCTAAAGATTAGCTTAAACCTATCAGTGCTGCATACTGAAGCACTTGGAAACTGAATACAGTATCTACGTTACTTCATCAGAAGTTAAGAAAATCAGAAGACAGGAAATCTCCAAGCAAATTATATCAGGAAGTTGTCATAAAAATAAACTCTGTGATATAATTTAATTCTCAGGAAGACTGTGACTACAAACTAATTTTTCATGTTACTAGCCTCTGTGAATATCAGAAAAGTTCTCCAACTTATGATAAAAACCAATAAAAGATAAGAAAATGACATCGTACTTAATTCTCTGACAAAACTTACCAATACCAATATTTCTCACTGCATATTAAAGCAGCTAAAGGGCTACAATGCTAAAGAAATGTAAACTCAAAAGTAGTGGCCATTTTATACTATAAATATGGAATTTATTTTAATCATGTTACAGATTATATGAGCAATATGAAGTATATACTTCATATACAATAAACAGTGCTAGTAGTCTTATAAGACTAAGAGGATTGGACATCAAATATAGGGATAAGAGTGCTTATCAAAATTCTTATGTGTCTGTACCTCTGTTTTTTCTTAATGCACATCCTGCATTAGCATATTTAGTACAACATTCCAAGTGAAACAAGAAATTCTATTTTATTTTTGGCCAAAAACTTGCATTATAGGTTGAAGGCATCCCTATCTTTCCAATGATGAGAATGATATACGACATATCCCTTTGCAAGTGGTAAAGGAGGACTGCATAACATGGTTGTTAACTTTACTATAATTCTGTCAAGCTAGTCAAATACTTGTCTTCATCCTGTCCATTGTTTCTATTGCCAACAAGAGCTCAGCTGAGTCTGCCAATTCTATATACCATCCCTGTAGGCAATGGGACCCAGATCTCTTTCACCACATCTACAGACAGTTTCCATTGTGCAGGTAACTTTTTCCATGTCCAAGTATAAGTTGTGTCTCACTCTTTTAACTTTTGCTGCTGTCTACATGCATCACATGTCTTTCTTGTTTATAAGTTTCACTGGTGAATTCAAGGCCTGACAAAGATGCCATGTCTATCTCCTTTCAGTCCATTCTACTCTGCTATGCCTGCATACTCTATTGGCCACCTTTGCAGCCAAACAATCTTGAACAAACTGCACGATCAGGAACACTGCAATGCTCCCTTCTACCATTTCCTGCCAGGCTTACAACACTATCCAAGTTACATACACAGGAACATGGCCATATTTACCAGCTCTCTTAGTCATCTTTGTTATTTACAGTGACCCATTGGTTTTGGCAGATATGTTCATCCTTCTGCCTGTCATACTTATAGGGTTCACCACCCTAGCTATGCTTCAGGAATCAGACTGCTAATACTGCTCTATCAGTCTTCATAGATTCCAGGATCCCACTTCATATTCAAAGCCTAGGCCAACAATGAAGTCTGCCTCTTCTGACAGTCATTCTACCATGTAACCAAAAGTGCCTAAGCAGGTTTGGGACCAAGATAATGTCTGCCCTTTTGCATACTCCAACAGCCATCTTTGCAAGGCTTGAGACACCAGCCACTTTGCAGTCCTGGGACAATGACTATGTATCTCTATTCTGTAAGTTGAACTAACTGTTGACATTTTGTTGGGCATGTTAAGAATTCAAATTTCCTACTATAGGCTATTCTAAACACCTGTCAAATTCTGATAGCTTATTTCCTTGTGTCTGGTCTCAGGTCTTCTATTTCTCAATTCCTTAACACACACATACACGCCATTAAATTCTATATAATGTTGCATAAAAAAAATTACAAAAACAAAACATGCCAATTTTCTATCACTGAAGTATAACTTTATCAAAATTTTCAAGATTACATGGCAAATCTCTGAAACAATTTTGAATTCACATTTAACAAAGAGTGTTTGTTCCTTCCACTGACTTTTCTTGCAAGAAAAGCACAAGTCAAGAGCATTAAAGCTGAACCAGTGTAGTTATGTTTTCCTGAAAACTTTTGAAGATGTGTCTTAGAATCATAAAGACCACAACTGCTTGTTAATGTAATATATGAGTTTGTTGTGAAGCAAGGGAGCCTTTAAGTATAAAAATAATCAAATGTTTTTAACATAATTAAATAAAACAAAAGACAAAGATTTACCTTCATGATAATATAAAATGCAATGTACAGGAGAAGATTTGTGAGGAAAATGATGAGGAGGTATGATGCAAAATCCGATGGTGTCGAAACCATGCCATAAATTGCTAAACCCCAATTAGCAGCATTTCCAAGGAGTAAGAGCACCATGCGATCACAATACATTGGGCGTAACATGCCCCAAGGGTAACTAAGCTCGCTTAAAAACCAGGACTTGAAGCGTCTGAAAACACTCAAATCTGAAACAGACATAACATTTTTAACTCTGTAATGAAAGAAAATTACAATCTGGGACATAGCTAACAGTACAAAATTATATAACTGGCACAGATACTCAGAGGCCCTTGAAAAATTGACATAAATACCAAGAAGAATATAATCAAAGTTCCAATCATCCATGAATGATTTTCAACACTACTATAAACTTAAGCATTTACTATTAATGAAATCTGATGTGACCAATTTAACAATCTTAGACTTTTCCTTTATTTACTTTTCTATTTGATCACAAAGATGAACTAATAGAACAATAAATCCATGAATGGCTGAAATCATAAAAATAGAGGACTGGTCATACAAGAAGCCACAGGAAAAGAATAAATTTTATAATACTAAAGATCTTAAATGACAAAAATAATTTTTGATTTCAAAGGGCAGTCTTAAATGGGAATAAATATTGTCACTGCAAAACAGTTTTATTTGGATAATTCCTAAAAGACCCTAACAAAAGCTAACAATAATATAAAAAAAATCAAAATTCTTTTTATCTGAGAGATACCTGACATTCACATTTATTTTGAAGCTGAATTATCTGCCAATTAGTGAGAGAAGTGGAAGTGCAACATTCAGCTATTGAAAATAATTGTAGAATTCTACCAGTGGTTACCTAAATTACCTCCTAATTAGAGGTTGGTACCTGTGCTAACACAGTGTACATCTTCTTTCAGCTGTTTGTCAGATTACATCCAAATAATAGAATTTAGAAATCCATTTAAATACAATACCTAAAACTTTGTTGCTACACAGATACAAGGTTAATTTGTATTACACTAATTTTAATACTGTACATTCTAGTTTTGAAAAGGGTTTTATGTAATCAGTTTGTACAGAAGACATTTTTTTCTAAAAAAAATTCTTTTATGTGAACTAGTATACTTCAATATAACTTGTATGGACAAAGCTAGAATAGCTTCTGTGGGCATCATCATATCAAGGGCAATTTTTATATTAATCACTTCATTCTATCTTTCGGTGGCTAGCAGAGCATTGATTATTTATGGAGGATGTATGAGAAACTATATTTTTACACAGTAAAACAAGTTCTCCTAGCTGCACCAACTTGCTAAAGCCTTTGAGACAAAGACCCCACTGAGTATGCCCAGACCATGCCTTACCATCCTAAAACTTAGAGTTGAAATGGTAAAACCCATATTTATGAAGATGTTATAATATGAGAGAGAGAGAGAGATAAACTATGGTACATAAGAAACACTCCAAAGGTCATGTGAGGAGATAGTGGTTCCAAGGATCAAGGTCTCAAGAACGGCAAAAACACTATATCTATACTGGAGACAGGTGCAAGATGTGACACACAATGGACAAAGGGAAGACCCCCAAACTGAAAATTTGACTTACAAGAGAAACAGTTCTTCATCATACACTTTCACTTACATCCGAGATGAATGATAATGTAGCTCTAGGCTGTACTGTTCACTACTTCCTTTGCAAAAATTAAAGAAAAATTAACCAAACCAATAATGTATCAGTGGGACTTATGGGGATGACATCTGGTTTAGAGGAGGATGACAGAAAGCAACTTCCTTTCAATTACCAAACAGGAAAGAACAGAGATAAGATGACAAGTCTAAGTCCACATGTTAGAGCTTACAAATGTTGGAAAATTCACTCAAATGATCATATTAGTGTCTTATCTTAAAAGCAAAAACTTATCAAATGTAGAAACCTCATGAACCAAAAGGTATCCCTCTGAAAAACAGCTGGAATTTTATCACCAACTTACAAGAGCCAATCTGTATCGAGAAACTATTGAAAATCCTCTCTACTGACTCTTTTCAGGAGTCACAAAGTGTGTCATGAACAATTAAGTTGAAGTATTTCAAAGGTATGACCATATGACTGATATAAGACTGAGAGGCCTCAGATGAACAGCAGAACTCACATGAGATGCAGAAATAATGCAAAAGACCATATTCAGTAGGCTATATGAATCTTTATATATATGTATTACATTCTTTTAGATTTTGTGTCCATTTATATACCTCCCTAATGTATTGTATGTATGTCATTCCTATATGTATCATGTATGATGTGTAATGACCAAACCTTGCCAGTCTAGCAGCAATGTTTTGCCAGTACGGGACCGCTCTGTATTCATTGTATGCACATAATTGCACCTTTGTGAATTTGTTAACACCACTTAGACATTAAGAACCTACTTTTGATATCTCTGTGTTTCTTTTATCCCCAATCCTTAGTGATAAGGATACCACATCGAACACACATACAAAAAGACCTGCAAAAGTCCTCTCTAACTCATGAGAACTTCTCAACCATCAGTGCTTCTATGAGATTAACACGAGGGTTTCCTTGCTCAAGAAAATTAACATGTAAAATAATGACTATTTCCCAGGCCTCAAGAAGAGAAGCAGCAAACAACTGAGCTTTCACTCTAATACTGGTCACAAAGTACAATAATTATCAGCTTTTTCACAACCTACCACCAGGCGCACATAATATACCATGGGAACTTCACAACAGGCTACGCATAATATACCAAGGGCACTAAGTATTACTCCCCAGACCATCCACTTGACAGGAATGATCCTGGTAATCAGAGGGGAAGCTTGTGGTTCTAAATGGGGGATCAGGTCCCCAGATGTGTTGAGGTTACAAATATAACCCTAACTACATGCCCTTTCTTAAGTCCATGAAGGGTGAAACTCAAGGTTGAGAGGCTCCTTTGTTTATTTCATCTCTCTGACATTTGTTTACAATTTCCCCCCTACCATCATCTAAAGGTATCTTTACAGATGAAAAAAGTGGAATGTCTTGCAACAATCTGGAAAACTACACTTTTCTAGAGTGAACAATCACCAAAATTCTGTAGGACCAAAAGCCTACATTCTGTTAGGTTGAAATTCAAATATGAAGAGATTTGTGTGTAGATATGTGGAATTCTTTGAAGAATACGTTACAACTTTGGCTCAGGATAAAATGCTGAATCTAATCACATAAAACAACTATTGTATTCCATTAATGGAGTTGCTCCCATATCTAAGCTGTCACAGCCAAACAAGGAGTGAGTCCTTAACACAAACATACTACTATTCTGACATCTGAAGGATAGCTGATGGGTTGAAGTGCTTAAGTCCCACAATAAACACCAATATTTTCAAATTCCAGATAACACTACAATATTTTGGTTCTTCACATCGGGGTTGTTATGAGGCTGGGAAACAGTCCCACTTAAGATAAAGCTGTGAACACTTATGCAAAGGAATGATACCTTTCAGACATATGATTAATTCAGCAAACGATAAATTTCCTCAGTACTGCATCGCATTTTGCTCAAGAATGACAAATTTTAAAACAATTTGTATTTTTCATAACACACAAACCTTCGGTCTAACGTAAGGATGCTCTCAATCTTTCAACCGCAACTGTTCTAAACAGAACGACAGTTCAGCACACAGCCGTAAACATTCTACAAGGAATGACACTCCAGCCAAAGGACGTAACTGTGTCTCAAGGATTGACAGCCCAATGAGCTGCCATGAACGCAATCCATGTCCCCAATCTCACAGCGATGGCTTTTTGATTAGAAATAGCAGCCCGCAACCAATCAAGACATTCATCTACTCATCATAGTTCATGCTCCCGTTCTCGCGAGTGAGATCAAATTAAAGACAAGACTTCTCCTCGTTCTATAGATCTACAGGCCCCCAAGAAGGTCCTGGGGCATGAACGAGCCTAAGCTCCAGTAGTAAATAATGACAATCTGTCTGCCCGACTCAGCCAACAGATCAGACCATGATTCCTGTGGCCTGGAGACTGAGGATACGGATCATCAAGAATTTATGACTACATATGCTGAGGTCGTTGAGCTTATTCGAGAGTGTAACAACCTACCTGAAGAAACTGTGACTACCTCATTGTACCACACTTCAGGCGTTGAAGCTCTTCTAGGACCTAAGAGAGAAGCTAATTCTTCCTTGGGATTGCCATGCTCTAAGCATGCTGATTTCATTCTCAGCCAGCTAAATTCTCTCGTCTCCGAGAGGGATAATTCATTCCAGAAGATCCTTTAAGCTACTTCCTTACAGCCTAAACAAGTTAATCCAGACCTGGTTCGTTTAGGAGCAGGTATTACTTCAGACCAAATTAAAGCAGAGTGTCCATCCTTCACTCATCAAGAGAAGGTTACCCTGGAATCAACTGTTTCATTAGCTTTCCAGGCTGCTTCTTGGCTTGATTTATGGGCAACAAATGTGGTTCAGGTATCTTCTACTACAATGGGCAACACTGAAGAGAGTGCCCCCTTCTTTAGGTTGTTACAATCTGGCGGTAAGATGATTTCTTACATGGGTCATTTTACAGCTAATGTGTGGGCCAACTTGCTACTAAAATAAGAGATGCGGCTCTTTCTGAAGCTTCGAAATTCATCAGTATGGATTCCATTCCAGCTTTACAAAATGGGGATATCTTAACCTCCGCATCTCTCTTCCCCAAGGATCAGCTTGGCTCTGCAATAGACAGGGGAAGAGCATACAATAATGATCGTCTCATACATCAAGCTGTCACAGAAACGTCAGGCCTTTCCTGTGCTGGCACTTCCAAACCAAGGCCTCAATCTAGTTCTTACTCATCACCTAAGAGACCTCAGAGTACAGCAGCACCACACAGAGGTTTCGAAGAATTGTTTGATCATGGAAGAGAGTCGGGTTAGTCCCTCAATCTCAACACACCGAAGCTGTTACTATTCGGCTCTGTCTTCACAGACCTTGGGTATAACAGCCATCGACCTTACCATTGAAAATATCACTTCTCATCCAGTTACATTCTTTGCTGCACTGGTATATGACCTCAATCTTACCCTCACTTACTCTGTTAAATTGTGACCCATGAAGTCTATTGCAAATTTCATTAACTCATGGCATCTTTTAGTGGGCCACTATCCTTATAAATACACTACCAGAAATTGAGATAAAGAAACCAGCCAAGTTCTTTTATTTTTGTATTCCAGTGTCAAACTCTTCTGTACAACGACAATCCTTCACCACCACCACCACCAACAACATTATGAAATGACAAATTTTTTAAGTAATTTGTATTTTTCCTAACATACGAACCCTCAGTCTTTACATATGGGATTAACTTTCAGTAAACTGGAAATCCAGCCATTAAACTTTTGCACCATGGTTATGGTAATAGCTGCCGATGGTAGGGGTGGAAGCACTGCCCACCAAGTCAGTGTGCATTCAATTCTACACCGTTTGTCTTTTGGCCCAGGTAAGAGCATGAGGGGTGGTAAGAGGTGGGCCCTTTATGTAAAGACCTCAGGTTTGCATGTTAGGAAAAATCCAAATTACTTAAAAAAAAATTTTTTCATTTGTTCCTACACAAATACAAACCCTTGGTCTTTACATGTGGGAGACTTACTCTTGGAGGGAGGATTCTAAGTAAATCTCTGAACTGGCTGGTAGTTCGGCTCACCTGGGTACTCTCTTCCTGGTCGTGAAAGAGCAAAGGAAGGAGACCATACCTCTGGTCAACTGAACAAGAAAGATGTTCAATTGTCAAACTTCTGGGCATTTCGAATTAAAGGAATGAAATATCCCTGATTAAAAAAGGTTTGGATAAATCCATAGTGTTGGAGACTATAAAGCTACGAATAACCAACTGGTTTGCTCATAGTCAGCCCATCTCTCCCCTTGCTAGAGAGAAGGAAGGCTCTGCATCTACTAATCCAAATGGAGCTAGATTATAGATAGGATACTCAGTTATCTAGATCACCTGCATGCACGCCCATCCAGCACATGACTGCTCATTCACTGTTCCTCTGCCCAATGGAAGACGAAGGAAGGCAGGAGAAAGGGAGGACAGTCCCCACACACACACACACACCTTCTCCTTGCAGCCATACACCTTAGGCAAAATGCAACCTGTTCCTCAAGAGCTGGGTGAACTACATGACTTGTTGAGCATCCATCATAGGATCCAAGGAAAAGGAGTCCAAGGGCCTATGGACAACATCCCGAGGTAAAAGGAGATGAATGTGATCTGCATGATTACATTCTTTCCTAGTACTCGACCGACAGGTTCTTCCTGAATGCGATGGACAGACCAATGCCCCTGACCTCAAAAGATCTGGCCCGAATCGATTGATGTCCACCAGGAAGTTGCAGGGTACGTTCGTTTCATCATCTCACTAGTCAGAGAAATGACAATTTGGGCACCATTTCTCAGCCAACTCCAAGCTAACGAATAAGTCACTGGCATTGGGCTGAAAGTCTAGTCTTTACAGAGGCAACATAGACATACTGTCATTGGAACCACAGGATCATAGAAGTGTAATGATCCATCCCACTGATCACCTTCGAAACATGTAGAATGGCGAAAGGCGTAAGTTTCCAGACATAAATGGATACCAAAGATGTCTTAATTTAATCAAGGGTGCAAGAAGACAGACCAAAACAGCGCCAACTTCAGTAAGTCGAGACAAGAAGGACTATGATCAATCTTCTTCAGAGGTTGAATGAATTTCCAGAAGTCAAGGTGCCAAGATCAACCGTCCCTGTTTCCTGACTTTAGCGAATGAATTGGTGTAATTATATCCATCTTGCTTGGGATGTGTCTGTTGGCCAATGTACTGAATGTTCTTCTTCAGAATCTTAAGCAGAAAGAAAAGCTTTCCAAAGAACTTCTTTGATTTGAAGTTTGAGAGTGAAAACACAAAAATGAAAGTCAATTATTCTTAAACAGTAGGCAGGTATCAACTGTCTAACAGTGAATCTTTGCAGAATTAAAATACTATACAGTAAGTCAGTTTTCTACTAACAACTTCTAGCTCAGTCATTCAGAGTGAAGATATACACGATATACACATCCAAAATCCATCATCACCTAAACTGGGCATCAACTGAGATATAAAACAAACAAATATCTAGAGTTCATGGACAGGCAGCCTCACTGTCACTGAAAACAGTCACCAGCATCTAGACCCAACATCAAACACTCCAATTCTTATATGAGAAGACCTTTCAGCCACAGATATCTGTGAACCATTGTCGTGAAGGATAGTCTGAGGTTATCACCCAAATCCTAGGTCATACTACTGTGTTCATCACACTCGATTGTCTATGGCACTTGTTAAAGATCCTATCATGGGTGTTGAGGAACAATCTCATCTTTTTGAGTCTCTTGGAGTTTTCTCAACACTGGTAGTAGTGTGGACACTCAATAACTAGTTAAAGCTGAGGGCACAGTGGTAAATAATACACTTGGTAGCTACTGAAAGTACACCAACAATACTTTGCAGTCATTCAAAATGGTCTACTTCCTCTAACAATGGCACATGATGCAAAAAGAACACTTCCTTTTCAATAAATCCCTAACTGATGGATTACATGATTAACAGGTCTCCTGTTTAAACTCACAGACTTAATAACTTAAGTCACTTTCATATTACTTTCTCACTCTTATACAGCATAAATAAAAATGCAAAACTGTTGCTTACACTTACCACATTTCCATCTCCCCATATAATATATATGTCCAGACAAAAGAAGACATGAGGTGACATGGATCAACCCAAATATTATCCAAAAGTAAACAGTTCCAGCAACTACTCCTATAACACCCAAAAGGACAGCAAATGCTAGGGCTGAATACACAGCACTGGCACTAGCATTTATGTCTGGATGTCTGGTTTGATATATCTTCAGCATGGACAGCACAGATATCACATACATGAAAGATGTATCTGCAACAAAAAAAGAACATCAGAATCATTTAAAAACTACTGTAAAATGTCAAGTATGTATGAGGGTTGTACATAATTGCAAATAAATTATAGTAATACTAATTTTTATAAGATACCTTTCATAGAAAGAATTTTATCATGTGTACATAATTCACAACTGATAATGACAACATATTTTACAGTACATAATACAGCATCCTTCTTGCACTTACAACTTTTTACATGTTTACAGTGCTTTATTCATTTTCCTCTACTGTGCACATTGTTGTCTTTGGTTGTTAAGTATGTGTAATCATTAAAAAGTTAAACTTCACATAACAGATTTTTCTATTTCAATAATAAAACAGACTAATTTGTATATATAATTTATGCATTTAATGCCTGATCAAGTTTTTTAGCTTTCTACACATTTCAACTGTACATGAATGGTCTTCAGGTTTATGTAGAAGGCTGCAAAATTTCAAAAACGCTTCATTTAATGAATGATGACAAACTACAAATATGCAAAGGGGTAAACTTGCAAACCATACATTTGCAGGGTCAACTGCACATTTATGACTTTCAAATAGAACCCGACACTGCCATTACAATAACTATGAATTATCATTATACTTCTCACTACTGCATGCATAATTTAATTCTGTTTTATCATCATAAAGTACTTTATTAAGGCAGACAAGTTACACTTCTACTCTCAAAGTGTTCACCAGGATGACCTGCATTTAAATGAGAGGTGAAAAGTGGAATAAGGCAAAGTTAAAGAAGTTATAGCAGCTAAGTAGGAGGAAACTGGCAGGACAAAAAAATTAAAAGATGGAAAGCAATGTAGCTGGAGCCATGAAGACACTGCAAAGAAGCTTTAGTAATAATAAGCAGGCTCACTTGAGTAACTTTTCATGGTTTGACTATTTTATATCAACTGTTTTCTTTCCTGTGATCCTTTCCCTGTTGGCGCCCTATGGCTTGTTGCATTCTGCTTTTCCAACCAGGATTACAATTTGGCTAATAATAATAATAATAATAATAATAATAATAATAAATAGGTCTTATTAAAAAGGATGGCTGTATTATGTTAATTTATCTTATATAGTGTCTTTTCTATATCCTTATGATTCGCTTTTCAGGCTCAGCGATGTTAGTCAGTAACTGGCACGATATTCATGTTGGAAAAGGACAGTGCGGAATATTGGAAGTCTTTATTACAATATTCAATCAGAAATCGTTCGTCTGGGTTCAGGTTCTATTGTAGGTACCGTCGACATGTTTCGACCAGCTCGTTGGTCATCCTCTGGACGTGGTTGCAGGAGGTCTGAAGAAACGATGTGCTCGGGTTGGTATTTATAAGGGAGGTCATGATCGGTGCTGAATTATGATTGGCTGCCGGGGCATGTACCCTAACGGTGGAGCCTTCCCATCCAAGTTCTGTTTTCGTCTTGCGTGCATGCGGCGTTGTAGTGCTGAGGATGAAGAGAAGAATTTCAATCTCGGATGTAATAAGTTTTGATTTGCTTTCAATCAGCTATGGGGATCGCTCGGTGCATGTCTCCTGGCTGCCGTGGGGAGGAGAAAGGTTTCTTTGCGTAATGTTGAGTGTTGGTTTCTCCTTTCCAATGTGCAATGCTTCCAAGAGGCAGGCAGCGGTGGTTAATTTGGTCAATCACTTGATGTTCGTGATTATGTCTTTTCTTGCTATCCTCTGGTTATGGACGGTCCTGGCATGATTAAAGATAGCCCCCTCTTGGGCGTGGCAGGAAATCCCTTTTCTTTAAATCAGAGACTCCCATGGTGGTCGAAACCGATGTAGGAACCGAGGCATCCTCGGACGGGCATTCTGTACCGGTATACCACGTTGGTCTTCTTCAGGTTGTCCTGCTGAGGGGGCTGGGTTGATTTCTTGCATAACCAGGCTGCTCGTCTTTCTGCTCTTGTAATAGATGACCAGATGTATGTTTCTGTTTAGTCAACAGGGCTGACATTATTCTTGATGATGTTTTTGAGAGGGAAGACGTTCGTAGTCTTTATATTTATGAAAGAAATTGCCCTTTGTAGAAGAGTCTCTATCGTTCAGGGCATTGGAGAAGGTTCCTGATGGTACCATCTATCGATGTTCGCAAATTGATAGATTCTTCTATATTTTTTGGGTGTCCATTGATATCGTGTCGAGGGTTTGGGCTAAACGTTCCATTTCTCCGTGGGTTCGTTCCAGGAGGAGCAGTGTGAGAGAGCCCTCCTGGCGTGGCGCTGATGGTGGAGCGCTTATACCTCTCGGTATCTCGGAGCAAAGGGTATTCAAGAAATACGCCAACCAAGGATATGCGTCGCTACATCGGCGACACCTTCGTCAGCGCCAATTCGCAAGAGGAGATCGAAAACCTGAGGCGTGCATTCCACAACCACAGCTGCCTCAGTTTCACGATCGAGCAGAGCCAAAACCGCTGCCTCCCCTTCCTTGACGTCCTTGTGGAACAGAGGGAGGCCTCTTTCTCCACGAGGGTCTACACGAACAACACGAACCTGGGCATGTGTATGAAAGGCGATTGCAGAGTGCCCGAGAGGTATAAGCGCTCCACCATCAGCGCCCTCGTCAGGAGGGCCCTCTCACACTGCTCCTCCTGGAACGACACCCACGGAGAAATGGAACGTGTAGCCCAAACCTCGTCGACAATGGACACCCAAAACGGGATATAGAAGAATCTATCAAGGCGAACATCGATAGATAGTACCGTCAGGAACCTCGCCCGATGCCCTGAACGCATAGAGCTCTTCTACAAAGGGCAATTTCATCATAAATATAAAGAAGACGAACGCGCCCTCAAAAACATCATCAAGAATAATGTCAGCCCTGTTGACTCCAACAGAAACATACATCTGGTCATCTATTACAAGAGCAGAAAGACGAGCAGCCTGGTTATGCGCAACAACCCAGCCCCCCTTCAGCAGGACCCCTTGAAGAAGACCAACGTGGTATACCGGTACTCATGCCCGCCCGAGGATGCTCGGTTCCTACATCGGTATGACCACCATGCGTTTCTCCAAAAGGATTTCCTGCCACGCCCAAGAGGGGGCTATCTTTAATCATGCCAGGACCGTCCATAACCAGAGGATAGCAAGAAAAGACATAATCACGAACATCGGTGATTGACCAAATTACCGACCACCGCCGCCTACGCCTCTTGGAAGCATTGCACATTGGGAAGGAGAAACCAACACTCAACATTACGCAAGAAACCTTTCTCCTCCCCACGGCAGCCAGGAGACATGCACCGAAGCGATCCCCATAGCGCATTTGCAAATCAAAATTCGGCATCCGAGGAATGAAATTCTTCTCTTCATCCTCAGCACTACAACGCCGCCGCACGCAAGACGAAAACAGAACTTGATGGAAGGTTCCGCCCGAGGGTACATGCCCCGGGCAGCCAATCATAATTCAGCACCGATCATGACCTCCTTATAAATACCAACCCGAGCACATCGTTTCTTCAGACCTCCTGCAACCACGCCCAGAGGATGACCAACGAGCTGGTCGAAACATGTCGACGGTACCTACAATAGAACCTGAACCCAGACGAACGATTTCTGATTGAATATTGTAATAAAAGACTTCCAATATTCCGCAGACTGTCCTTTTTCCAACATGAATATCGGCCAGTTACTGACTAACATCGCTGAGCCTGAAAAAGTTTAATCATAAGGAGGATAGAAAAGACACTATATAAGATAAATTTCGCATAATACAGCCATCCTTTTAATAAGACCTGTTTAAAAGAGGGTCTACTCCTTCAAATAATAATAATAATAATAAATCTACATTGTCCCAAAGAAGGGCATTTATTTTGTAGTAATTCAGTTTTCATATGCCTACTGTAATGAATGATTACACACAATGACTATGCATGGTCAAATACTGCTAAAAGCAATTCCACTCAAACTCATATTCTAAAAAAAAAAAAATCCTTACCAAACTGATAGTTGGAATTATTTGGGCATATGTGATAGCAGGCACTAAGAAGACCCTCCATGATGAGTGAACCCCCCATAGCATAGAATATGCCAAAATGCTGGGGTATTCCATAATACTGTGAAAGGAAATAAATCTTACTATTGTATATTACAAGAAATGGCAATGTTAATAGCTTGTGAACTCCACGAGATACAAGCTTAATAATAAAAAATATATACAGTATATGTCATATGGAGTAATAGTTGCAAGATATCAAGACCAATACAGCAATGCTAATAACTTCAGGAATACCTGTGAATATAGTAAAAACTTCAAAATTTAATAATGGAAGAAATAAACAAAATTGCGCAACACCCTTGTTGTCTAAATAAATTATAGTCGTTTAATTTTCAAAATAACCATAATTTTTATTTCCACATAAGCCTCTCAGGCATAAAACATAATAATTTAGCTATTTTAATTTAAATAGAGATATATGGGTGCTTACCTTATCAATTTTGTAATCAGCTTGAACTGCCAACTTATGATGGTGGTTTCGACGAGCACACACCCCAATAAACAGAATACCAAAGAGAATATAGCTGATGTTTGAGAACACATGATTAAAATCACTGAGAGGTCCAAGTGGATGAGCACACCAAAAATTGTAGTAGCACAAGTCTTGATTTCCAGTTTCGTCCAGGACCTGGGAATGTAAGATTAATGATTCACAAAATTTACCTGACACCATAAAACCCTTGACATGATCATACACAGTAACACTCAACATTCTATATTATATGATCATACACAGTAACACTCGACATCTAATTAATATAGAACTGCCTTGCAAGAAAACCCTGAAGCAGCTTAGATCTTGTTAATAACTTAAATATAATAGAGATCAGTGAATCACAAGGTATCACCTAACATCATAAAGTAACTGACATGATCATACTCAAACAAAAATGCACCACAAATATAAAAGCAATAGCATGAATATTTTACCCTATGTGCCTCTTACTCCTACTAAAGTATTAAAAACAGCATGGCAAAGCAAGCAAAGATATATACAGCAGGAGTGATAACTTATTACCCTATTATAACACATTATCAGGAAAAATTACATTTTTGTGATAAAATAAAGTTTTATATATACTTACCAAGTAACTACATAGCTATTGGTTTCATTTAACCGCGGCAGCTAAAAAATGTGAAATTCGAGGTAGCGTTCTATATTTTGGTGGTTTTGGTGTCAGTAACTCGGCCCTGCCCACTTTTGGGGAAGGATAGGTACAACACAGCTGAAGAGCTCAATTCGTTTGTGCCCTAGGTCCACAAGAGGGGAAGAGGGAGGGGTCCAATTATGTAGTTACTTGGTAAGTACAATATATATAAAACTTTATTTGACCATAAAAATGTAATTTTTATATAAGTAACTTAGAAACTAACTACATAGCTGAATCCCACACTGACAGGTTGGATACATGGACATATACTACTCAAAAACACTTAGTAATGGAAATGAATTGGGAACAGCAAAGCAGCTAGCATTGGTACAATGCTTGTTCTAACTTTACCTGGTGAGAGAGCTACAGTAGGAAGATACTGCCTCTGGTCGGTGCTCATCTCGACCCGTAGTGGTGTGGCGGTACAGCCAGGTGTCGCCTCTACCTCAGTGGGTGCTTTGCAGCTGAGGAGTAATCCGATGGCCAAAGTGACATAATAAAAACAAAAGCCCTTGCCCTGGGTGCAGTACCACAAAACAACCAGAAAACCAAGTTACCCATACACCACATAAAATCATTTAAACATTACCTATCCATTAAAAACCACAATGATTGGTGGGTACTCCAGGTACACAGTACCCCCTAAACTTCCCAAAACTCAACATCCTGTAATCAGGGCGAGTGGATAGTGGAATGGAAGTGATACCTCCTATCCTTCTTCCCCCAATACCATGCCAGTCACGCAGATAAAAATTTGCAAATACTGACTTGCATCTCCTGAAGGTGGATTGCACTATTGTGGAGAGATATAAGTTTCGCTTGGAAGCCAGCGAAGTAGCTACTGCCCTGAATTCGTGGCTCTAACTTTACAAATGGGAAAATTCTCCTCTTGAGTCTTCAGGTGAGACTCGGCTGAGGGGGCAACTACCCTTGGGCAAACCCCACTGACCTCCCCTGGACTTACGGTTTGCCTCCTCTCAGGTTTAGGGGAGTCTGACAGGGACTTTATCTATCCAGTAGTCACTTTCTCGACTGGCACTGGACCTCTTGATCACTGACATTAATCTTATCCCCTCTTTGAAGCCCCTATTTGAGCTACAGTATTAACTAAGAGACCAAACTTATGGTCTATCCTGGCTTCCAAACCGGCAACGGTATTGGTTTCGAAGGCTGGGAGATGGGTAACGGACTTGTAGTTAAAGTTGGAGGACTGGTGATTGGGGAAAAGGCAGTCACAGGTGTAGAAAGGGCAGGTAAAGCAGGTGAACCTTGGCTAACAGAACCCTTAGCTTTGGCTCTAGCAGCCGCCTTCCTCTGTCTATTCTTCTCAAGTTTGTCTAAATAATTAGTCAAAGTCTTCCACTTCCCCTGATCCCACTCTCTGCATTTGTCACAAGTTAAGATAGAAGAGCAAATTTGTCCCCTACACTGACAACAAATGGTATAGGAGTCATATTTGATGGACATGAGCTGGGTATTGCAGCTATTGCTGCAAAACTGGAGGCCAGAAGAACTAGTCAGACATATTAAGTCACAATCAGGAAAAGTCCACACTAAATAAGCTAATCTAATTAGCGTAAACATTACCAAAGCAAGGAATACTTCACCAAATGTGATGAGAGTCAAAACCATCTGGTGATACAACATCCAAAACTCAAACCAAAGCTGCTTCAACAACCAATGATCAGTCACTGACCGGCAGAAACAAACTGAGCTCTTCAGCTGTGTTATACCTATCCGTCCCTGAAAGTGGATGGGGCAGAGTTACAGGCAGTACCTGGTTGTTGGTGGTGGTTCTGTTCCCAACAGCATGACGATAACTGAAAATTGGTGATAACAGCACCTATCTCCGGTTATCGGCAGTTACCGATGCCGATAACCAGGGATCAAAGCTGCCAATAAGTGGGGTTGGCGCCAATAACTGCAGATGGGGGCATATTGACGCAGAAAATCCAGTTATCATCGTCGCTAAACAAGTGGCATAAAACCAAATCGCCAATAACCAAGGCCACCAATAACCAGGGGCTGCCTGTACCAACACCAAAACAATACAATGCTACCGCAAATTTCAAATCTTTAAGCTACTGCAGTTAAGTGACACTAATAGCTGTGTAGTTACTTGGTAAGTTACTTATATATAAATATACTATATATTCATAACATCTGTCACAGTAGGAGGTTCCTTGGCTCCAAAACTGCTCATACAATTTAGTAAATACATACCACTAACAAAATTTTGTCATTATTGAAGGGGATATAGAAGTACACTTCAGGTCATGGCACTTCATCCTGTCTGTGATCAAACAACACAGAGTGAAGGCTTACCACATACAATGGGCTTGCTATATACCGTGAAGGTTTACTACATACAGTGAAGTCTAGTTTTATATATAAACCTTAGATTGTAACAGACCTACACTTCTTTAAAAATGTGAGAAATCAATTTTGGAGCTGTCTCAACTTACCTCTGATCGATAATGTCAATGTAATTTTCATAGGTAAATAGTAAAAGCCATTAAAAGCAAACTAAAGCTGAATCTTACCCTCTGATAAGTAATTACAAGTTGCATAACAGGAACAGCATAAAAAACACCAACAGTTACAAGGCCCCATATGTACAGTTCCGACTTCTTGGTGAGAACACGCATGTCCTTCCTTGCCAGATCACTAACATACAAAAAGGCCTTAGTTCTGAAAGCAAAACATTAAAAGATAAATCAGGTATAGTGCTAAAAATTTTAGTTTTTCACCTATAAAAAGAAAATATGACTGTATGACAGAATAAGAGAACAAAAATATTTTAGATTTAACAATATCTTATTGCATATAAATACACCATTTCTTTTAAAATGCATTTAATTTGACAATCCTGGGAAGCACAGCTACCAAGAAACAACTCTGTTACCAGTGACAATGGCTGGCTTGATCATTTCACCTTCATAACAATGCTAGATTACTGCAAACATTTAAAGAAAGCAAAAAACTAGGAGATTCTTCAAAAACTATATCATACAGCTACAGTACTGAGATTGGGGTGAGAAGAGAATGCTCCTCAGCCAAGGACACAAACATACAAATAAGCATGATGCAGCAATAACAAAAGAACAAGCCATTTTTAGGATGCCGCCTAAAAAAACCAATAATCTTTAAAAATTGATTTGCTGAAAAAAATTCTATGGCTTCATATAGGGTTCAAGAATGTGTCCACGAAATATTACGCTAAAATTTGCCGTATTTCTCTAGTTATTAAAATGTAACAATAACTATATACCCATAAAACACCAGTAATGCAAATGATTTAGTCTGGTATAGTTTTTGCGATATATATTACTTAAAACTTCCTTTGAAATGAAATGTATAATGTCAATAATGACTCAGCACCTTTTAGTTATTCCTAGCCATGACAACGCACACGTCATACCATGATTTTTAGATTCCAAGCTAGAAGGACACGTTTTCATGCTCGCTAGCCTTGACTGAACTCTGTATTTTCTTGCGTGTTTTTCACCGTGCCTAAAAGGTCCAAGAGTTCACTTCATGCTTCTAGAATGCGGAAAAGCCAAGTGGAAAAGTCCAAGCGAGAAGTAGAAGAAAGAGTTCAAGAAATTAGTGCCATAGAGGGGAATGGAGCGACGGAGAGAGAGAGAGCTGTCGCCCATCAAACGGCGCAGGCAGCGATCTCTGCTGACCAGAGACCAACCACATCCACCCCTAAACGCCTTTTATTTGTTCGTCACTACCAAAGGGCAAAGATATTTTAGAAAAAGAAAGCAGTAGCTCGGAGGCTGATATTATAGACGATCCTGAAAATAAAATGATCATAATAAGTGAAGCAAGACTTGATGAATTACTTGAATCACGAATCCCTAATTGTGAATGTAAAGTAATTTCCAGGATCCATTTGGCAAGGGATGGATTCGAGACACTAATAAAAAAAAGTGTAGGCAACTATGATACCCTAGAGTAATACCTTGTAGCAAGATCAGACAGGGGACCAGGAACCTAAAATTTATACAAGGTACATAAATAATCAATTAATATTCTTATTTATAATCATTTTGCATTAATTAATACCCAAAAATAAAAATTAAAACCATAGAATTAATTGTAACACAGTCTTTGAAGTCCTTTTACTTTTTTTATGTAACTAAAACTTTGAAGGCCCATTTCTCAAAACATAAGTTTTTGCCTTTAAAATGCATCTCCTCCCTTAGTATTGGACCAATCTAAATGAAATTTTAAATATAACATGGGGAAACATGGTAGATTAAAATGATGGGGATTTTTAATATTTTGAGTTTCTGAACCGGGAAAATTTCAAAAAAAAAAAAATTCATATCTCGAAAAATAATTGAAAATCAAAAATCCCCGGCTTTGTATCGAAGGTCCATATGTGTTTTATTCGTGGTTTCTCATCCCTTAAAACCAAAAAGCAAAGGAGGAGACGCATTTTGAAAATGGCCATTTTTGGCGAAAAATGCTCTGGCGTCACAAAACCTAAGGTCACTGAACAAAAATTTTTTCCCCAGAAGTTCCACACAATATCCTTTAACAAACCCCCTATATATCAACAACCTGTCGTTAAAAAAGTCGGAAACCGGCCGATCCCCTTAAGAAATCATACAGGGATATAAACTACAAGAAATGCATAACTGGTTTTCCTAGAGGTAAATACTCTGTAGATTTGAGACCTGAAAAACTAAGAGGCTACATAGTTATCAACCTGCAATGATGGAAAAGAAAAAGCTCAGACTTAAGTCAATTAGGGATTCATCAGCAAAGAAATCAGCATTATCCTTTTAGTATAATATTTTTAAAGAACTTCATTAAAGGAACATTTTTTGACAGAGTTCAACTGGACAGTTATTGCAAGATCCAGTAACTTAAGAAGTAAAAGAAAGTAATAAACAAGAAATACAAAAAGTACCAATTCCTTTGACTGAAAAGTCACTCAACAAAGAATCAGCTTGGATGAAAACATCATGAGAGATGGGAGTTAATGGTTTACTCTCCAAGGTTATTAACTCCACAATAACAGATGACAAATATACAGTGCACTTAATCATTGAAAAATTATTCTGTGTGAAATAAAAAAAAAATCTGTCTTTCAAGTTTGCCTGGTGAAATGTACCACAAGAGATGATCTGATGAGAGAGCAATAAAAGCAAAAGTAATATGCATGAAAGAACACTGAAAAATGAGAGGAGTTTATTCCAAAATAGTATGAGGGATTACCATTATGAAACCAGGAACATGCATCAAGCATTTTTTCCTTATCATACACTATGAAGGTAGAATGCCATACACTTAGGTCTCTCATTCTCTTACAAACCTCCAAATTGTATGAGTTAACACTAATTATGGAAACAAATAAAATGATTAAATAATGATCATCCAGAAAAGTTACAGGGTAAGAGCAGAAGAACAGAATAACACCTAGAACCACTATTTTCAGGTACCTCACAAGAGAAAATTCAATATCTATTAGCCAACCTTGGTTTGTCAATGTTACATTGAGTACATGTCCTGCTTTTGAAAGGATGAGACTTTAAATTACTTCAAAAACTTAAGAGTCAAGGAAAACATTAATGAACAACTCAAACTTTGTAGAATGCTGAAGATTGGAGGTCAGACACCAATGAATAACAAAATCGATAAAACAAGAATTTTGTCTAGCAAGGGCAGCATTCACACTACCATTAGGTAATGCTGTAATTATTCATTCTAGTCAACAGAAAATAGTTAAAATTGCTGTATTTATAAGATTTTCATCAGTAACAATTACTTTTAAGATGAAACATAAAATCTTTAATTATCCTACATTACAATACAACAGTCAATCTTACACTGACCTGTAAATTTCCTTCTCACTTTCAGCATCAGTGAGCATATCAATATCATCTTCATCCAAGGAAGAATCTGACACAGTGCGAGGGAGAGGTGAGGGCAAGTCCTTACTGCCACTCTCTGAAATATAATATTTCTGTACAAATGAAAAGTGTTTCATGGCATTCTCTGCAAAATAATATTTCTGTGCAAATAAAAAGTCCTTAATGTCTCTGCAAAATAAAGATGTCTGTGTATATGAAAAGTCCGATTTTCTGTAAAAAAAGGCAAATGAAACAGTCAAAATATTACTCTAGTTTTGTGACTAAGGCAAGAGAAAGTTAATACAGTAATAATAAAATCTCATTAAATGGAAAAAAACATATGCTGTGCACAAGACAAACCATTATGCATTAAGTAGGTAACTGCCTGTAATCTTGAACACTTTGCTGAAATACTGTACTCTTTCTCCACAAAAATAAATACAGGAGAATCATAAAGTAAAACTATTATAAATGGACAGGACCATTTATAATGTTGAATACATTACAGGCATCCATAAAAGTTTAGAATACTTTT
This sequence comes from Macrobrachium rosenbergii, assembly GCF_040412425.1. Classification (NCBI taxonomy): domain Eukaryota; kingdom Metazoa; phylum Arthropoda; class Malacostraca; order Decapoda; family Palaemonidae; genus Macrobrachium; species Macrobrachium rosenbergii. Next base: position 30,309,194 of record NC_089755.1, read on the forward strand.
ACGAACAAAATATGCTGCCATATATTTTATTAAATATTAGTTCCTTTGCCCAGGCATGGAAAAAACTGCTCAAGAAAAATCAGACCCTACCTAAACAAAGGCACAACCTATACATGTCTGGTACCTCAAGCTGTTAATCATAGTTAATACCATCATTTATGCTTTACCTCTCCATCAATGAATAAGGCTTTAACAAATTCAGCATTAATAACTTTATATTATCTGCAATTAAATAATAAAAGCAGAATAATTTCTTTGAATGAACATCACTTATCCCTTTTATGTTTAATCTCTTTACAGTTTCATGAAATCTCAAAGTACCCCTTGGTCTATTAAGTTCCTTTTGGCTTTATGATACAGGATACATGTATCCATGACCATTCCTTCTTATGCATCTTATCATTCACAACCTTGGCAACTTCACAAAAATTTTCATCAATCGGGACTACATCTCCTCCAACAGCATTTATGATGAGCTGCTGACATCTACTACCCATAAGTCTCCGTAAAGCTTTGTTCTCTACACCACTACAGTAGTACCATTACAAATATGGTTTTTACCTGTCACCCAATATTGCACTGAATGTATTAAAGAATTTGTTTCTGTCTTGTATTATGACAGATTTCATATGACAGCTGTCCCTGCTTTTTTTTATTACTATACTTCTAAATTCTCATGGGTTCATAACCCACAGATGCCAATGATTGCCCAAAGATATGCAAAAGCTTCAAGTTCTAATAACACCTCTGTACTAATAAATGAACTGGTGGGGTTACTACAGGTTTCCAATCTCAAGAAGTTTCTATTTGCAAGAGTCAAACAGTACAGCTATGTATATTTATAATTATGATTTTAATCAAAATTGCTTTGCTTAATGTAACAAATTACAGTTCAGTACATTACATGTAATATTATCACATTACAGAAAATAAATATTGCAATCATGTACCATTTGCATTCTGGTAATGTTTATATCTCAAAATCTCAACTGACTGAGTACTACTGACATTCTCATTGCCATTAGTTGCTAGACAAAATTTAATTCGAAGATACATTCAAAATGCAAATTACTTTATCTTCAAAAGCAATAAATTTCAAGAGAAGTAAAATGTGATTTCATCAGTTCCTGACATTACTTTCACTTATTACAAAACATTTTGCAACCTGAACATAATTAGTTTTATTCAGCCGCAACTTTCTTAAAACCTTCACCATTGTATGATGGATCAATAAAATTTTGATTTCATTTTTACTTATAGAAGTCACCTTTGAGAATTGAGAAGTTTTAACAAGTTGACAACTTTAACGCAACTCCTAATAAATGTGCAATGGTTACAGCAAATAACATTTGCAAAACAGCTGTTCCTTGATTTAGTCATTTATGTCAGTACTCACTATTAACACCAGCGTTTTACAAGAAATACTATGTAGTTGTCAATTATAAAAAATAATAATGAATTATCAGAAAAGCCACAAGTTTGGTGAGCCTGGTTGAATGTATGGCGATATGCGTTTAACATACTGAACTTTAGCTACTAGGCCTACCACATAGTCAAAAAGCTAACTTAAATGTAATATGCATGATCAATGGAATCTACCAAAACTGAGATTGGCAAAGAATGCCTAGACTAGTATACTTAATCAAAATGCAACTTGTACATTAAGTATAGCCTAGTGTAATCTACTAAAAATACAACTCACTAATACATGATTTATGTGATGAAAAACATGTGTTAGCAACAAAATTTTGAGGGTCAGCTACAAAAGATCAGATGATACAAGTAAGTAGGTTAATTAGGGTTCTTTTAATGCTGTACATTTTTGAGTTTTACAAAATGTTTTTGTTGGAAATAAAATGTCTGAATTATTTATGGAGCAAGATTCAGTTCCAAAACCAGAAAAATCTGAAAACAGAAACACAGCTGGCCCCAAAGATTTCAGATGAGGGATTGTGAACCTGTACTCTCGAATATTTATTAAGTCTGTCTTCTATACCTGAACGAAAAGCCATGGCTTATTTTCCAGTCTGGCCTGTTATTTTGAACTCTTGTATAGCTAGTCAACCATTCTCCCACAATAGTTTCCACACATCGCCTACACGATTCTGAATGCTTAAACTTTATTTTACAACTCTCCATTGAATCACACAGCTTCTTTATTCAGGCTGTGCATAGCATTAAAATTGATTACAAAAGAATATAGGAAACAGTCTTACTCCTATGGGATTTCACACTTTAGCTCAAAGGTTCCAGCTGTATAAAATATTTTTATGTGTACATTCATACAGATATCAATCTTCTGATAGAGACCTTGAATTAAAAAATTTTTTATAGTGCTAGATGACAGACTATCAAAAGACTTTCAAGATACACAAAACAAAATTAACATGACTCATATCATTACATTACTATAAAAGCAACTTGGTGTTAAAAATATAGCATGAAAAACAAACTGTATGTTCTAAAAGCTCCAAAGATATTCTGCTCGACCTTATGACTTAAAATCTAAACCAAACATCAACACCATAAATTCACAATTGAGAACAGCATCTGGTTCAGAATCCTCACTCTTCTCTCTTTTCCTGTCATCCATTTTCTACACTAAAAGGCTAGATAATATGGGGTATTTGTCAAATATCCACTAGTTTAACGAGTGTTACCAATTTGAAGACGAGGCAAAACTACTTCAGTGTAGCAAGCGTTTACAAACGAAAGTTCTCATCTCAAAATATTATTTTGTTACTATAACATTCATTGTTCCAGACTCTTTGCTATTCATCAATATTTATGAGATATATAGCTGATCTTATAATGTCTCGCATCATCAATCATTTCATCATCATCTTAAATTATTGAAGAGGTCTCTTCAATGATGCAAGATGATGATGATGATGAAATGATCAATGATGCAAGACAATCATTATAAGATCAGCTATATAGCTTTCCTTAACAGCAAAGGTCCAAACACAAATGAAATAGGAAAACGAAAAAGAAAGAAAGGAAGGCTGGGGCTTCGTCACATACGAAACAATTAACCTTCAGCCTCTTCAAGAAAGGAAGTTTTAAGGAGTCATGAAAAACATTGATTTCATATGAGAAATTTTGAAAACCAGAAGCTGAGCAGCCTCCACCAAACCCCTGGATGAAAGGACCACTGCTCAGTTACCTGATAAACCTTCATCAGTCTGTCAAGACACTAGGGCATGAAGGAATGAAACATGATATATGAACTCCCCCTGACAAAGCCAAATAAGACACAGTAGCTTTATCCCGCAATAAACTAAGGGCTAAATTCACCCTTCATTACTGAGATAAGCTACCTCAGTTGCACTGTCTGTCATGATGACTAGAATATAATACTGATTTCATCTTGGAAGGCTTTCAAAAGGAGAAAACTTGCTTGGAACTAGAGTTACTTGCCCTAGCATTATAACACCTGACAGTAAAGAAATTTGCATAACAACGTAAAGCACCTAAAAAAATCTAGAAGAAAATAAGAGAATGATATAATGGAGTCCATAAACTTACAGTATCATCTTAAAAAGAGATGGAAAGTAACTGCCAGCAGGTGAGAAAACAAGAGACATACAGCCTCCTCACCTACTTTTGATACCTGACAGTTTCATATGCACACTTTCTCTTCGAAAAAAGCAACAGTTATTCCTGTTAAGGGGATCGCCGCCTAAAAAAAACCAATAATCTTCAAAAAATTCGATTTGCTGAAAAAAATTCTATGGCTTCGTATAGGGTTCAAGAATGTGTCCACGAAATATTATGCTAAAATTTGCCGTATTTCTCTAGTTATGGCCTAAAATGTAACAATAACTATATACCCATAAAACACCAGTAGCACAAATGATTTAGTCTGGTATAGTTTTTGCGATATATATTACAAAAACTTCCTTTGAAATGAAATGTATAATGTCAATAATATCCTACTCGGCACCTTTTTAGTTATTCCTAGCCATGACAACGCACACGTCATACCATGACGCCGACTGTGGCCGAGAGTTGCCTATAAACTTCCAAGCTAGAAGGACACGTTTTTCATGCTCGCTAGCCTTGACTGAACTCTGTATTTTCTGCGGTGTTTTTGTTTTTTCACCGTGCCTAAAAGGTCCAAGAGTTCACTTCATGCTTCTAGAATGCGGAAAAGCCAAGTGGAAAAGTCCAGGTGAGAAGTAGAAGAAAGAGTTCAAGAAATTAGTGCCATAGAGGGGAATGGAGCGACGGAGAGAGAGAGAGCTGTCGCCCATCAAACGGCGCAGGCAGCTCTCTGCTGACCAGAGACCAACCACATCCACCCCTAAACGCCTTTTTATTTGTTCGTCACTACCAAAGGGCAAAGATATTTTAGAAAAAGAAAGCAGTAGCTCGGAGGCTGATATTATAGACGATCCTGACAATAAAATGATCATAATAAGTGAAGCAAGACTTGATGAATTACTTGAATCACGAATCCCTAATTGTGAATGTAAAGTAATTCCCAGGATCCATTTGGCAAGGGATGGATTCGAGACACTAATAAAAAAGTGTAGGCAACTATGATACCCTAGAGTAATACCTTGCAGCAAGATCAGACAGGGGGGGACCAGGAGCCTAAAATTTATAAGAATGTGCCTTAGGCACATAAATAATCAATTAATATTCTTATTTATAATAATTTTGTATTAATTAATACCCAAAAATAAAAATTAAAACCATAGAATTAATTGTAACACAGTCTTTGAAGTCCCTTTTACTTTTTTATGTAACTAAAACTTTGAAGGCCCGTTTCTCAAAACATAAGTTTTTTGCCTTTAAAATGCATCTCCTCCTTAGTATTGGACCAATCTAAATGAAATTTTAAATATAACATGGGGAAACATGGTAGATTAAAACAAAGCCGGGGATTTTTAATATTTTGAGTTTCTGATTTTTGGCAATTTTTTTCTGTAATTTTTCCAGGAAAATTTCATAAAAAAAAAAAAAAATTCATATCTCGAAAAATAATTGAAAAATCAAAAATCCCCGGCTTTGTATCGAAGGTCCATATGTGTTTTATACGTGGTTCAAATCTCATCCCTTAAAACCAAAAAGCAAAGGAGGAGATGCATTTTGAAAATGGCCATTTTGGCCGAAAAATGCTCTGGCGTCACAAAACCTAAGGTCACTGAACAAAAATTTTTTCCCCAGAAGTTCCACACAATATCCTTTAACAAACCCCCTATATATCAACAACCTGTCGTTAAAAAAGCCGGAAACCGGCCGATCCCCTTAACAGGAATCTATGGAAATAAAAATCCTTTAAGTCAAGGGTTTTCTGTAACCTGCAACAACCATTTAACTCTATTACCATAACTTATTTGGGTTTGTTTTTTATCTGCTTCCACTGTTTTCCTCTCATCTAGTTATCAAACTTCTTCAACTTCAAACTTGTTTTCATCTTCACCTCTTGCTAAAGAAAATATCCTTAAGATGAGCCTTACAATCCAATATTATTTTAGAGCACCTTAATCACACTACACAATTATTTCTGAACTCTTTCACAGGCATGGTCCATGAGAGCTCAGACGTGATATGGTCACCTTACTACACCACTTGATAACAACTTGGATTCATTCAAAATTAGATTGCAGCCATGTTTAAAATTTGACAATACGACAAACATAATCCTTGATTTCATCAAGCACTGAAGAAAATCACTTGTAACATGAAGTACAGAATGGAATTGTGTTTCAATAAATAACATTTGGTAGCATTCTTCCTATTGACAGACTCTAATTCTCCCAACAAATCATTCAGGAGAGAATGTCAATAAAACTTGTTTGCTACCCAACTATCAAAATAAATTTCCACCATTCTTCTGAATCTGAATTATGAATAAAAAAATTTGCAATATCGAATGGTCAGGACTAGTGCATAATCATAAAACATAAGAAATCTTTGTGGAATAGTGCATAATCTTAAAACATATAAAATATTTATATGTGAAAATGGGTGAGTCCTCATAAACCACATGGTCCTCATAAACCACATGTTGCAGTTATATAAATATTTCGAAGTAGGGCAAACTGCATAAGCAACCCAATAGCTTTTGTTCCATTGAATCAATGAAATATGTTACATAAAATATAACTTTTAAAAACTTCATATACATTTTCTTACAATCACCCTTAAAGAAAATAGGATTATTAATACCAGGTAATTAGTCCTCATTCAATACTAAAAATATGTTAAAAATCTTTCTATACAAAACAATGTCATACTTTTGTATTCAGAAAAAACCACAATCATTCATGATGTTTGATATTTGGTCAAAAACTTATCTACATACAGTGCTGTTCACTGTTCATACATGTAATCTCAAAGGAGGAGCATTTTATATGCTTTTGGAAAAGCAAATTTGTGTCAGAGCATAGTACTAGCACAATGTACATCTTTACCAGCATGTCCACTAATGGCAGCATATGAAGGTGAAGGCCCTGCTGTAGCAATATCTTCTGGGGAGCCAAGGATTGAATCATCCAACATGCTCCTTTCTCGAGGCTGCTTACGCTTAGCTCTGAAAAGGAAAAAGAGATAACTTGCCATTTAAGAAAATTTAAACTGTTTTGAGTTTTCATTAACGTCCAAACTCTTCAAAACAGTAAAAAACAGCATTTTGTTGAACTCCAACTATTTTTGTACATGAAACTCATAAATCTTACAAATAGGGACAACTGAAAAAGAAGTTTTCTTAAACAAAAAATAAAAAAGCCTCACAATAGGTAAGAAGACAATGCAGTAATGTGTCAAGAATGCCCTGGCATTCCCGACAGTATAAATAAAGGAATAAATTCAACATCTGATATTCAAATTCCAGACCGACCCAGAAATATGCTAGTGTTATTTTCTAGATAATTATTGCTACCTAATACTGATAATAATAATAATAATAATAATAATAATAATAATAATAATAATATCTTTTTTTTTGTCTCTCTTAGTCATCCTATTCGAGTGGGGTATTTATAGTGTGGGGTTCCGGGTCGCATCCTGCCTCCTTAGGGGTCCATCACCTTTCTCATTAAGTGCACTGTTTCTAATAGCACACTCTTCTGCATGAGTCCTGGAATTACTTCGGCATCTAGTTTTTCCAGGTTCCTTTTCATGGATCTTGGGATCGTGCCTAGTGTTCCTATGGTTAATGGTACAATTTCCACAGGCATATCCTATATCCTTCTTATTTCTATTTTCAAGTCTCGATACTTATCAATTTTTTCTCTTTCTTTCTCCTCTACTCTGGTGTCCCATGATATGGCGACATCAATGAGTGATACTTTCTTCTTGATTTTGTCAATAAATGTCAAGTCTGGTCTACTGGCACATATCACTCTATCTGTTCTGAAACCAGAGTTCCAGATGATCTTTGCCTGATAGTTTTCTATCACTCCCTCAGGTTGGTGTTCATACTACTTATTACTACACGCTAGCTGGTGTTTCTTGCACAGGCTCCAGTGGAGGGCTTTTGCTACTGAATCATGCTTCTTTTTGTACTGGTTGCTATGCAGTTTATGGTCTCGTCTTTCATACTGCACTTTCTGCATATGGGTGAAATGTTATTTGGACATATCTGAGTCTAAGGGCCTGATCTTGTGCTGCTGTTAGCATTCCTTCTGTTTCCTTCTTGAGTTCTCCCCTCTGTAGCCATTGCCATGTTTCATTGCTGGCCAGTCCTTACACTGTCCGTACACTGGTTTACTGTGCCATTCCTCTGTTCTGTTATTCATTCTCCTGTCTCTGTATATTTCCAGGTCTTCATCTACTTTTATCAGTCCTTCTTCCCATTTACTCCTTAGCCACTCACCTTCACTGGTTTTCAAATATTGCCCAAGTGTCCTGCTATCGATGTTGACGCAGTCCCCTATGCTTAGTAGACCTCTCTCTCCTTCCTTTCGTGTTATGTATAGTCTGTCCGTATTGCTCTTGGGTGTAGTGCTTTGTGCATTGTCATGTTTTTCCTAGTTTTCTGGTCTATACTGCGGAGCTCAGCCTTCGTCCACTCCACTACTCCTGCACTGTATCTGATTACTGGTACTGCCCATGTGTTTATGGCTTTAATCATGTTTCTGGCATCGAGTCTCTGCATATATTCTTTCCTGATCTTGTCTTCATCTCTTTGTGTTTCATATCCCCTCCTTCTCTTATTCCCAGATATTTATCTCTTGTCTCATCCATGTGTTTGATGGTATTCCTGTCTGGTTGCTTTATCCCTTCAGTCCTTGTCACTTAGCCTTTTTGTATGAGAACCAAGGTGCATTTTTCTATTTCAAACTCCGTCCTGATGTCCCCAGATACAATCCTTACAGTCTGGGTTAGGGTATCTATTTCCTTGATGCTCTTACCATACAGCTTGATGTCGTCCATGAAAATCAGATGGTTAACTCTGTTGCCTCCTTTCTTGAGTTGGTTCCCAGCATCCATCTTCTACAGTACTTTTGTCATGGGAACCATGGCTACTACGAAGAGTAGTGGGGTGAGTGAGCTGCCTTGAAAGATCCCTCTCCTGATGCTAACCTCTGCTAGTCTTATCCCAGAGCTTGACAGTATTGTATTACAGTTATGCATTATTATTATTAATTATTATTATTATTATTAATTATTATTATTAATTATTATTATTATTATTATTATTATTATTATTATTATTATTATTATCTGCTGAATATGATCAATGAGCCACACTGCCTTACTTTAATCCGGCTTACCTGATGGATTTGTCCTCCCATGAGAGGTAAAAAAAGTAACATGAAAAGAGTAAAGAAGTTTGATAGCTAAATGAGAAGACTGAAAGAAATAACTGAAAAAACAAAAGGCAGAAAGCAAGGCAAACGACAGTGACTTTCAAGAGAAGCTGCAAAGAAAAACATATATGCAAGGTACACTGAAAGCTTAACAAAATTGGGACTATGCTCTTGAATTTCTTTTAGTTTCTGATTTTACTATTCCTAGGAATACACTCTTAAGTTCAGTTGAAATCTATTTTCCTTGTTCTTTCTGCAAGGCTTACAGTCTAAACCATGCAGCATGAGAGAGAGAGAGAGAGAGAGAGAGAGAGAGAGAGAGAGAGAGAGACTGATTCACAATTGCACATTATGCACTGATGGACATAACTGCATAGCTGTTGCGAGAATATAAAATTTAAAATATACAGTATTTACTGTGTATTCAAAAATACAACACATTTTATTCCACCATGCAATACTGCCTGAATAGGGTGGTGCTAGCGGAGAAATTATCAAGGGACACGTCATAGCAAGAAGTCTTGCTATGATGTATCCCTTGACAAATGGAGGCCCTACTCACTATGCCCAACTGCAATAGCTGCCTTAGCAAGCCATAGCAGCATCAGGGGAGAAACCAAATGAAGCACAGTATTCTCATGCTGTGTTGCTACTTAGGTGGGAGGCAGCCTGCAGGTTTAATGAAGACCCAGCAATTTCAAGTATCTTGGGGTTCCTTAAAGTACCTCCAGGGTTCCTAGAACAGGTAAGGTACCTCCAGAGGTCTCATGAACATGCAAGGAACCTCGAGGGTCCCCTGAAAAGGTACAGTTCCTCCAAGGTGTCCTAACAAGTAAGGTACCTATTTTTACTGAAGAGTTAACCTACCTTCAAGGTCTTCTGAACAGGTAAAGTACCTCAAAGGTCATTTAAGCATGAAAGATACCTCTAGAGTCTTTTATGCAAGTGTGTTACCTCTAGAATCTTGTGTAACATAACCACAAAGTCTTGTGAGCAGATAAGGTAACACTAGAGTTTTTTGAGCAAATAAGGTACCCACAATCTTCTGAGCAGGTAAGGCACCTCCAGTCTTTTGCACAGGTACGGCAGCTCCCTTGTTGTTTGAGCAGGTAAGGAATTTCCCAAGTCTTGTTGAGCAGGTAAGAAATTTCCCAAATCATTCGAGTAAGTAAAACACCCCTTGGTCTATTCAGCAGGTACTTCCTCAGTATCTTTTGAACAGGTGAAGATGGATGGGTGGATGTACGATCCCGGACCAAAGTCAAGGCAATGGAGCAAAGGAGACCCTGCAGCACCATAATTAATCATGAAATCATAGTGAGAAAAGATTAATAGATCAAAATGTGCTTAGTTTAAATCAAATTAAAATACTGATGAATATGCTGGCAGATTAATGACAGATAAATATAAAATTTGAAAGAATATTACTTCATCAAAAATTTACATTATCTTTTAAATATGAAATGAGATCATCAACTTCACCTTCAACTCCCTGATTATCAGGCAAGGATTTGAACTGGTTATAACTCCTGCAGGTTGAAATAGATGTCTTCTACTGGATAGTCTAGTTAATAAATGGCACCTCAACTTAACCCTTTTGTAGTGGCATGCATCCTTTAATGCATAATAATGACACAGAGGACTACCAGTGTGCATCATATGATAATCTTCATTTCTCGTCATGATATTCGATTTTGCAAGAAAACATTCATATCACTTGAATGGGCCTTAAATGACTATATGGCAACTCTTATGGCAACCCTCATAGTCTCAGCTCAGCCTCAGTGACACAGGAAGAATAGTCTCCCATGAGATTTCATGGGGGAAGGTACATCTCCCCATCCCAGTGCATCTTGTAAAAATTTGTCCATAAATATAATCTGGAATTGTTGCTTGTTTGAGTGATTATCTTTAATGATATTTTGTGAGCTGTAACTGCAATTTTGCAAAGTAAAAAAACTGTTAGGAAGAACATGTATATCTTGCTGAAACGTACACATCCCCATCACAGTAGGTCTCATATACTGTATATTTCTCCATAAATATACTCAGGAATTGTTGCTGGTTTTAGTTCTTTTCTTGTATATTATGTGAGCTGTAACTGTAATTTTGCAAAATAAAGTATAGAAAAATTTTAGGGCATGTATAACTCACTAAATTTAGCTAGTATTTTTATGAGCGTCCCAAGAAAAGGCCTGTGCAGGGTTGAAAATATTGGTTTTCAACTTCCTGAGGCAGGCACAGAAGATTTGTCCAACAGGAGCGTAAAATGTACATTTTTGTAATAGTAAACTTTGTCAAACAAATTTAAATCTTACTGATACTGACTTTATATAAATTTTGGTACAATAATTTTAATAATTAATCATTTTAATTATGTACCATTTAATGTAGCCTATAACCTTTACCTGGTGATTAGGAGTGGAATGATTAAACAAAGTTATAAAAATGTATAGAAATAGACTGTATGGGTATCCAATCAGTTTTGTCTTAACTGAGTTTAGAAGCATTTGTAAGAAAATACAATTTTATTGTAGTAATTATGAATTAATATTTTAATACTTTACAAATGTGGTATGGATATTACCAATTGATCATGACACCTAACAGCATACCATAGACACACACTTGTGTCCAAGTCAGCCTGTTTTAATTTCAAGTGTTTGCAGCCTATACAGTGATTATAGGTACCTATCACTAGGTAGTTTCTAATAAACACTTGTTCCTTTTGTCACTAAAGGGCTGCTTTTACTCAGGACCCACAGATCACCTGCCCCACAGCAAATTGCTCAATCCACTGTTTGCTGTGGGGATGGCTCATACCACCTGCCATGAACACAGCCCCTGTAGAAATAAAGGAGAATCTGGTTGGTCACCAGTTATGTATGAAATACGTAACATGCTCCTGACAGAGTTTAAATGGTGAAAGAGCTGGATTTAAGCTGTCTCTATGGGTCATATGCTTCAGTAGGAGTACAGGAGGCTACATCTTTCAGCAGAACTCTGGCAGTGTGTTTACATCCTTTTCTGAACAGAATCCATGTCTGGGCCAATATTCCAAAGCAGTGGATTCTAGGAACCCTCGACTACAACTCCTCAGATGGAGATGATGAGTCTTTCCCTGGGAGAGATGTCACTAATGCCCACAATGAAGTAGGCATCACTGCTGAATTTTCCTTTCTGAATCCAGAAAATCTAGGGACACAGTCTTCTGCTTTACATGAGAGAGATACCTCAGATGAGAATCTGTTCTCTCCCATGCAACCATCAGATATTGAAGGGGACACTGATAGGGTCCATCTGTACCCTTATATAAGGGGTATAGTGATTTATCTGGGACTTCCATCCTGGCAGGCAATGGTGATACAGCTGCCTTGATCTTCTTTCAGGATTCTGGAAGGAAATCATGAGCAGTATCAAGGATGTCCTTGCTACTGAGCTTCTTTATATCAAGACATGCTATCCATGATTCCCAAGAGGAATTCAGGTCAGTCCTGAATACTGAATTGGATGTGATGTGTAAAAATTTCTCAGCCTTTAAACGAGACAATAGAGAGGCTGCATAATCTGCCCAAAAAAGAAGTTGAATCCATTGTCTAAATCCCCAATGAAATTAGAATAGTTACTAAGAGGTAGCCTACCCATTCCCTGAGCTCTGACCGGTAACAATAATATGACTGGTAAATCTAAATGTAGTACAGGCACAATATCTGCCCCTGAGAATGATGCTGATAGCCCTTGGCGTGATTCTGCAATGTGCAGCCCCTTCACTAGATAGAAAATACTTCAATAATGAAAGGAAAACTATAACTGAGATTTGGCATACACAATTTTGGGACAGAGTGGCCTTTCCCTAAGCTGAATGGCGGTTGGTGCCTTCTTCAACAGGAATTCAGAAGTTGCCGAAGGAGACGGTTATCTTGCCTATTAATATAACAAAAGCCACAGAAGTAATACCCAGCCTTCTGTCCCTTCACTTTAAAATCAATCATGTGAAGACAGTCTGAGAGTTTTGTGGTGACTGGAAAGCGAGAGTAATGGCAGAAATAAAGTCATTTGTCTTCGCCATCCCAGTATCTGATGATTCTACAGAGGAATGAGAAATGCTTGTCCTTCCTTTTGAGAGGAAAAGTTCCCACTGTATGTGGCTACCCAACAATTTGGGACCCCTATGAGAAAAATTTCAGATGGGACAGCCATGGTTGAATTTCATGCTGGGCTCCAACTCCTAAATATTCTAACTTCTACTACTATGCATGCAGTAGCTATGAGAGAGCTTCCAAAGTCTTCCAGAACAGTATTCAATGCAGCAGCCACAACATTTGTGCAAATCCCATGGGGAGCACTCTATGACTTTATGGAGTGTCACATCAAGACTTGAAAGTAAGCATTGCAGGCTACAAAATGTCGCTCCCCAATATAACCTCCCTATTATATTCTTCTCTCTACTGTCTGAAACTTTTGAAGTTTCAGTTGTTGTACAACTTGCTGAACAAGCCTGACAACAGAGGTGCACAATATACACAATATATGCTCCTCTTAGAAAAGGGGAACCTAGGAAACAATACTCCCAAGAGTTTCCTCTTCCTAAGCCTAAGTGCCTAAGAAGGCTTAATATGACTCAGAAACATATAAGCCTCCAATCACTACTATAGGATCCCTCAAACAACAGAAGAGGAGACAGGCAACAGGAGCAGCACCCCTTTCGAAGCTGACATAGTACAGTTTAGCCAAGATTGGCTATTACCATATTTCTTGGAGACGAAGATGTCCTGGCCCAGAAGAGGTCCCCCAATTTTGTCTACCAAAATTTTGAAAGAAAAAACTTAAAAATACGGTTGACAAACTTGCACTAGTTGATGGCTTTGTTTTGGCTTTTGTACTGCACACATTCAACTGTCTCAATGCATTGAAGTAGCACGGCTTCAACTGGTACAGCATACTGAGTATTGTAGTTTCTTCAGGTCATTTACTTTAAAAATTCAGTGATTTAATTGTTTAATAAGCTTTCCTGAAGTTGACATACCAGCCAACTGGACAATTGAACAGATTACCAAGTAATGTATATGGTATTAACTGCTCACATATCCTGTTAAAACAGTTTTTAGCTAAACATTGTCACAGTGAGTACTGTACTAACAAACAGGGCTACACCTGGTGCAATATTTCAAGATTTTCATAGTATCTGATGTAGGCCTATGCATAAATTTCTTTTTTATCACAGATAAAAGAAACACTAAACAACATACGATAACAGGAAATATTAAATATGGAATAGCATGTTACTGCACACTTCCACTTTGTGAAAACACAGCACAAACATGACACAAACAAATAGAACAAAATAAAAACAAAGATTAAGATCTGCACAATACATATATCAAAAATCAGAAAAAATTTTAATTTTCAAACCTGAAAATATTTTGCACTGTTACCATTTGCAAAAGTCCCAGACAGTTATGTTTGATGATGATATTCTTGCTATATTAACATTAACCTACCAAATTTTACTTCTGTAAGCTAGTTATGTTTCCATAAAGTTAGGTTCCTTTGAGGAGAGTAAAAATACTAATAATAGTAATAATACATAATCATTTACGTTACCCCTCATCCGTCAATTCGTCTACCATAATCTACCAGTTACAAATGAATTTGTTACTGTATATGTTTTCTTGTTTATATTTTTACTTATTATTTCAAAAAAAGTGTAATTTATACATTTAATTCAGAGGTCATACATAGGAGCTCTGATTACTATCACACAGTAAATTCCAGATATTTCTGGAAAAATATTGCACCTTTGACATCAACAAATACAGTAAATGGAACCACTATTAGCTGTGGGAGATCTTGGATGTTCAAGGGTAGGCTACACTATAGGTCTTTGTTACCACAGTTCTCTACTCAAAAGACCAGACCCTTGAAGAATCCAAGGTGAGACATGCATTAGTAATTACTCTAAAATAAAGAAGAGACATACCTTATGTATGATATACAGCCTAAGACAATGGTGACAATGTAGAAAAAGGCACAGAATCCTAAACCAGCAAATATTGCAGCTAAATATTCCACTTTTGTTATCTTTTCCTCCACAAGCAAAGTGACATTCTTCTTACGAGTCCGGTACACATGCTGGTAATTTGAAGAGCAAGGTTCATCATTTGATAGCATTACCACAACAATATAAAAGCCATTGGGGTAATCACTTTTCTGAAAGACCAAAAACAAAGATTCTATTAAAATCAGAGGGCAAACCTCACACATAGAACCTTACCAAAACACGATACAGTACCCACTACAGGAGCTTTTATGTCGATATACATAAACATACATCCAAACAGTTTTACCACCAAAGATCTCTTCAAAAGCAATACATGTACTTCAAATACCAACCTTTTTTCTTTTTATCAATGATTACCTAACGCTGTCATCCTCCTATTAGCCTGAAAGCCTCACCAGTGGGTAATGCTTACAGTGTGACTTATGGAGTGCATTGTAAAAAATATGACAAATTTTTTAATAATTTGTATTTTTCCTAACATATAAACCTGAAATCTTTACATGGGATTTACTTTCAGCACAAACTGGAGCCGGTAGTTGGCTACCAATGGAAGGGGAGCAATCCACTGCCTCGTGACTTTTACTTTCCTCTGCTCTCTTAGGTCTCTTTCCACCTAGCTGTCTTACTTAATTTTGCTCTAATTTACAACCATCATTTTATGTTAAATATGTCAGGGAAGAATTTAACTCCGAGGTCTGTGCAGACAAATTTATAATTTCAATAAATGGACTATATGAAGGAAAAAGTTGACCCAACATGTGTGAATCCTTCTCGACAGACAATACAAGGTAACTATTAACTCCAAGATTGCAGATTGTGATCGAGCTTTATGAAATATTTTTGCTTCATGATCAACAGAAATGTTTAACATCAGGGTTTTGATTTACTCAGGGATATTTAAAACACACTATCCCCAGAGTCTTCTGTAATTTCACTGTGATTTTCTCTCTTTTCTTACTGGACTTGGTCTTCCTATTTTGCTGAATAGCTGCTCCTCATCCCTTCTCTTCTCATGACCAAGTCAGTAAGTCTCAGTTTCTTTGTGTAACAACATTATTTTCAGTAGACAGGCATCACCTTACCATGACATATACAGTATACTATTGAAAGAGGAATCTACAAACTCCTTATACTGTACTATATGAATTTAAATATAAAGTTTATTATTAACTACTTCAACTGGACTTGGGTCCTCACGACTGGATATGACCTTGCTGTTATGCTTCTTTATTCTTACTTAGGTAGTCTCATATCTGATAAGAAGTCAGTTGAAATTATAAGCTGAAGCAAAGATTTGTAATTTGTTTGACAACCTACATTTCACATGTATTGGTATTATTTATATCTCATAACCACATCTGAGACTTTCAGGAATTTTATAGTGGTAGTAGAAGAGAAAATATATATTTATAAATATTGCAAAGGACCTGAAACCATCGCACCATGAATACCTGTAGTCAATGACACAGTGTATAAAACCTAAATGAAAACATATAGGTTGACAGTAATCACCACGACACTTACTGTCATTAAGTAACTCAGACCAGATCACTGCTTGAAATTCTCAACATTCTAAAGGATTGGCTTTCCTCTGCATAAAATGCCATAAAAATAAAGAGCAAGAATAAATAAATAAAAAAAAATGGTATACTAACCCTGACAGTGATCCCTGCTTGGTATGTCATGGTCTGATAGAAATTTCCATACTGAACATTCTCTTCACTGTCAAAAACAGGGCACTGAAAAAAGAAGGCCAATGAATTAACTGTCTATATAAATTTTGATAAATGACAAAAGCCTACTGCCAAATGTAAAATGATTAACTATTCAAAGTTTTCTCGTATTACAATATCTGGAAATGTCCAGAACAATAAAATCTAAAAAGAATAAATCTTAAGATAAATTATAGTAAAATATTGAAATTGTAGTCATTTTAAACTTGAAACTATTTTTCTCTGCATTCCACACACCTAGAAAATTAAATAACCAAAGGGCAAGATGTCAAATCTTACACTGACCTTTGCTTTACACTGTCCAGAAATTTGAAACTTTAAAAGAGAAAAATCTGGCAAAAAAACTCTATGATGATATTTATGAGATACTAATTTCCAAACACAAAGATGAGTTATTGATTGGCTATATTTTCAATTCATAGAAAATTTAAATTTAAGGAGGAACATGAGAGCTAGAAGGCATGGTAAAATTGCAGACATTAATCCAGTATTCCTTATTCACAAAGGCACTGACAAGCTGCAGGAATTCACTGCAAATCCCATCATCAGGGTTAGTTATCTATAAAAATGACATAAAATAAAGTGAAATAAAAAACTATACTGATGAATTAGATATGAGCAAATAACTTACTGTTATGTTCTGAATGGCTACCATAGCACAGAAATCATCCTGGGCATTAGCTTTGACCAAAACCATTTCCACATCATCAGGAAACATAAATTCATAAAATACAGGCTGTGATGGAGTGGTTTCAAAAGTCTGCATTTTGTGGAGTCTGTAAAGAAAAACTGCCATGATATAATTCCCTTATGGCTGAGTTTGATGTAAGCATAAACTATAAAAGGCTATAATCAAAACATAAGTTATTTCTCTACAAAAAATTTCTCTCCTGCCATTTTTCACCCATTTTTAATATTATTCCACATATAACATGGCTAGATATGTGTGAATAAGGGTATGATCTATCTTTTTATATTAAGGAAGGCTGAAATCTGGCACTTTTATATTTTCATTAAGAAAATTTACTACTATATCACACAACTGATTTTAACTAACTTCTAAGATGATTTTTTGAGGGCTTGGATGTTATGTAAGCCTTCAAAATTTATCTTAACTACCCAAAAATCATTTGTTATGTGATATATAAATTTTTAACATTTTAGTGGCAAATTTTCTCAAGTAAAGAAATTATTTTAACTAATATTTAAACAATTTTTGAAGGCTTATATAACATCATTTTACTGATTTCACTGAAAAAGATCAGTAAGTAGAGAAGATAGATACAGAAAGTTCATTTTTGATAGAAAGTCTAATGGATCAAAAGCCCATGTGTCAGAAGATGTTTTAGGGGCTTACACAGATAAATAACTGGTATAAATATTGCATGACATAGCCACTGGAAAAAACAAAAGAAAAAGTAAGGAAGCAGCAGTAAAAGACCAGTTGAAGGGCCCAGGAAATCATGGAGAAAGGGCATAGAAAAGACCAAAACTAGTTGGAAATTCTGGCAGAAAGTGCATAAGATAAAAGACTGTGTAGAGAACCAATTCAGTGTCCAACCCTGCAGAGGGAAAACCTGACATGAGAATGCTAAAAGATGATGGAGCCTGCCATTACTTGAGGACACTTTTCACCTGATGAATTCTCACTCCAGTACCTACTTTCTGACTAAAGGAGTATGATGAATCACAGTTAGCAGGGTGAAACCACCAGAATTGGATTCATGGAGTTATGCTAAAAACCAAACACTAGAACAACTTCTGCCATTCAGCACTAAGTAATAAGCGAAAAGAGGGGGTGTGAGTGGCGAGACATTGACCTACAAAATAAAAGATGAAGTAAAAGAGCCTAAAGGTGAAACTGGGAGAAGACCTTACAATTCCACTAAGAGGTTAAAGTTAGACAGGCTGGAGAGCAAGAGAAAGCAGGAATAGTGGTAAAGCAAAAGGTTAAAACTGGGTGCAGCTAGGGGACAAAAGGGTGCTTCAAACACCCTTTAATACTGCATGCACTGCACTGCATGATGCCAATGATGGCACTAACCCCTCACAGCGACAAAGCACCAGGCAAATTTGAGGGTTATAGTTATGGGTAAATATCCTATCTCTCATTTTAATTATGCTACATCACCTGGTATGGTGTCAGTCAGGGACCAACAATTAGCTAAAAAGTCTACCAGTTATACTCTCAGGTTAAGAGTTCTTCACTAGACAGTGACCCTTTACTATGTCACAGAGGGTATATCCCCTATTACATATGTCACAATGTCTTTTCTACTCAGTAAGATGAAGTGAATTCTCAAGAAATTAACTGTAATGGCTGCTAAAAGGCCTCACACAAATTTGAATCTAAGGATCTTATTTTACATCTTGCAAGTGTTCTTACATGTTTCAGCTTAGTCATTCATTGGGTGGGAGGCAATTTCTTGCAAAACAAAATTCTTCTAATTGACTTCAGCTTGATCATTCATTAGATGGGATGCAATGTTGCAGCTTTTTAGCAGATAAATGGCAGACATACATATACCAACTAGGAGATAAAAGTTGGCAGTAAGTATAAGTATACCCATACCTATGTTTACAAGAAATGAGAGTAACTTATACATTGTTGAATATCAAGCGATCAATAAGTGAAAAGGGCCAGGATAGGAATAAAATTTTTGTAGTATTGGCCAAACAAAACTTCTTCCTCCTAGTAATGTGAATTCCATCAATAATAAAACTGCTACACTCTAAACAAGCTTAGTTATAAATACGTGTAAAAGCTGATCAGTTTTCCCTCATGAACTGAGATGATGATGGCCTGACCTTATCAGCACTGATCTTCTTAAGGGGATAATTACTATATGACTTAGGCAATAACAAGAACAGACTGTCCTCTTTAGGTATTTCCTTAGGGTTCTCCACAACACACGTTGGGTGACATGGTCCCTTTACCAGACAAATATGATAAGGCTGAGATAGCAAAAAGAGATATAACCTCACGACAATCAACAACTGACTGGTTCTTCACTATGAAGTCCGCCATGGACTTTGGTAAAAACAAATGATTAAGCCTTGAAATGGATGGCCAAAGCTGCTCATCCATACAACTTTCTTCTACTGGTGAAAGGACAGAGTCTTTGTAGAGCTGAAATTAAAATTATTCTGTGTCTCCTACACAGAATTAATCTACTCAGTGCCAACTTCTGAAGTTAGTGTTTACCTTCCACTGACAGTATGATCATATCCCCCATGAGTTTATGTGTAACTGTTCATACTTTAATGGTGGCTAAATCTTTCCCATTTATATTAGAAATGATGATGATTACAAAGACCATCAAAATATCAAGACAGGAAACAACCACTTGATGAAAATACTGTTCATACAAAAGCCAAAACCAACATTTTAAAGATCAGTAATAAAAACATGAAAAATAAGCAATAATATACTGTAAAATAAAGTGAAGAATTTTCAACAAATAATTTTACTTGTAAGCAAAATTGTCATGAAGCGTGAGCTTTTAGTAGTTGACACAGGAGCCACCCTGGCGGGGGGGGGTTAACAGTGTTTTACCAATGTTAATGAGAATATCAGCACTACTTATCTGCCCAACCAAGTTTTAAGGCTTCAGTAAAAGTACATAGGTTGTACATTTGAATCAGTACAACAATTATATAATTACATTAGTAAAAAATCTTCATTACTTACTCAATGTGAAAATTATCTTCAAATTCAGCTGTCACACTATATGTTATATTTTTTGGTGAAGAGGTCGACAAGTCAATAAACAGTCTCTGCTTGGTGTCCAAAGAGCCTTGTAACATGACTTTGTAGTTTTTAACAGGACAAAGTGTTCTTGAAACTGTCCGATACTCTTCACTGCAAATAAAAGATACACAATAAGTTTTGGATGCTAAATTCTATTACCTTAATAACACTATTTCTGTTAAAACAACCCTTGTATAAAAATAGAAAATAAACTATCAGCCCAACAAAGCAGAAAGAATAGATAATAAATTTTAATTCTTAAGGACAAAATACACTAAGAATTACAGTTTTGTTCATATCTTAGTGATGGTTGCATTACCCATTTAAGCCTTTTTTAAGTGATGTACAGTACTCCACTTTTCAGTTTAAGTCAAACCAGACCCATGAGACTAGAAACATTAAATCTCCCTTGGCTTGCTGGTTTGGAAAACAAAATAGGAACAGCATACAGGATGGCAGCACAATTTTACATGTCAAGTTTAGAATATGAATATCTGTCTACAACCTTGCATTAACACCATATACACTTATCGACACTAGGCCTGTTCCAAGGCTATTACAACCCAACCTTTAACTTTACCAAATCAACTCTTCTGCAAAAATCAGAGACATGCAAGTCTTCTCTCACATATTCTCAAGAGGTAAGATACGTTTTGCAGTATGTTATAAAATCAGTTAGCACACTTCAAAACTAAAGTAATTAAAGACACAAGAATTTAAAAACCACACTAGTTCTATAAGTACACTTATCATACAGAACCTTCAAATTAATAATACTATACTTAGCAAAAACAGTCTTTCTGACATGCGAACAATGCCACTAAATTTCTAATTTTTATGTTGATTTCCATGACCATCCATATGAGGAAATCAATTATCATATCCTCTCATATCACTTTAAATTACCAACAAAGGGTAAAATTCTCCTAAAGGAAAGAACATTTTATAATTCTTGTCTGACAAGTAGCCAAATGTTCTCATCACCAACTGAAAAATCCTTATTCTTCTACACCACATAAAATACATTGACTAATGACAAAATACTGGAGTTGCAACATGTATATACAGTATTCATAGCTACTTCCTGATTTTTTTATAGTTAAGATGAAGAGTTCCTACCATTAACAGAAGAAACACAAGGTTATTTATACCAATATGGTATTGTCTGAACTGCTGGAAGAAAATTACTGTATTCACATTCTTTAAATCACCTGAAGATTACTTTATGCTTTTTTTGATAGATTCATCCATTTACCAGCTAAGCAAGTTTGATAAGTTAGCAATGGGGCAATTAAAATGAAACACAAGATTCAATATTTCAAACAATAACACAGCTCAACATTACAATGAACAGTATAGACACCCATGATGAGATTTTAACCTACTGACTAGGCATTTCTAAATGTGGCAAGTAAAAAAACAGTTAGTTTTTTACTCCAAGCTAGCCTTTATCAGAAAGATCTGAAAATTTCCATTCATACATGAAAAAAAAATTCAACTAAGAGCCTTCAAGAGTGCTAATCACTATGATAATTTATTTATACCTTATCACCCAACACTACTGATTTACATGGTACCATACACAATAAAATGAAAAGCATAAAAGGCTTTATAATTTTTTTTCTTAAATATAGCACCAAGAAAAGAACAACTTCAAAAAGATAAGAAATTCTGGTGGGTCACTAAAAAAAATGGACAGCATGCAAACAAAGATGTTGGATCAACTCTGAAAAGAGATAACAAACCGATGTAAAACATACAATGTGTGGTCAATAAAAAGGGATACATACAGAATAACATTGCTGGATGGGGGTTCCAAAGGAAGCTGCCAGGAGAGGACACCTCGCTGTTGTCGGACCACCACCAACAATGGATTTGTATAGTCACAATCAGCACTGCTTACAGTTACACGTACAGCATTTTTCTGCAAGAAAAAAATTAAATTAAGAAACTGAATGCATAAATTGAAAATCAACATCAGAGGAATACACAGTGTAGGTATTTTAGTACAACTTCCCATTAGCTGTAGGAAAAAACAGGATTTTCCAAGATGGAAACCTATACAGAATTAACATTATGTGGTATTGCAAATCACTGCAAATTACATGTGGCATATCAGCCAACTCCTAGAGATAAGCTACTGTCTCCATTCAATTTATCTAGAGGGATGCAGTCTAAAACAATGGTACAGAAGGATGACAATCCTTGTAAATTCATTTCAGGTACATAACTTTAATAAGGTACACCTTACTGTCACAGAACTTCCAAGTGGCTAAATCTACCATACCTGAAAGATAAGTATATTAGTAAGTACAGTATATTGGAGAATGATACAGCTCTTGTGCAACTGCCAGGAGATATTACATATCTGATAAAAACAAGTATTCAGATCAACAAGGAAAAAACAAACTTAATTCTTTGCAAGAAGTCTTATCTGACTGATGGGTTTGAATAATCACAATACAAACACACAGACAAAAACCAAAATATGCAAGGGGATATTAAAGTTTAATCATCAAAAGTTCAAATGGCAAAAGTTGGGCAGTGAGTCCTGAAAGACATCTAAACTTCATGGCAGCCAAGCCGAGTAGAATGCATACTGGCTGATGGGCTGGGCTTCCCCTACCTCTTGGTAGTTTACAGTTGACCTCCGGAATTCAGGGGAGATGAGTACCACTAAACCCCAAGAATGGCTAAAATCCGCGAATACTTAAAACCCCTCTATAAATGCTTATACCTGAACATTTAAAAAGCTTTATCACCAAAAGTGCATTTAGTCACGAAAAATATGAAAATAAAGTAATTTGTGAATATTTTATGATGAAAAATACTGCAAACACACGAATTTTCTGCGAATAATGTGTATGTATGTTCCACAGAGAAATCTCCAAATAGGTGAAGCCACAAATCTGGAACCTCAAATAGGAGGGTTCCGCTGTATGACCTTGCTAATAAGTTTGAATGGTCGTTCCAGCTCATGTTTACCAGCTAAATTCCTATGTAAAGAACAAAGGTCAGTATTTCTGTAAGAACAAATAATAGTTACCATGGCATTACATAAAATACACATGCAGAGTCCTCTTTTGCATACCTAAATGTTCATAAATATTCACGTTAAATTTCAATAAGTTTACCTCACTTCTGCAACACTAAATATAGGCCAGTCTTCACAGTAGTACAGCAAAAGCTTGCTACTGTAGTCTATAAAAAATGGGCTCTAGACATGAAATGAGTTCTCTCCACTCTCTTCTGTCTTGTGCAATTTCTGTCCCAATTCCTTTCTGGTCTGCATCTTTTTTTGCTTTTTTTTTATCGTTTCTATGATTTTCTGTGCCTTTCTACAGGTTTCCCTGGTACTTGCACATCTAATACTTTTCTGACTACCTGTTCCTTTTACTTCTTGGTACAATCTTTGAGATCTTGATTTATTTTACAGACGTTGGATACCACATCTCTCTGCAATGTCGTTTGCAGTGAGACTGTACCATCACACTGTGGCTCCAAATCCCCCATTCCCTTGGTCAGTGCCCATATCTCTACTGTGCAGAGTAGTACAGAAACAGGAATATTGCACACATTGCCCAGTTTTGCTGTTTACTACTGGGATTAATTTATTTACTTCATCCCACCAATGTCCCCAAGGCAACAATACTATCCCGCCTCATCTAAGGTCTGTCTTCCCATCACATTATAAAGTTCTGCTGCCCTTCTCTTCAACTAACAGACTGACCCACTCTTACATCTCTCAATCTTCTTTCTCTCTGCTGCAAGGTGGCTTCCCTGTCATTTCTATTAGTCCTATGTTTACCTATCAGGTAGCCTTATAACATCAATCTAACAAACTCCGTGGAAATCAATGATCTTCAAATGCTCTCTCCATGAACTTAACTTCTGTCTGCTACCAAACTTTGAAATTCTCTCCCTGCTTCAATATGTTCAATTCTCAAAACCTCTCCTTTAAAAGAGCCAATAATATCACTCTCGTCATAATTGAAGCACTCCCTTTCTTCCTTCCTTGACCTTTTTCCTGCTTTTTGTAGGCCACAATAACAGAAAAAACTTGTTGTCAGTTACACAAAAGAAAAACAGAATAAAAAAATTAATATGAGCTCAATTTCCCTAATACATGAGTTGATATGCATATAAATTACAATAACTAAAACATAATCAAAACTATATCAATGGTGCTAGAATTCCTCAGCCCTCTTTTATAACCTACTCCTACAGGTGTCAAGTCAAATCGTATTGGCTTGTAGAATAAAGGGCACTTCCCACATGGAAATATTCTATTACATCCTCTCTGACAGAAAGCCTGCATGGTTGTAGATGCATCAACTATGGCATGATGAATGAAACATTCACAGGTAAAGTCGTAATCTTCATGATATTTAGTTGTTTCCTAATCATGCTTTCTATTTATTTAGGAATACATGTACAACATAACTTTGAATTCAAGTCTTCTTTATTATTGTACTTAAAAGGATATCAACTAATACCAACAGATCACTAAGTATTGTTATTACTGCTTTAAATATGTACACAGACAATGGAATTAATACTTTTGTTTCACTTAACACTGAAATACTGCTCTGGTGCACAACTGTCCCCAGACTACCTGAACTTTACTTCTTAAAATTTTAAAAAGCAGATATTTACTTACCTAAATACTGTACAATAATTCCAATTTAAATCACTGTCATGTCCCGTCTGGCCATCTGCCACATACTGTACAGTATCACCTCTGAAGCCTCAGTTTTAATTAGCCTATTCCCAGTAAAAGGAAATAGGCTGGTCAGTGTTTTACCAGCACAGAACAAAGGAGTTACTCATTATTTTTCAATTTCTAATGTTTTCTATGGCTGAATGGTTTACAAGTACATTATCTGGTGTCCCAACAACAAAGGCCATTAACACCAAAATATATGGTAATAAAATCAATTCTTATAAACAGTTATACACACATTCCCACTAATTATACTCACTTCACAGACAACCAGCAAAATGTCATGCCTAAATCTTTATGGGTGACCAGATATGAGGAAGAATGAGATACAGCTCTTCAGATGTCATGAACATCTATGATTCCATGTCTTGTGAGATTAACCAAAATAAATTTTTCCATACAGCACTTGTTACACAGTGGGCATCATAATACAAAGACAGGCGGTTTTCATAAACAACAATGGTAAAGAATGCATAAAACATAAGATCAACAGTCAGTAATCTGTATGGTTCATTTCTTGGTAATAAATTAATCCATGATATTCCAATATAACAATTACCTTGATTAGAGCAGGATTTATATTTTTTAGATTATTTTTAAAAATACAAATAAAAATACTTACATTCTACATTTATCTCACTCGTGCACCTTATACATTAGTTATACATTCTTCCTTTTAAAAAATATGAAAATTACACTCTACAACTAACACTTTATGGTGAATGCAAAGGAGACTGCCGCACAAAGATCACGTTTATTAGTATAATTTTTTGGTTAAACAATATAGAAAGGGGTGTATACAATGCAGTACAGGTGAGATAATCTGAGAAATGTAATGAGATAATGAGAAATTTACTGTCTTTTGTTCATATTTTTACGTTCATCCCCAAGGGGCTGGAACTAAACGTGGCAGAAGCTCCTCAGGGTGTCATGTTTAGTACCAGCCCTCAGGGATAAAAATAAAAATATAAACAAAAGAAATTAAACTTCTCATTACCTCGGTACACCTCTCAAATTAACTCACCTGTACTGCATTTTATACACTCTTTTCTATATTCTTCCATAAAAAATTATATTATTAAATGACACCTTCACGCTTCCGTCTTCCTTACATTTACCACACTTTACCATATTCGAGCACATGACTGTAAACATTAATTTTCCAAAATAACAATACTAAATGTGAAGTGATGTGACTTTAGGGGAATAGCAGGAGGGGTGACTCAGCAAACAAAACCTGTGTTCCCCATCCCCACCACCAAAAAAACAAAACCCAACTTCTGCCTTGCTTATAATTACGACAACAGCAATTTTCCCAACAAGATGATGTAAGAATTCCAACTTTTACAGTGAACTGAATTCAAGTAGGCATAATGGACCTAACCCAAAATTGACCTAACCTGCAAGAACTTGAATCTCCTGCCCACTTTTTACAATCATGACAAGAAATTAAATTAACATTACATGAGAGGAACATCATTTGCCACAGTTTCAATCACCTCAAGTCATATGAAAGATTGATAGGGTAGGCTATGTAAAACGAGTTCGGGTTGTTTCAACCTTAAGTCATTTAGGCCATAAGCATGTTTATGTGCAAAATGGGTGCTGCGTTTAGTACCAGCCCATTTGGGATGTAAGTAAAACATAAAATAATGACAGTAAATATCATAAGCATCACGGTAATTACCATAAACAAAACCTCTTACGTTATTTTGGATGTTACGGCCTAAATGACTTACGGCAAAAACGACCAGGACCACGTATAGGCTAGTCTACTTTGCAGCCTTAGTCTGGTTTACAAAAAAGCTAAGAAATTTGTACATCCCAGATTAGGCTTATTTCTTACAGAAAAGATAACACTGACACTTAAGTGTATATGATTGAAATAGGCTGAGTAAGGCCCAGTCTAGCCTAATCTAGATGGATGAATGTCGGACAAAACTTACCTCCAACTGAGAAGTGTTGTAGAAGAATTCAAACAAATACTCTGTAGTCTTGTTGATCCTCCCTGTGATGACAGTCCCAAATTCACCTTTGATAACCACAGAGTTTATGATGTCAGTGACATTGTCTCTCGCATCAGAAGACAACGCTGCACTATGAGACATCACTGACATACCTAAATTATCTGGCAGCAACAGGTGAGATGCCCGGTCAAGGACACGCGAAGCACTTAGGGTTTGTCGGGTAGGTCTCGCGACCAAGTCATCGTTCCTTCCGTTGTGGTGTACTTTGGCGTAACTGTGGAACCGAGGCCTCGGTGGACCTTTCGCCCTTGACATACCACCAGACTCTGAGGTGGCCTTTAACCTCTCTGCCCAGAGTGTGAGGGGATCTAAATTCGCGCTCTGAGGGTATAAGTCCAGGCCCAAGTGATTTCCTTTCTGGTAATGGTGCGACCCTCCGCTCTTCTCTAGGGCCAGCGTTCTCCAAATCTCCGAGTGTTGGCTGGGGCCTATCTTGCGGAGACCAGAATGATGGTGCTCAGCTGCAGCCACATTTACAGATAGGCCTAAAAGGTACACTGAAGAGAACAGAATAAGAGAAATGTGGGAAAGCAGGCCTGGCTCTACCCTAGGCTTCCTCCGCCACAGAAGAGACGTCATCTTGGGAGAAAACATTTTCTCTGGCCTCCAGATTTTGCAGAATGAGGCCAACACCCAGCCTACGAAATAGCACTAGGCCTACGCCCAAATATTCACTTCCATGCACCTGCACCCAACTGAAATAAAGCCAATCAAATTTCGTTAACTCCAAGAGTGAAAATCGTCCAGGAAAAAGAAAATTACACCATCTTGAGAGCGACTGCGGATGAGTGGTCCGAAGGTTGCGTTATCGTTCTTTGTTGTTGTTTACCTCTGACGTCATCATAAATCTGCAGACTATAGTACTTTGGTCATTTTTAACAATTACGGGGCAAGTTGAGCCTTTTCTTATGATCAATATGATTTTTTTATTTGTTTTAGAACGTCATTCATAGCAAATTTACTCATTTCCTTGAAAGATTACAAGCCAATACTAAGCTGACTGTCAAACTCGCACGTTTCCCATTTAAAAATTGAAGAATGGGAAAATAATGGACAATAATTGATATATATATACAAAGAGAACCTTATATATATATATATATATATATATATATATATATATATATATATATATATATATATATATATATATATATATATATATTCAACTAGAGATAAATGGTTCAATGTTGCATAATTTGAGGGCCTTCATGAGCTGTTAACAAGCTATCCTAGTGGTTCTACGAAGTTGTTCGTTTTAAGGAAGCTTCATGCACAAAGGGCTAGCAACCTCATCCCTTGGAAACTCTGTAAAGTTGGAGGCAAAGTTACGCGTGTGTGTGTGTGTGCTCAGAAAGAATTTGTACTGTAGGGAAGTAAATGCAGGGAGAAAGAATATTTAGCAAACAGACCTTGGAATAATATATGCACAATATAGAGAGATGCCATTTGAGCAGTGTAATGTAGCAGTCTCAAGTCAGCAGAGAATGTCTCGAAGATATTATGTTGAATATGAATGACAAAAGAGAGGCAGAGGTAAGTGTCTCAGGGGTGGGTGTTAGTGGAATGTTGAAAATACTTGCAGAAGAGACTTGAGATATAAGGATGAAATTAGAGGCTGACGAATGGTAAGGCACTGGAACGTAAAGTGACATTCATTAGACTGTTTATGTGATCTTGCGTTACAACGTCGATGGTCTGAAGCACCAAGTTTGAAGCGGATGGTGCAGTGTGTGTTGGAGATTCGACGTACTGCTGCGAGCTTTCACACAGGTGTATAAAGCAGCTCGTCTTGTGGAAGGTGTCTGCATATGGATTCATCCACGCTTCAGCTTAGAAAGTACGAATGTGGCAGTGGCTTGTTTTTTCATTTATCATATGCATATATATATATATATATATATATATATATATATATATATATATATATATATATATATATATATATATAACTTAACAGGGACTGGTTCGGATAATGACCAAAAAACTGTCACTGCCACGCTCATACTTTCTATGCTGAATCGTGTACGATTTACACACACACACACACATATATATATATATATATATATATATATATATATATATATATATATATATATATATATATATAATTAGGAACAGTGTAAGATTAGGCAAGGAATAGATTAGATCAAGACGATTAGTATGAAACATTAAAAAAGAAATTTGAGGATAAAGAAATCGGCAGACTTACCAGAATCTCATGATAGCACTGTAGAGATGGGTATTAAGTATGTTCAAGGTTCAGGAAATAATTTGCTGAATTATTAAAAGTTTTTTTGCGGCAAAAGTGAATGATATAAGTACAGAGGAACTGGTTTTATGTGAAAATCACTTTTAGACAAGGATGAGTCATCATCTGTTAGATATCTTTATTGGTGGAGTGGTACGAGAAGCCAAAGACAGTACACTAGATTCAGACACGTTCTGAAATAGGGAAATAGGTTACTTATTGCTTGTGGAATGGCTGTTATTTCCTGATAACAGTGCGTTGACTGAGAATAGTCAGGAGAAACTGGAAAAGGCTAGTGGTAATGGCTGAAAGTGGTTGTAGGGGAATAAAGTTGCCAATATCATGATAGTTTTCGGCACCTGAAGTTCATCCACGATTTTGTGGTTAAATTATGAATATCCCACAGGACATTGTTTTGTTTTTCGTTAGAGCCGTATTTATGTTAGTTGCTTAAAGCTGATAAATAACGGAATTAGGTTTTTTTTAGATATACTTTAATCAGCCAACTATCGATAGTTTGGAGATAATGAAAAGTAAATGGATTGTCGGATTTGACGTGTTCTGTCGTTATCTTTTTAAATTTCTATAAAAGAAAATTATTGTGCCAGCTTTGTCCGTCCGCACTTTTTCCGTCCGCCCTCAGATCTTAAAAACTACTGAGGCTAGAGGGCTGCAAATTGGTATGTTGATCATCCATCCTCCAATCATTAAACATACCAAACTGCAGCGCTCTAGCCTCAGTAGTTTTTATTTTCTTTAAGGTAAAAGTTAGCAATGATCGTGTGTCTCGCAACGATATAGGACAGGCCACCACTGGGCCTCGGTTAAAGTATCATGGGCCGCGGCTCATACACCATTGTACCGAGACCACAGAAAGATAGCTCTATTTTCGGTGGCCTTGATTATACGTTGTACAGAAAACTCGACTGAGCCGAAGAAACTTCGGCCTATGTTTTCAGCATAAGGGTGTTTTATTTTATTGTTAAAGTCAGTCTATTTGTTTGCTTTTTGAGAGACCTCTTATTGTATATATTGTCTACTTACTGATAGCTTTCGATGTACTATATACTTGATAGAGTAACTGCATTAGATTTTAACGAATTGTCTCAAATTCTAACATGAACATATCCTGAATGCTCTGAGAAAATTTATTGTAGCCAACCATGGACTTTACTGAGACATCATGATAATTCTGTAAACCAATATATAGTAAAAGCATTTTTTGTCTAATCCCTTGAAATCAAAATGTTTAATAAAGGCAATTTTCAATCTTTTTCCTAATCATATATGACTTTACTTGATGGGAGAGCTTCGATGGCCGAATTGGTTAAGGCAGCATCCTCAGACTTCTTAGAGCTCTGTGGCGCGGGTTCAAATCTGCAGCCGACCAGCCAGTGAGGCGGACACTTTGCTATCCGTGTAGACACCCCGGGATTATGTATGTAATCAACGGATAGGTTTGCTTAAAAGCAAATGGGTGTTACAGACTATTACACACACAAACAAAGCCACTCCAACATCTAAAAATATAACAAACACCTCACACGTCTCGACTGTCGACCTCACCGCATAACGACTCCTCGCTGCTGGGAGAAAGAGCGTTGGTGAACTGGTACAATACATGTACACAATACCGGGGTCTAAGCGATGTCAGGCAGGGCAGCTGATCGGGACTAGAAAGTCTACCCCAAAGCCAAATGAAAGTCCTTCAAAAGAAGGCATCACAGCGACCCCATATAAAAATGGGAACAAGCTGGAAGAAGAAGAAGAAGAAGAAGATTTGAATTTACTTGG
Source organism: Macrobrachium rosenbergii (assembly GCF_040412425.1). NCBI lineage: Eukaryota > Metazoa > Arthropoda > Malacostraca > Decapoda > Palaemonidae > Macrobrachium > Macrobrachium rosenbergii. The sequence goes on from NC_089755.1 coordinate 30,340,302, forward strand.
TGGCAACCAGAGTAATCAGTCTATTAAAAAACTGAAGTTTCCCTTGCTATTGTTTCAGAACGCGGTTATATCATCAATGCACTTTAGTCAGATCATGTCCTGCGGTTTAAAGAAAGCCAAGACGACTTTCTGTTCAGAATTATGCCATGCAGGGACCCAGAGGCGTCGTGAGGGGGTGGGTGGGCTGGGGGGACATATGTCCCCGGGAGTAGCATTGAGGGGGCGCCAAATTGAAGTTGGGAAGACATCTATTTTGGGGGAAATGGGGGTGATGAAGCCAGTAACTTAGAATCTTTAAGTTTTTACGAGTTTTCGGTACATACTCTATATTTAATGAAGATTGACTTCCTTCAATGTTCATTATATATACATGTATCATAATGTGTTAATTACTATTCCATCAAATTTTATTAAGTACTTATACTGTAAAATAAGTGGTTCAGTGACTGTGAGTCAGTGCAAAGATATTGGATAGGTACCCCCTTTTCTTTGTTTAGGTTTTCTGTTATCAATATCTGTCTAGTTATCTTTACATTCTAATACCTTTATACCGTTTTATTTCCTTGCATTTGGTTGATCCTAAGCAACTATCGCTTTAATCTTTTTGTTTTCATTATTTTGACACATGTTAAAATTAAAGAAAAGTAAGGTTTATAGTTAGTGAACTAATTCATCTTTGTTCTTATCAGTTTTCTTTTCAGGCATTATAACTATTTAGTCTTTACCACAAAATCTATTTTTTTCTAGTATTAACTTCTATGCTGGCAACAAATTGTACATTTTCATGATTTTCTCAGCCCCCTGTATTCCCTAACGTTTAACTCCTTTTTCAGTCAAATTTATTTAATTTGCCATTTGTCTTTGGTTATTAAGAGGTACTAGTACTGTGATGCTTTACTATAATCTACATTTTAGTTATCTTATCAACATTTTGGAATTTATTTATGAGGGCTAATGATGAATTAATTATAGTATATCTATTATATGTAAAATAAACTATTTCAGTTTGCAAATTCGGTTTGTGTTCTATCATCCCAGAATATTATTATGAAAATTAGAATGTTTTGTTGTCAACACAATATATCTAAAATAATGAAGGCAAACGTTTCCTGCCAAGATTAGCACACTCAAATAAAAATAGTCCTCCCCCCCCCAAAACCCCCGCTTTGGGGGCGCCATAAAAGACTTTGCCCCCGGGCGCAAGCAACCCTCACGACGCCACTGTTAAGGGACCTCAGACTGGAATGAGGCCAAACTTTTTTCAGACTGCGAATCTGAATCTTTCAGGGGCCACTAGAGATTCAAACACACAGGTGATTCCAGTTCAAGACCCGTTCTCAAACGGGTACCTCCACGGCTTCACTCCCATAACCCATGTAACTGCTAATTAGGACCAAAATAGGATGTCTTGACCCCTCTCATCGTAGGAGAAGAAAGATTACCATTACATTTCTAATCAGTTCCTCCTTGGACGGGTTGGTATCGTTCTCGGCTAGCACTCTGCTGGGCCCGCGTTCGATTCTTCGACCGGCCAATGAAGAATTAGAGAAATTTACTTCTGGTGATAGAAATTCATTTCTCGTTATAATGTGGTTCGAATTCCACAATAAGCTGTAGGTCCCGTTGCTAGGTAACCAATTGGTTCTTAGCCACGTAAAATAAATCTAATCCTTCGGCCAGCCCTAGGAGAGCTGATAATCAGCTCAGTGGTCTGGTTAAACTAAGGTATACTTAACTTTACATTTCTAATCCTGACGAAGTCGTTATTCCAAACCTACTTATTACTGTAAATAAATGTTTGAGTCACTTACCGCCTCTTCACATTCACCAGTAATCAGGGTTGAAGTAGTTTCAACAGAAAGAGTTGTATGTTTTTTTTTTTTCTGTTCCTTTGAGCTTTTTCTTTTCACTCACACATATACACAAACAGGTGAAGTGTCATATTGCATTTTTGTTTTAACAAATTCGCTCTCAATAGAGATATGAATTTTTTTCTGGAATAAAATTCTGTCAATTGAACTATCATTTTTTTTCCAGAATCAGATCGCTCACAAATAAATCATAACACTTTTTGCCGTGAAAATAATTTTTCTTTTTCAACTGAATCATCAAATTTTGCTGCAGAAAATTTCACGAACAGAACTATCGAATTTTGCTGTGAAAGAATTTCTCTGAAATGAACTATCACATTTCTGGCACAACAAACTTGTTTCCAAAACGACTACAGCATAAACTTAATCTAAGTCCAAGTTACTGTGAACAACATTACCGAATTTTTGCTACACCACAGTTAAACCAAACTGAATAGTGAAATTTTTGCAGCATGACAAATAAAAAAAAATTACCTCTAGGTTACATGCCAAAAATTATTGCAGCACACCGAAAACAGATCCTAAATGATAGAAATTACTCAAGTAAGGCAGGCATAAATCCTATGCATCTTTGGAACTAAATATAATTGCTATTCGCCGACTAGTACCGATATTCAAGATCTATGAAGCTACGGGAGGGTTCAGAAAGGCAGAACTGATAAGATCTGTGAAGTAACTCTGTAGACAAAGCTGATCAAATTTGACTAGCAACCCTAAATAAGCTAATAAAATCTGTAAAGTAATCCTAAGAACAAAGCTGATAAGATCTGAGAAGCAACCCTAGACAAACATATGAGATCTGTGAAGCAACCCTAGATAAGATCTGAAGAGTAATCCTAAGGACAAAGCTGGTGAGATCTGTAAAGTAATCCTAAGGACAAAGCTGATGAGATCTGTGAAGTAATCATAAGGACAAAGCTAATGAGATCTGTGAAGCAACCCTAGATAATCTAAGATTTGTAAAGTAATCCTAAGGACAAAGCTTATAAGATCTGTAAAGTAATCCCTAGGACAAAGCTGATAAGATCTGTGAGGTAATCCTACAGATAAAACTAATAAGATCTGTGAAGTAACTGTATGGACGATGCTGATAAGATCTTTGAAGCAGCTTTACGGACAAAGTCACTAAGATCTGTGCAGTAACTGGAAGGACAAAAAAGTTAAGCATACCTTAGTTTTACCAGACCACTGAGCTGATTAACAGCTCTCCTGGGGCTGGCCCGAAGGATTAGACTTATTTACGTGGCTAAGAACCAATTGGTTACTTAGCAATGGGACCTACAGCTTATTGTGGAATCCGAACCACATTATAAGGACAAAACTAATAAAGATAAGACCTATGAAGTAACACCCAAGCATTAATCCTAAGGACAAAGCTGATAAGATCTTTGAAGCCACCGGAAAGTAAAGACGATAAGGCCCAATGGATGCTTCATGGTACACTCCTACTCTTATTGACGGACATTTCCTCTAGTTACTTTAATCTTCTGCTACTTTTCAATGAATTTTGGTGTTTATTATGTGAACATATGCGTAAGTGTGTTTGCAGGCATATATTGCAAATAATAAA
>NC_089755.1:30346242-30353742 GCF_040412425.1 Macrobrachium rosenbergii
TTCAAGGAAAATCCCGAAGTTTTTAGGTATATAATATTATATATCCCGTAGATTTCAAAACGGCCAAGTTTTGCATTGATTTGCTAGTCGGTGCCTTGGTATTTCTGAATTTGTCCGTAAAGCAATTTGGTTACTCTGGGCAACAGCCCCTCGTCAGCAGCACCTTGGCCGCCTACTAGTGTGAAGGTCTTACCGGATCCAGCCTGTCTGTACAGGAAAAAGCATAAACTGTACCCCTCGAAAAGGCAGTCGAGAGACTCGGCAAACTCTGCGAAAACGTCTTGCTGTGAATGAGTGGGCCTGAAGACTTTGTCAAAGGAGGAGCTGTCCGTCTTGTTCCTCCCGCCGTGACAGAGGGTGACTTCGCTCTTATCCCCAGCCAGAAGCTCCATCATGCTGGATTCCGCGCCGTTTTTCCCATCTTCTCATTATTTGAAAGAACTGGTCTCACTCGACAGATGACTCTGGTGTTTCCATCGAGAGTCTGTTTCTTGATCAGCATCCCTCTTCTCAAACGCCCTGCTTGAGCTACTGCATTTGAGATTTGAATCATTAGATTCTCGCTGTCTTCCTCGAATTTTCTTACATCAACCAGTCTTTCCAGTACACTTCCTACTTGTGTTGTTTTTCCGCAGACTTTCTACTATGTCTGCTAGCTCATCGATAGTTTTTTTCTTATTTCCACTTTATTGAGGCGTTTTCTTTGGGGACGGAGATGAGCTGAGGGATCGTCCGCCATCATAAGCTAGGGAACAGTCTGCTCCAGTTCCTTGTTCAAGGGGTTGAAGTTCCGGCGAAGCATCAAGATCGCTCGAATTCCGCCGTCACACCGGATTCTCTCGTTGCTTCGTTGAGGGCTTCAGCCTTGTCGAGTGCTCCATTCCAAGTGTTTCTTAGGGAGGACAGCTTATCGCCCAGCCAACGAAAACGAAAGGATTCAGATCTTCTTGGTGTTTTAGCGTCTTTTGGAGAGCATCTCAAAATGCTCCGAGCAAGTGTTTGGCGTTTTTCCTCCAAAAGATTTAATGAATTTGAGCTAGTTAAATCCTCGATGGATGCTCCCTAAGGCATCATGAAGTATGCTGCTTGTTTTGGGATTCGCCTACTAAAGATGATACTGATCTTTGCCTGAAGACGCAGCTAACTTATATAGCAAAGCAAAATGAAGGTTCAAAATACGCCAATGCAAAGATAGTAATAATAAAACGAAATTTCATTGTTCAAATGTTAATGTTTAATAAGACGTATTAGGGACAGAAGTATTGAGTTCATACGGAATAATTCTCTCTCTCTCTCTCTCTCTCTCTCTCTCTCTCTCTCTCTCTCTCTCTCTTAGGATTCCCAAAAAGGCAATAGTTCTTACTGGTATAAGATCACCTCTCTCTCATGTAAAATTCATTTGTAAGTAGTTTCTTTTTAAAGTTCTAATGTAATTAATATTGAAGCTGCATAGCAGGAGCAGTATTTCCTGTGATCCTCATAATGCAGGTGGTTCATAGTTATCACATGAGTTAATTAAACGCTTCATATAAATCCTAAAGGTCAAGGCTCAGGAAGTTGTCTTCAGCTCCCGAGGAAAGAGGGACATAGCCACACACACAGAGAGACAGAAAGGCAGCCAAGGAAATTGATATAGATATATGTATATATGTATATATATATATATATATATATATATATATATATATATATATATATATATATATATATATATATATATATATATATATATATATATATATATGAATTGGAATATAAAAATTTAGGGAATATAAAAAAGGCAAAGGCCAAGAGCTGGAACCTATGATGTCATTCAGAACAGGGAGAAACCTTGCAGTTGCACTATGAAACAATCGTTAGGAAAGGATGGAAAGTAAGATGGAGGAAAGATAATACGAACGGAAGTACAGTAAAAGAACGAAAGGGACTGCAGCTAGGGGACGAAAGGATGCCTACATTGCACTGCATGAGGTCAACTGAACACTAACCCACTATGGGAATATATATATATATATATATATATATATATATATATATATATATATATATATATATATATATATATATATATATATATATATATATATGTGTGTGTGTGTGTGTGTGTGTATTATACAATATATATATATATATATATATATATATATAATATATATATATATATATATATATATATATATATATATATATATATATATATATATATATATATATATATATATATATATATATATATATATATATATATATTCTGTATATATATATACTATACATTACGTATAGTCACCATTAGTATTAATGCCGCATATTTTTGCCTATCAACGTAGGGAGGAAGACATCAATATAACGAGGTAGTTTTCCTCCTGTTTTTTCTACATTTGGCAGAATAAACTCATTCAGCAACAGCAAAAAAAGATAAACAAGATAAAAGAAAAAAACTCCCGCTCACCTGCGAGGGGTAACTAACAAAGTAGACGGGAAGGTAAATCCATCAGGAGAAATCAATAACAGACGAAATGGTTTTCCTACAGAATAACGATGCGTTCCCTCTCTCTCTCTCTCTCTCTCTCTCTCTCTCTCTCTCTCTCTCTCTCTCTCTCTCTCTCTCGCTCTCTGAGCTCGTAATTAATTCCTGATGCTAACTTTGTATCCTAAATTAAATTCCAATCTCTCTCTCTCTCTCTCTCTCTCTCTCTCTCTCTCTCTCTCTCTCGATGAATCCCGTTCCGTCCTTTGAATTGTAATCGTAATTAATTCCCGATAATAACTTCGTATTCCAAATTCTAACGAATTTCTTTTCAATTCAAGTACGTTTTCAGACTTTGAGACAAAAACTTCATCTTTAGTTTCCGAATGAATGACGCCCGTTGGCAAATACTATTTACATTTTCTCTTCATGCAATAAGAGGAACCACCTGAAAGTAAAGTATTTGTAAATAAACTGACTGTTGATTAGTGTACTCTATCACAGGTAGATTATTCTCAAGATCCATATTGATGGTTGGAGTCTCCCTTTTCCTCTGTTGTTGACCGGTCACTGTATCATCAGTTCTTCAAACACATTCCCGAACATTCAAATGGGAATATGTTGTTACTGACGACGGTGGCATAATTAACTCTGGTCTTTTCCGCTTCTATTCTTCACCATAGGGAAATTTCAGAAAGATAGGCATAGTAATATTTAATCTGTTTGAAAGAAGGAGATACCATTTCCTTTTCTCTAAAGGTAGTTATGGCTTCGAGCGCCAAATACGTTTGGTATCGAAGAAATCTTAGCAAAATCAATATATCCCCCTATCAAAGTATGTATAGGGATTAGATGACCAATGGTGGGAGCATCTGTCTTTTCACAAACTCTTATTAGACCGACAGCCTTATTTGTTTTGTCTTACTCAGACCTGGCAAACATTAGAAAGTAAAAAGAAAAGAAAATGTGACGCTGGACCTTGGGTAAAGCAATAAAAATGACGGAGGACAGCCGTAATTAAGGCAGCCGACATCAGCGAGAGCATGCCAACGCTTAGCACTAAGGGAAGAGAATCGTTGAAGCAAAACAAAAGATGGGTTTCTGCTCTCAGTAGAGTGCACTTGGGAACAGGTTATTGGCCTCAGCAGAGTGTACTTTGATGTGAACAGGTTGCTGTCCTCTGCTGAATGCACTTTGGAACAGATTGTTTGTCTCAGCAGAGTGCACTTGAGAACAGGTTGCTGTCTCAGCAGAGTTCACTTGGGAATAGGTTGTTCGTCTCAGCACAGTGCACTTGGGAGAAGGTTGTTGCTCTTAGCAGAGTGTACATGTGAATAGGTTGTTGGTCTTAGCAGGGTCCATTTGAGAACAGGTTGCTGGTCTCAGTAGAATACAATTGGGAACAGGTTGTTGGTCTCAGCAGAGTGCACTTGGGAGCAGGTTGCTGGTCTCAGCAGAGACCACTTAGGAACAGGTCGCTGGTCTCAGCAGAGTGCACTTGAGAGCAGGTTGTTGGTTTTAGCTGAGTGGACTTAAGAACAGGTTGTTGGTCTCAGCAGAGTGCCCTGAGAGCAGGTTGTTGGTCTCAGCAGAGTCAACTTAAGAAAAAGTTAGGAACAGGTCGCTGGTCTCAGCAGAGTGCACTTGAGAGCAGGTTGTTGGTTTTAGCTGAGTGGACTTAAGAACAGGTTGTTGGTCTCAGCAGAGTGCCCTGAGAGCAGGTTGTTGGTCTCAGCAGAGTCAACTTAAGAAAAAGTTGCTGGTCTTTGTAGAGTATACTGAGTCAACTTAAGAAAAAGTTGCTGGTCTTTGTAGAGTATACTTCAGAACAGGATGCTGGTCTCTGCAGAGAATAGGTGGAAAGAGGTTGCTGGCCTCAACAGAGTATACTTCGAAACAGGAGGCTGGTTTCAGCAGTTCATACATGAGAAAAGTTTGCCTATGTGGAAACAGGTTGCTTCTCTCAGTAGTGTATATGAAGGAATGTCGTTTTAAACTCAGAAAATTATACATAAGAACAAGTTGCTAGTTTGAACAGAGTATGTTTAGGAAGCAGTTTTGTGTCAGCAAAGTACACATGGAAACTGGTTGCTGGTCTTAGCAAGTTATACATAAGAACAGATGCTGGTCTCACCAGAGAATATGTAAGAACAAGGGATAACCTTTCGTCTAAACTGGCCTGTCAAATTGCCTGTTTAAATCTACCGCAAACAGAAATCGGCCCATCGTCTGCAATATCATTTGTGAGAAAGAACACGGACTTGCCTTTGCATTAGTAAAACTGCGTATCTCCTGACGAAAATCATGAATACAAGTAACTGGATAAAGTTAACTCGCGAATAAAGTTTCCGAACAAATTTAGTACGTGATTATTTCAAGATTACAGAATTTATCATTGTAAAATGGATTGGTTGGGGCCATAAGTTAGAATGTCAGAATTTTCTGTATGCCAGGAGAAAGTGATAGGTAAAACGATGTAGTTTTAACGATCGAAGAGTAGTAAACAGGAAAGTAAGTCAACTCAATATTCATGCCTTTCTTAAGTATTCATAATCTTTAGTTTTCTGTAAGAGAAAACTATTGTGACGGCTCTGCTGTCCGTCTGCACTTTTTCTGTCCCCACTTTGTATGTTCGCCCTCAGATCTCAAAAACTACTGTGGTTAGAGGGCTGCAAATAGGTATGTTGATCATCCACCCTCCAGTCATCAAGCATACCAAATTGCAAGCCTCTAGCCTCAGTAGTTTTGATTTTATTTAAGGTTAAAACTAGCCGTAATCTTGCGTCTGGCAACGATATAAGAGGGGCCACCATCGGGGCGTGGCTGAAAGCTTCATGGCCTGCGGCTCATACAGCATTATATTCTGTACAGAAAACTCGATTGCGCCGAAAAAACTTCGGCGCATTTTTTACTTACTTTTTAATTCATACAGATTCTTTACTCTCTCTGTTCGGACCTTTTAGAATTATTTTTGAAAGATTCATACTTTTTTTTTTTAGATTTATACACTTCTTACAGATCCGTTACTTTTTTAGATTCATATCTTTAATTCAAAATTCTTACTGTAATTAGAGTAATCCATTTTAGGTATGAAGACTGCCTTCTAGATATAAGCTTTTCGGGAGATTCATAATTTTATGAAGATTTATTCTTTTCGGAAGTCTTGTGCATTTATTTAGGAATTAAATCTTTTTTTTAAATCCTTATAAAAAAAGCTGATACGCCTCTTAAAGATTCTGACTTTTTATATATTCATATTTTTTTTAGAGATTCACACCTTTTTCAGAAGTTTATACATTTATTGAAAATTCATACAGTTTTATATTCAGACATTTTTATGAGTTCATAGGTTTTTAAAAATATATATATTCCATGTTTAGATATATCTGTCTTACAAGATTCGTGCAACATTAACGATTCAAACAATTAGTAGACTTACATTTCTATAGATTCATACATTTGAAGAGATCCACATTTTTTTAGATATATGAAATTTATAAATTCTAACGTGTTTAAAGGCTCCATCATTTTTAGACATCCACTTTGCAGATTCATACATTTTTAGAGATTCATGCATTTTGTAGCCTGATTCATTAATTAATTCTTGCGTTTCTTTTTAGAGATTCAAACATTGTAAGAGAGGCTTTTTTTTCTAAAGATTCATGCGTTTTTTAGGAAATCTTAAATCCATGACACAAAGGCGGTTGTGAAAGGCAAGAGAATTCGTTTTTCTAAACCAGTCCCGGTAAGAACAAGGGAGATGGGACGAAAAAAAAAAAAAAAGGAAGGCCTAGCCTCAGAAGGAGCGATCGTCCCGTTTATTTTTATTTTTTTTTTTAGGAAGATTACCGAGGCAAAATAGAAAGAGGAAGCAGAAAAAGGGTTCTGAACGTTAGCAGAGATGGTAGAAAAAGAGTGGAATGGATTATTGAATTTAGGCCTAATCCAGACGCAGGAACCTATGAGGTTATTCAGCGCTGAAAGAGAAACGGAGACTAAAAGGGGTTTAAAGGTGTAATGAGAAGAAAACCTCGCAGTTGCGCTATGAAGCAATATTATTAGGAGAGGATGAAAAGTAGGGTGGAAGAAAGAGAATATGAACAGAGTTACAGCAAAAGGAATGAAAGGAGTTGCAGCCAGGGGCCGAAGGGACGCTGCAAAGAACCTTCAGTAATGCCTACAGTGCACTGCATGAGGTGCACTTACGGATATACCCTCCTTTTTTCTTCTTCTTCTTCTTCTTCTTCTTCTTCTTCTTCTTCTTCTTCTTCTTTTAACGTGCTTGTTTTTCCCATTTGTATGGGTAAGCACGATAACTTCTTTTTGAAGGACTTTGATTTGGCTTTGGGGTAGACTGTAGTCTCGATCAGCTCCCCTGCCTGTCATCGCTTAGACCCCGGTAGTGTATGTACATGTATTGTACCAGTCACCAGCGACCTTTCTCCCAGCAGCGAGGAGTCGTTGCCCGGTTAGGTCGACAGTCGAGACGTGTGAGGTGTCTGTTATGTTTCTTAGATGTTGTAGTGGAACCCTCCTACTGGGAGAAAAAGAAGGTAGAATACGACCAAGCAGCCCTTCACCTCAGCCTCGGTCAGCTAGCCTGAAGGTTGAATTCAATATCATCGTCTGGCAGCAGAGAGTCCGATTTCGTTCATGAGTTATAATCAGCTACCTTATAAATTAATAAAACAGACGACTTCAACCATATCTATACATTGAAGTTATGAAAAGAGTATAATTGATGGTATTAATCATCGCTACATGTATACTTGGACAACGTTTCATGTTCACGATATAGCCTACTCGAAATTGTACTCAAAATTTGAATGAACCCTATACTTATGGAACAAGCCCACAAGGGCCATTGACTTGAAATTCAAAGCCCCCAAAGAGTATGGCGCTCATTGGGAAGTAAAAGAAGGTAAATAACCTTAAACGGTCACTAGTGGCTTTGCAAAGCCTGAATTAAATTCTAAAATCTACCTTACCTCGAATCCTGGTTAGGGTGGATGCATTTATTAGATCAGTGGTTC
>NC_089755.1:30363742-30576242 GCF_040412425.1 Macrobrachium rosenbergii
ATATATATATATATATATATATATATGTATGTGTGTGTGTGTATATATATATATATATATATATATATATATATATATATATATATATATATACATACATATATATATGTATATATTAATGTTGGTGTGCATAGTACAGCAAGTTCATGTTGATATTTGCAGTGATATATTTACGCAAGCAGACATTCTCCGAGAGAGAGAGAGAGAGAGAGAGAGAGAGAGAGAGAGAGAGAGAGAGAGAGAGAGTAGGAATAATGATTAACATAGTTTACTTCACGTGGAGAGATTTTCTCCTTTACAGTTGACGAAACGGAAGATAATGGCTATATTAGCTTGAAATTACTCATCGTTGGCCTACCATTTCTCGCCCTCCCCCGCTCCATCTCACTTAGACTGTATATGATAGGTCAGTGTTTTTTTTTAGCTAAATATCTTAAAAAGTATATTCCTGTTTAATCATCTGTCTGATTTTAGACTGGAATTTAATCCTAAGCGATTACAAGGCATAGTCAAAGAAATTGTAAAAATAATTTGGGACTCAGGAAAAATTAAAGCCATGTGTTTGTAACAATTTTTTTTCCGATTTGAAACTGTCAAAGGCAACTTGCCTAATTTAGAAATTATGACACAATTGAAATGAGAGCACAGGCTATCTCGACATACAGATACAAAGGGGCGGCAATAATGACTCTCTAGAATGACTTCACGGACCATTTTATTTATTTGTCTACGACAGGCTACGCGCAACACCACGTACCTTCACGAAGTACGTATAAATTAAAGAGAAAGCCTATGAAGAGTGCGATCGTGCCTTCTCGACATAGATTGTTTGTACTCGAGAAAATAGTCGTAAATAATTCAACTACTTGAATTCGTGGAAAGATGAGGGCAGACATTCAATAACAGGTACAGGTGTTCTACTGGTAATTAAGATGATCAATTCGTGTGAATTCCGCCGTTATTATATTCTCCTCTTCGTCATAACAATATCGTGCGTCTCTTCATCTTTCCTTATAGAGGTGATTAATATTTCGCATTCCGTTTGGAGGTTGAACGCTACAAACGAATTTTAGATGTTATATAGCTGGCCGTAGGCAAAATCAATCAAGCATTAAGTACCGCTACTTTTATTTTATTCAGTTATTTACTTACATGCGGCGCGCCTTTCCTGCATATGAGCGCACAAACATTTAATGACAAACACTTGACTGTCGTGCACAATTTCGCCCTTTTTATGAATGAAATATTAAACCAGAGAATGCATCAATGTGTTAAAAATAGTATAACAATTACAGCCATTGCTTTTCAACAATGCAATTAAAACTCGAAGTATTTTAATAAATACTTCGATCTAATTCATATACATTCTGATAATATAAGAACAAGCGCGATAGGTTAAAATGTATCACAAGAGCTTTTGTACTGGGAAATAATGTACTCAGATTTTCGTAAAAGAACCATCGTCCCTGCTTATGTCATTTGTGCTTAAGTCAAAATACGTACAACAAAAAAGCCAAACAAACTTAATTTGTTATGATATCTGGGGTATTGATTTAATATAATACTATTAGAATATCCTATTTAAAATCATACTTCTTATATGCCATGTAAAATATAAAATTAGCTCTAATGAAACCTGTGTTTGTTTGTTGTTGTACGCATTCGACATTTGGCCTGAATGTCCGTGACGTCACGGTAACTAGTGAGAAAAAGTGAAGATGGCTGCCTTAGATGACAGCCTTACACATTTTGAAGGACAAAAATGGTCCTTCTGGGCCGAAAGGCTCGGCATGAATAGTCCCACAAGTAAGTGTGATAATTTAGATTAAATGTGAACTAAGTTTGATAGGGCGCGGGGGCCTATGACCCCTAAAATTGGATACAGAAAGTGAAGGATCGCACGTGAAATCTGCGAAAGAAAATAATGTCGTCCTAATTTTCAATGTTATTATTCCTTCTAGGTGACTCGGAAGATGACGAGAACAACAAATCCAGAAGAGAATCCACCACGACTCGACTTAAAAAAGAAGGTGAGTGTGACAGCTGTTTTGTGGCTAGGAATAATATAAAAGGGGGAGAGGCTCGGTTCTATCGTAAACAATATCCAACAAAAGCGAACGACAACAACATTCAGTAATAATAATAACAACAACGCTGCACTTCGGCACATTTGTTTACTCCCGCCGTTGTTGTTTCGTCTCCCGCTCTTCGGCAAACCTTTTCGGCGTCATATTTTGGCCAGTGTTAGCATGATTAGCGAGCGGTTTATTGGTATTGACGTAGGCTAGGCCAGTATAGGCTACGCAAGGTGAGGGTTGGCCTGCCTGCCGTAGCTTGAGGAGCCTGTAAGCTCCCCCCGAAGGTCGACAAATTGCTTTAGGCTTTTGACTGGTGCTGGTGACAGTGCATACACAGTTGAGTGAGTAGAACCATTCAGTGTATTAGGTATATTGACCTTGCTGTTAGGCTAGGCATTCAATTTGAATTTTAGGTTAGGCTAGGCAGAGGCTAAGTAGCTGGGCCAGTTTCTGTTTAGGTTTAGGCTAACATAGGTTGATCCTGTTGTATTTTGCTGTGGAAAGCAATTTTCTCAAAGCTGATGGCATAAACATGATTTTGATGGCATAGTTGAAATATTAAGTGAGTACCTGACTTGCAGTACAGCCAAAAGGAAATGTTTCGTTGGGCAGGTTGGAGATAATCTGTTGAGGCTGCAGCATTGCTCATTTTAAGGGCTAATGCAAGTAGGTTAGGCAATGTCAAGGAGGGGGTTGGTCATTCTGTCCTGGCCCAAGCTACCCCAAGCTCTTGGTTATATAGCTTGCGTAGTGCTGTTTAAAGGATTATCAAAGGCTAGCCTAGCCTGTTTCTGTGTAATAGCCATTAAGCTTGGCATAGCCCAACTACCTTATGACAGGGTTAATGCTCCTCAGGTTTCTAGCTTGTTCAACATGTGGGAAAGTTTGGTACCATTTTACTGTAATGCCATAACTATATTGGAGTTTTTATGATTTTCTTTTAAGCCTCCTTAGTATTCTCAATATGAAAAATATAAAAAAATTTTCTCAGATTTGTTGTTGCCGAGATATTTAGTGCCCTTTATGTTTTACCCTTCATTCCCATCAGGCTGGGTGTTCAAATATTTTATCAAAAGTTAATGCTAACCTAGCCTAGTCTTTATGGCTTCTGGGTAGCATGAGCTTTTAAAGTTGGCTTTTAAATATATAGTAAAGTCAGGAGCTAAAACTTAGGTTTTATGATAGGTTAGTTGTTTTGATGTTGACAAAATTTGGCGTTTATTCTTTTGGGGTGTGTTGTTAAAGTTAAGTGTACCTTAGTTTTACCAGACTACTGAGCTTATTAACAGCTCTCCCAGGGCTGGCCCGAAGGATTAGACTTATTTTATGTGGCTAAGAACCAGTTGGTTTTTTAGCAATGGGGCCTACAGCTTATTGTGGAATCCGAACCACATTATAGTGAGAAATGAATTTCTGTCACCAGAAATGAATTCCTCTAACTCTTCATCAGCTGGCTGAAGACTCAAACTCGGGCCTGGCGAGTACCAGTCCACAGCTCTACCGACTTGCCCAACGAAGAGCTTGGGGTGTGTTGCGGTAGGCTCATCACACACCCCAGTAAGTCTGTCAGCAATAGGGAACCCCAGCAGAAAATGAATGTTTTGGGTGGAATATAGCTCATTCAAGGGCTCTGGGTCATACCTGAGTTTGGATTGGCAGGGCATTGACTTCCATTGACACCTCCCTCCTCTCCTGACCGATGGTACTACTGTAATTCCTGTCTAATGTGGGATGGTGCACATCACCTTAGAATCCCACCCCCAGCCTGATCTGTGACACCACTTGGTGTGATGTAAAAAAAAAAAAATGTTCAAAATTTTCAGTTTACATGACATACAGTTGCTGTTCTGTAAAGGAGGCCGTTTACTGAAGGTAATTATTCAATAAATTTAACTTTTTATTTACATATCTTTGTGTATTATAAAACATTGTTTTCATTAGAAATGTGAACTTTAAACTCCACTGTTTACTGTATAAGAAAAAGAAACCCGGGGAATACCATAGTACCTTTGAGAAACAAAACGATGTCAGTGTTGTTAGGCCATTGGCCCCCTTTTGATCGACTTTGGAAGTCCAGCTGTAGGTTTTGGAATGTAGGCAGAAGAATGAAGCCTCCTCCTATCTTGGGTACTACTGTGGTAGGGATATTGTGTCCTAGATGACATGAGGTGTCCAAATTTTTTTAATTGATGACATGCTTGAGACTATATTTTCTCCACAGCTGTTATTGTGCCTTTTGAGTGTATTTCAGTATTGCCATCACCCTGGCTGTATTTTGTGGTCCCCATAAAGAGAGGTATAGGTATGATATACCAGCAGGAGGTAAGTAGTGATATAACAAGTTTCATGTCCTGTTGAGGTGAACAGTAAATATGTTGTGTGATTGGGAAATGATGTTAACTTCATTGTTATCCAAATGAGGTATTTAAGGATAAATTCATAAAGGAGATATTTATCAGTATAAGGCAGTATGGGCAAACTGTAGCTTATTAGATTAAATCTAATTCATCCTATACCTTTTGTAAGAAGAAACCCTCCAGGCTACTTATGTGA
The DNA here is from genome assembly GCF_040412425.1 of Macrobrachium rosenbergii. Taxonomy (NCBI): domain Eukaryota; kingdom Metazoa; phylum Arthropoda; class Malacostraca; order Decapoda; family Palaemonidae; genus Macrobrachium; species Macrobrachium rosenbergii. The sequence continues at coordinate 30,368,374 of NC_089755.1, forward strand.
GAGTATTAATATTTTTAACTTGGTGGTCAGCTGAAAGTATTTTTAAATGCTTAAGTAATTCACCAGATAGTATACAGAAATGAACATTTCAAATGCTTTGTCACTGATTGACTTGAAACCAGCACATTTTCTAGGTGCTCAGCCGTAGATGATGATGATGATGATACCATGCCACACACTCTTGTTAACTTCCTCAAAAACCTGCACGTTAGCTTTTCAACAGGAGACAAGATGTCTACTTAAAAGGTTGTCCCAAAGTTTACAGCTGGGGATTTTTTTGTTTTTGTATTTGTTAATGACATATGTAATTAAAAGATTGTTTTGGTTAGTGTAGGTATGTGAAGAATCTTGTCAGAAAATCCACTCATGGATATGCAAGGGAAAATTTCAGCCTTTCCCTTTGTGTAAAGTTACTAACTTTAGGAAAGGTCTGAGAGTTTCTAGTGGAGGCCAGGGCAATGCTCTATCCCAGGTGGTTAAGTTAGGATATATCTTTTATTAAGAGGCCAGTTTTTTCTCTTTAGTGACGATAGTCACAAAGCATATATTTCTCCCCACTGATTTTCTTTGTGCTTTGAGTGTATGTCCTTTGTTCCTATGGGAGTAGAAACCATAGCCTTTTATTCATGATTATTCCTCAACATTGAGCGGGAATTCATAGGTAAAACCTGTTAACAAGGTAGTTAACTGGTGGTAGGTGGGTGAAACCCCATCATCACACACGTTTTCTTTGGCTGCTATCGAGTAAGGACATTTTGCTGTGCTGCCAGGCTGCCTTTTGGAATTTTTTTTTTTTTTTTTTTTTTTGCATACGGTGATGTGTGTGTTTTCTGCGAGGATGCATCTAAGAAAAGTGAGCAAGAAAGGCATGAAGGACAAGGGCAAGTGTGTTGTCTTTTCAAGTCCTCTTTGATTGTGAATCCTCACTGATTTTGTTGTTAATTTTTTTGGAGGGTAGGACCTGCCACCTTGACCTTCCTTGCAAGGGTTGTTTTAGCTGTTCCTCTTTGCAGTGGAAGAGGAATAAAGCTAAAAAGTATTTCCCAGTGCCAGGGGGAGTGGGACAACTCCTTTGACACACGAATTTTGTCTGATCCTCCCTTCCTGACACCCCCCACCTCCCACATGTTTGTTGTGTGTATTCTCCTCTGGCTTGGACAGAAGGGCCTGTGTGTTGGAGGGCGGGCAGTCACCTTGCACTCTACTCTTGTAAATAAGGCTGCTGTGTTAAGTGCTTATGGGATGATATCTTTGGAGTACTTCCCTGGTAGAGCTTTCCGTTAGCCATACACACTATCCACGAGCAAGTCTACCTCTTGTCCACACACTGGAGTCTCAGCTAGCCCACCTTACCCCCACCAATTTCAGTAGTAGCAAAACTAGGCTGAGGACATTGGTACAGCAAAAGCAAGAAGCTTGTCAGTTTGAATCACAATTTGGAATTCCAAAACCTTAACAACAATAACTCCATTCCCCCAAATGTAGTTTAGCCAAGATGAGAGGGTCTTGATGTCATATCAAAACTGCACACCTAGCGCTGAATCACAATTTGGAATTCCAAAACCTTAACAACAATAACTCCATTCCCCCCCCAAAAAAATGTAGTTTAGCTAAGATGAGAGGGTCTTGATGTCATATCAAAACTGCATACTTAGCGCAGTGGTATTTCTATGTGACGTCATGCCACTTTTAACACTTCACTGAATTCTTGTGTATAATCTATCAGTTACTGCTGTTTTTCTTTATGGCTTCTTATTATAGTCGTCTTCGTTTTAACGTGCTTTTTCCCATTTTTATATGGGGTAAGCACGATGCCTTCTTTTGAAGGACTTTGATTTGGTGTTGGGGTAGGCCGCAGCCTCGATTGGCTGCCATTACAGTAATTGTAGGAAATGCACTGCAGCTGATAATATGACCAGATAACCACTTGGCTTATGTGGTAGGGTTAACATATCCTGCTACGATGTTCATGATTATTGCCAGTACCAAAATAACTTTAAAATTTTGATAATTTTAAGTCTTATGTAATGAATATGACTGACATAAAATAATAGGTACAGTGGTAATGATAACGTCATAGTCGAAAGTTAAATGGAATCTTAATAAACAAAACTTATGTTAAAAAGTGAGACAGTAATCTTAGTTACAGCGATATAACTTGTTTAGGATTCTGGTATATGTGTGTGTGTCTCAGTCTTACTCCAACCATACCTAAAGACTTCTTCCACTAAAACAACTCTAGAGCTGATTGGTGGAACTTGTGCAAACAGATAAAGAGACCCCCACCCCCATAATAAACATTGTTACCATATAATGTTTCGAAGTCTATCACCAAGGCGTAACAGGTGGAAGTGTTCGCAACTGTACATACACATGATAATGCTTGAGGTCTCACTCCTGTAACCTCCATTGGTTTGGCTTTGACTGATCCTAGGAATTCCTACGTAAGGGTGAATACAGTTTGTTTGTGGCTCTCTGGTTGGTATCATTGGAACTCTTGTGGCTCCAAATTCCTGTGAATGGTTGCTGGAGCAGGCTGGCTTGTTGTTCCTCTTTTCTGGGGTGGGGATCCTTGGGATCTGATAGGACTGGAGGTTACTGCACAACCAGAACCTCAGTAGGCCAAGTTTGAATAACATTATCACAAGATCATAGTACTCGTATAGCATGAAGTGAGTCTGAACTTGATCTTGTCAGTCAAGTTTACCCTTTGAGTGTGCTCCTAAAGTGATACCTGTCATTCAGATTGCAGTGGTCACAGCTTGCTCCTGGGTTAATGGTGTGATTCTTTGGTCATAGGGTTCTTTGTTGCCAGTTAGGTCAAGCTAGCTCCTCCCTTTACAGCTTACATGCCAGACGAGTTTCTATGTGTGAGTAAGCAGAGATTACTCTTCTTAGTTGGACTTGTCAGTGTAGGGACTGAAAAACAACTTCCTCCTGAAGAGTTCCTGACAAGAAGGTGCTTCTTTCATGTCTGGAGTCAGTTACTCTGGCTCCTGTCTAAGCATCATTGTGGATTGATCCATGGTTGAACTTGCTTGCTAACTTCTCTCTCAGGTCTCATTAGAGGATGAGATAGCTGGAGGCTGTTGGCGCTGGGGGGAAATGTGCTGATTATCAGAGAGCCAGTATTTGTGCAAAATTTGTTTTGAGAAAAAAAAAAAGTATATCTTAGTTTAACCAGACCACTGAGCTGGTTAACAGCTCTCCTAGGGCTGGCCCGAAGGATAAGATTTATTTTACTTGGCTAAGAATCAACAGTAGAACAGTAGAAGGTGTGACGACTTTGTATCTTCTCTCTTCTTTAGACAAGTTTGTACTTTGGTGCTGGAAGGGGTATCTCTCCAAGAAATCAAGGCAAGAAACCTAACCGCTTCCTGTAGGAAGGGCTAGAAGGTTTCTCTACCACTTCCCTCTCAATTCTGGCTAGGAAGGGAGGTAAGGGGACAAGAACAAAAGGGGGACACTGAGGATAGGAGCTCCCCTTTCCAGCTGCCATGAGTAGGGGGATGCCTGTCTTGCCACTGGGTGGTGTGGCAGGGACAGTGAACAGAGTCTAGGGTAATATGTGTGGACTGATGCCTTCTCCCTTCTCATTTACCAGTACAGTTCCTGACCTACTCCTCAGAATCTCTGAAATCTCTGGCCCTGTGACATAGATGAAGGGGATGGTTGGGAAGAACTTGGTGGAAGTTGTAGACAGCTGCTCTCTTCCCTTATACAGTTGTCTCTTCCTGGTGGAGAAGGTGACAGGCGGCTGGAGACCATTCAGTGATCTTACCTTTGAATGAGGTTCCCCTACAAATGTAAGTTTAAGATGGAAAAGGCATGTTTTATCTCAGATCTATGAGAGAGTGACTTCATGTTTCCTATGGATCTGGATGATGTGTACTTTCAAATGCCTATCCATCAGTCGTCCACAAAGTATCTCCACTTTGCCTGCACTAACATGGCCCACCAGTTTAAGGTCATAGGCTTTGGATTGGCTATTACCTCCCTTATGCTCTCATGAGCTGATGGCTTGGGCCCATTGACAAGGTGTATGCTTGTATTTATATGAGTACAGTTAGCCAATTTTGGCACCCTTGGGGGTGCAGTTGGTCCAGAACAGAGACTGCTATCTTGCATTTAGTTGTGAGTCTCATGACCTGGTGATTGCAATAAACTTGGGCATTCTGATGGATACAGCAGGAATGTTGCAGCACTGTTTCTCATGTAGTAGTCACCTCGGGAAAAGTTCTTTTGGTACAGGTGCCACGAGTGGCAACTGAAGCGGCATTGGTCAGTCTCAAGCAACTCTCCTTTCCAACTTATGCCCTCTAGCAAGGAAGTAAGGGAGGACCTTTTTTACTGGCTGGATGACAGGGAGTTCCCTTTAGCTCCCCACATCCAGAGATGCTTCTGTTCTCAGGCACACTGAAGAAGGCTGGGCCACTTGCTGGGGTGGTCTGTCCACCTCAGGTAGGCCTATATTAACACACAATGATTCTCATTTGCACATCAGCATCTTGGAAATGTGAGCATTGCTGCTAGCTCAATGACATTCAAAAATCATGTAGAGTTGATGAGCGACACAAATGGGCAATTCACCAGGCCATCAAGCTGTCAGCCAGGTATGAGGAAAGTTTGGGCAAACTGATAAACTGTTTGAGCTTTTGGGGAGCACCAGTGATTGACTTGTTTGCCATGTGGCTAAACAGGAAGCTCCCAGTGTTCTGCGCTTGAGTGCCGGATTCCTGGGTGTCCTTGGAGGATGCCTTGCAGCACCCCTGGGAAACCTTAGACATATATGCCTTTCCTCCATTTAGTCTGATCCATCGGTGTTGATCACCCTGGGACTCTGAGAATGACCCTGTTAACTCCTTGTTGACCCCAAAGTGGTTTCCCATTTGGCTACCTCTCCATTTTCCTGTGGAACTTTGCAGGAGATGTCTGGATACCTTCAAAGTTACTCTTCTACTGTGTACCATGGAAAGTGGTTCATCTGTAAGCATTGTCATAGAAAGTCTCTTCAGTGTGAGTTTCTGTTAAGCATATCACAGACTTCCTTGTGTAACTTTGTAAAAACAAGCTCTTCTTAATGCCTCGGTGAAAGGCTATTATTCAGCCTTGAGCCAGGTCATCTTACAAAAGTCATAGACTTCTTTGCCCTGGTCGAGTTGTCTATGCTTGTGAGGAGCTTCAAAAAGTGTTGGGTACCTCAGGAGCTTTGTCCCTTGGAGTTGGCTGTGACTCTCGTCATCTGCAGCTGAGCTTATGCCCTGTATGAATCCTTGAAGGAGGCCATGGACTGAGATCTCACTCTCAAGACTTTCCTCATGATAGCCTTAGCCTTGGAAAAGTGTACATGCAATTTACGTGGCCTTTTCTGTCTTGTCTGGGGGTCAGAAACTTGGGAGTGTCTCTTGTTCTAGTTCATTCCTGAATTTATGGAGAAAACTCAGAACCAGTCTGTTCCTGTTGAGAGATTCACAGGTTTTATAGTTCCCTCTCTCTGGGACTTTGTTGTTTGTGATCCAGGTTAGATGCTCATATGCCAGTAAGGTACTACCTAAGTAGACCTGACCTCTTAGGCAGAATGTCGACTCCCCTTTGTTAGTACCAGGAGGCACAAAAAAAAGTTGTCTAGAAACACTTACTTTGTGCTGCAACCAAATACTGTAGGTTTATGACTTGTCTGGAGAAGTGGTCAGTCATACAGATAGGCTACGAAATCGAATGACCCATCTTAGAGCTTTGGCTTATAAGGTTTGACACTCTCCATTGTCTCTTTGAACTGAACCCATCAGTTACATTGACCTTGGTATTACACTATTCTTGCATACAGAACATGCTGAATTAGGTTTTTACTCCAGGACGATTCTGACGTTTGTCCACATTGTGTAATATTCAGTAAATTTTTTTAAAAGAACAAGTGGACAATAAGTACCAACATAACTAACCAAAGGTATTGAAAAACAAGGCACATGACTAGATAAATTAGCAGGAAAGGAGTGACTTAAAAAAGAACAAGTGGACAATAAGTACCAACATAACTAACCAAAGGTATTGAAAAACAAGGCACATGACTAGATAAATTAGCAGGAAAGGAGTGACTTATCATATATGATGATGTAAAGATTGTGTTGGACTTATGTGGTTGACAAATTCTACTACTGAAAGTACGGCTTCATTGCGAGGTAGTTTTTAGTCTTGATTATGTCTGATTCTCTCAGCTGGGAAGTTTGTCCCAAGTTAAGCATTTCTTTGAATTTTGAGTTTTTAAATAATCAACTTACCAAGTAATTACATAGCTTGCACGGCAGCTTAAATTAAAAGATTTGCGGGTAACGCTTCAAAGTTTAGTGGAAGTGACTGGTCCCACCCACTTGTGGGAATACCAGGGACTGCTTAGCAGACAACTTCATTCTGCTTCTGCCAGTGCTTGAGTAAACACTGAATGTCAATGGCAGCTTTGTTCAAATTTTTTGGTCAGAGACTGGATTTCGGTGATGTATTTTCGCTGATCTTGGGTAGCCTTCATGCCTACAGGTTTCAGGATCAGTATTTTATTGTTTAGTTTTAAGATCTGATTCAAGTTTTATCATTTTTTGCTACAATAGTGAATTTGCAATTAAATTGAGTGACTACCAGTAGCGTAATTTACTGATTAAACATAAACATTGCGTTTGCAACTACCTTTACCAATTAACTTAATAAACGTAAATATTGCGTTCACTACCGAACCAATAGTTTTGGCAATGAAATGCATATCTATAAGTCTTAAATAATGTTTGATAGGATTTGAGATATGTATGTGTAATGGTACTCTGGGTACTTCAACTATTGTTGGTCAGGTATTGCCAGTAAAGGTTAACTTTTGTTTTCCGAGTAGGGTAATTAACATTGATATTGTGTTAGCTACAGGATTGATATTTTTGGTCATGATATGCATATATGCAAGTCCCAAATAATGTGTTATAGGAATTGAGATATGTCTGTACGATGGTACTCTTTGTACTTCTGCTATGGTCGGTAGAGGTTAATTTTCCTTTTCCGAGTAGCATTATAAATGTAAATAATGTGTTTGCCTCTGGACCGATATTTTAAGTAATGAAATGCATATCTGCAAGTATCAAATAACATTTGATAAATTGATATACAGTATGCCTGTTTAATGGTACTCTGTGTACTTCAAACTTTTGTTAGTAAAGGATTAATTGAACAACATCTTACACTTTTCTTTGCAGAGAACTGGAAAGTGTTGGGTCAGTATGTAGCAAGGAGAGAAATTGTGCTTTAATTTTAGTTGCTTTTTTTGAGGTGAGTAGCTGTGCTCGACAGATGGGAACCATGCTCTGAGTGACCAAAGTGTTCATCAGCTCTCGAGCTCTTAGCTCCCGAGCTACTAGCTCTCCTGGCACTCAGCTAGCCTGGCGACAGCTGAGAGAGCTCCTGGCGCCGACTTCGGTTCGTCCAGCGCCAACTCCCCGCATCAATTTTCTCTCCTTCTACTGGCCCTTATTTTGCTTCACTTGTTCCCGTGCCTGGCTCCCTTGCTTCCATCTCGTGCCTTTGCCAGTCTTGTCTATGGGTTAACACAGAAATTAACCCTGTGAATGTGAAGTGTTGTGCAGTGAAGGAGGTGATTATCTGGTCCGCCGGTTCTATTAGACCTAAGTCACTGTTTTCTACTGGGGAGAAACACACAGTCGCTATGAGCCTCTTTTCATTGCCTTCAGCCATCTACCAAGAGAATCACAGCTACTGTCAGACGGCGTATATCTAATCCTCGATCCGTTTTTCCTTTGGAATGACAATATCTTCCCTCCTGAGTGTTCTTTTGTTGAAAGACTTTTCTTGGGCTCCAAGCAGAAGAGAAGCGCCATGAAGCCTCTCACTAGCGGCACCTGTTCCTGTGTGCCTGAATCAACTTCAGTTCTAGGCACCAACTGTCTGGCACCTGGCGTTGAATCCCAAGTGCCCGACACCTGTTCCAGAGTGCTCGGCACTATTTAGCCATACTAGACTCTTGCCACTGAACACCTAATTCTTTTTCACGGATTTTTTCTTTAGAGCAGTGGTTTAACTGCAGCAGTTGTCACTCCTGGCTTTGTTCAGGACCATTGTTATCCCATGGCCAGACTTTTTTGTATCTTATGGACTTCCTAAGTTCCTAGAAGCCTGTCAGATGTTAGTTTTTAGCCAAGTACAGTTCCACATATATCAGTCTATAGGAGGTGTCATTGAGTCCACGCAAGGCGTTATCACGTTAAGAAGTTGATTCTGCCCTGATGGCCATGTGTCCGTGACTGTCAAGTTTCGGCAGGGTCGGCAACTAGTCCACTTAAATGTCTGCGAGTCTGCATGAGGTTCTGTTTGTTCGCTTGCAGAGAATAACCGAACAGTCCTGTCATCCATTATTGAGGGCGATTGGATGGAGTTTCTGGATATGTAGGATACTTCATTTCATATCCACATACAGACTCTGAAAGATATCTCAGACCTCTCATATGAGACAGGGTCTTCCAGTGCTGGAATTTAGGCTTTGACATCTATAACGTGAGACTTCTCTAGAGTCCTTGCTCCGTTTACTTTTGTCATCTTTTCTGACCATGAACTTCAGCCTGTCCCACAAGACCAATAGGGACAAGGAATCACACCTGAACTCCACTGTTTTTTCCCAAAGACCCAGTTTTCAGTCGGACCTACAGTAGTATCTATCCAAATTTAGATATTCGGAAGAAGTCCCTCATCATGAGACTAGTTTTAGACTGCTTCTCACTCCTTGTTCTAGTAGAGGGAGCCTGCTCGGGGAACTGGGAATTTTCTGGGACATGTCCCCAGGGGAACAAACCTTCACATTTATGCCAGAGAGCTGAAAGCCATTTGCTTAAGGCTTCAGTTCTTCTTGACCCTCGCTCACTCCTGGACTGCTTACAGCTTTCCTTTAGATAAGACCACAATCAGTACTTTTTTTTACATTAGTACTCTCCACTAAGGGTTTTTCTGTGGATGCTAAATTGAGTTTTTCTAGTCCAACTGGAATTTCTGGTGGATGAACTGAGCCGTCAGAAACTCACTCTTACTCCTGAGTGGACCTTGGATCCCCTGAACTATTGGGTTATGTGCTTATATGGGGCAGACTGACCTTGACTGTTGGCCACCCTAAAGGAATCTTCTATTATGGGCAACAGACACCATACTGTAAGATTGTTCCAACCTGGACTTCTAAGCTCTTCCACTGTTGTACATGATCAGGTAAGGGCTAAACTTTTTCAGGCTAGTCAGAATGTTACGATGTTCCTCATAGCCCCATTCTGAACCATAATTTATGGTTCCCGAATGGATATGGTTGATTGGTGGACTCTCCAAGAATCCTTCCACTATTCATTTCTTCTCGAACAACCTCACTTCAAGAGACACCACCAAGGGTGGTACGCTCTTTTGCGGACAGGCTTTGGGCTGTCCAGGTACTTGTCAAGAAGAAGGGGTTTTTTCAGAGGTGCTGCAAGAGATATTTGAAAGGTGCAGACATCATCTTCTAGCTCAGTCTACCAATCTAAGTGAACGATATTCCGAATCGGGTGTCTCGGACTCTAAGTTTCTTCTTCTGAGACACTTATGACTCAAGGGCAGTATTGCTTTTTTTTGGAGAGGATATAGAATCTCGCTTGTTCCACCTTTTTAGGAGTATTGAGCTACGTCTGACTCGACTCAGTAACACAGTTTGCTTGTTTACCTTGGGGTTTTTAAGTGAGAATGAGGACCCTTCCATGACCTGGATTCATTCTCTCTCTCTCTAGAACTTGATGGAAGAGAAGACGGTCTTGACAGCTGAGGACAGTGCTCCGGGCTCCCAGGAGCACCCTCCAGCCTGAGCTTCTACCTCGCCTGACTTCCAGCTTACCTGGCTCCAGCTCTGCCCCGAGCTCCTAGGAGTGCCTGCCAGCTCCGGACCGATTAGACATCCTGGTGCCAGCTTTTGATTGTCTGGTGCCTAAACTCCCCACATCCTTGGCTCTTGGGAAGAGTAGGAAGCTCTCTATTCTGTTGAGAATTTTCAGGTATTACCTGAGGAGGATTGGAAGCACAGAGGGCCATTCATAACTTTTAGTGCTCTGACAGGGACCCTTTTTCGCCCTCTGTTTAAGAACGCATTGTTGTTGTTCATGTATGAACTGGGTGTATGAGACCATTCTTAGTTTCAGAAGAGCATTGGTCCTACTTTTAAGGGAAAGCTAAAGATGTCAGAACATTTTCTAACTCATTAGCCTTCATGCATATACACCCCTAATGTCCTCACCTCTTCACAAAAGTTTAAACTGTTAAAATTTTTTGCAGTACTTTGAGATTATTAGTAACTGGCTTGGCATTGCGGAAGTAAGCATTGGATTTTCTCCTCCTGTCTCTTCACCTTTTAGTAAGGTGCCAAGTTTTGTGGGAGCCTTGGGGTACGGTGCACCTGGAGCACCCACGACTCTCAGTGGATGGGTTGTTGTCTTTATTTCAGTGCAGATGACTGTTATCTGTTTTTTTTTTTTTTTTTTTTTATTGCGGTACTGTGCCCAGTTCAAGGGCACTTTTTGAAGTTTAGCTAGCCTTCAGTTAGCTCTGCTGCAACACTTCCAATTATGCTTTGCTAGCCATCGGACTACTCCTTGGCTGCAAGGCTCCCACTTAGGTAGAAGCCCTTCACAGATTTACTGCCACGCCACTACAGGTTAAGTTGAGCACCAACCAGAGGCAGTTTTCTGCTGCAGGCTCTCTTAACTAATAAGGAACTACAAGCATTGTATCCAATGCTAGCAACTTTTTCTGTTTTAAACTAATTACATGACTTTATGTTTTGGAGTAGAATATTTCTATGTATCCCACCTTCTGTCAATGTGGGGATCAGCTATGTAATTACTTGATAAGTTACTTGTTATAAAAATGACATTTTTATAATAAAATAAAGTTTTATATTTACTTAGCAAGTAATTACATGATCGAACCCTCCTTCCTCCCCTCCGATGGACATAAGGCATACAGTAAACAGAATGAGGTTGTATGCTAAGTAGTTCCTGGTATTCTCGTTAGTGAGCGGTACCAGTCACCTGTGCTAAACTTTGAACTGTTACCCACGAATTTTTAAATTTAAGCTGCCGTGCAAGAGGAAACTACACATGTAATTAATTGTTAAATATATATAAAACTTTATTTTATTATAAAAGTGTCATATTTATTTTGAATAACATGAGTTTGTAGACAAATATTTAACAGTTTTCTTAATGAACAAATTAAGAAAACTATAAGTTAACAACATTGTTAATTTGAAAAGGTGCAGCATGTTGAATGTCGTAGAGATTTCTGATAGGTTTGATACGGGAGAAATTTTTTTAATGCCACTATACTAGATTTAGTAATCAAGCTAGAAAATACTAAATTGTGTGTAAAAGTATCATTAAAAGGAAGGTGATTTACCGTATATCCCAGGGTATAAGGCAACCTTTTAAAAAAATCTTCCCCTAGGAGGAGGGTCGTCTTACACTCCGAGTACAAAAAGCAAACCTTAAATTCTGCTGAGATTTTTAGTGCTAGGCTGCCCTCTGAAGTGTCAATAGTTGTGTCAGTAGTTAATAAACAACACAACAATCGACTCTGTAAACAAAACAACTGTAATAACAGTAAAAACTGTAAGTAATTCAAGTAAATCACTAGCAACACAACTATCGATACTGTAACAAAACACTGTAATGACAGTAAATTACCATAAGCAATTACTATAATTAGATGTTAGGATGAGCGAGCTCTCACTTTGGTACTAGCTTTATCCTGAGTACCATTATTATGAGGCAAATAATATAAGATAATTTGAAGTTACTGAAAGGGTAAATCGTGGTAGTATAACTTTCTTGTTTGTGAAACAGATCCACATTCGTAGTTCCCAGTTGTGCATGACTTAAGAGCCTTGTTGTTTACTAAAGGCCAGTATATCCTTGGTAGTATTTTATAATCAAACTAAAGGGTTTTGTGATATCAATAGTTCCCCAGTTATCATTAATAACATGGTTCTTCTCAATTTTAAAGGAATACATTTGTGCGGATCTACTTCCAACGGATATTACTCCACTGATAGTGACGTCACAGGCGTTGATCATTTGTCGTGATGTTTACTGCATATTTTTCTTATGGGAATACAAAAGTATTTTATCGTGATGGTGAGCTTTGCCAAACATTTTAAAATCTTTGAGGATACTGATTTTATACATTTTTGGTACAGTATTTCTAGTAATTATTTATTTTATTTTGTACCAACTAACTGCATTAGCTGATGGTGTTATTTGATTTATTAAATTGGGGATCTTCTTATATGGCAAACATACCTCTAAACCTACATTTTTACATAAAAAATTGGGGTTGTCTTATACGCCGAGTTGCCTTATATGCTGGCATATACGGTATACTAAATTACAGAGGCTTTCTTTAAGAACTTTCTTTTCAAAATTTTATACTTCAAAGCACTTTGTTTCTTTCACATAGAAAATTATGTTTTAACTAACAGTGAGAAAGGTTTGCTATTTTTTATTTTGAAAAATTAGCTTGAAGTTTGAGGTTGATCTCTGAAGTGGAGGGAAGTTAAAGGTATATAGGTAAGTATTTTTTCTTTACCATTTATAAAAAAGTTTATACGGTCTCATAGTGTGTTTTAGTAAAGTAATTTAAGGATTATTTCTGTGCTTTTCCTTACAGAAATGCCCATATATGGTTACTGTCCTCGATGGGAAGATTTTTACCTTGTGGTGTGTGATGTGTGTGGTCATGCTATAAAGCCGCAAGCTCTTAAGCAGCACATAGGTAAGAAGTGTACTCTTATGTATGGTTTAAGGTTTCTGTGGTGTTATCATTTGTTGAATTGCCTAACACTCAAAGTACAATAGACTTTCAATATTTAGGGTTAGTTTCCCAGCCCCTCCCCTACAAGTAACCAAATTCACCTGCTGCAACTAACATCACCCACAGTAATATACTACATGCTAGGCTATGAAGAGAAGTATATACCTCTACATTGTTAATTTTTTACATGCACCTTATCACTTGCTTAATATTTACCTGCCAACTCTGTTAACCAATCCCAGAAACATTAATTACAATTTATGAGCAGCTGGGAAGATAAGTCTTATCACTTCTGTCTGTTGTAGAATAACCCTAAGAAGTGCAGTAAAAACAATTTAAATCTTAATATATTTCTTTTGCCTTTTCCCATTTTCATTTAAAATATTTTTCATTCTGTTGCTTCCCATTTTCATTTAGAATATTTTTCATTCTGTTGTTTCCCATTTTCATCTAAAATATTTTTCATTCTGTTGTAAATAGGAGTTAATATTGTTTTTTGTTTCATTCCCTAAGGCACTAACCAATGAAGTCAGTTGTATGGCTTTTTTGGACAGTCCACAGATTTTTTTTTTGTCTTTTCATAATTTTTCTTGATTTTACCAGAATTCTGTAAATGCAATAAAGGAGAATCTCATAATAACAGACTATTAGTGTGTTTGGTGTGCCCACTAATAAAGTTTTCAGGATTAACCTGGGATAAGTTCTCTCTGGCTCCCAAACCTCTAGATACACCCTGAACAATTGCAAATGAGGTAAGGAAAAAGTAAAACAGGCACACGGGCTTGTGTACAGAATGAAAATGACATTGCATTATGGAAATAATCATAGCTCTCTGATGGTCTTTTTGTAATTGTGCTGGGAGCTGTTATATTTCACTTATTATGAATTTTATGATTTTAATTGCTCTAAAAGTGCAGTGAAAACTGTGTTACACTGCACTGATGATATGTAAGATACAAGAGGTTAATTTGGTTTTGAAAAGTACAAACATAAATGCAACATTGTTCGTCCCAGTTGTGCAACATTGTTCGTCACAGTTGATAATCCAAACGGAATGCTTGGGAGGTGTAGAATGCTAAAGGGCTTTAGAAGTTACAGTGACAGAAATAAATATTTTCATCATAATATCAGCAGGTGTGAATGGTATCCAGTAGTAACAGTTTATCCAGTTATGAATGATTTTTATAATGATGTGTGCTGTACTGTGAGAAGTATGCTCAGTAGAGAAGAGACAGATACAAATTATGTAGACCATTACTGTATGTGGTAGTTGCATCATCATATAGCATATACTCTCAGCTTGTCTTTACTCGGGGACTATTAAACCATACTCATTCATGTTCATATCAGCCTGGTTAACATAGGTAATATAATGGCAGATAATGTCTGATATCTACTGAAACTTGACACTGCAGGACCCTTTAATGTGAAGAAAAAAAAAGTTATTTATATAAAGTAACTTTTTTCATGAGGTAATTCCATAGCTGATCACATGTATTTCCATGGCTTAGCTTCTAGTCAGTATGTCATTAAACCTTGGTAATGCACTTGTAGTACATTTGTTCTAACCAGTTGATTCTATTGTGGGGGCTAATGTATGAAAATTCACTTGCACCTTGTAGACTTGCAGGTGGACACAAAAAAAGGAGTGTAATTAGACCAGTAAATTGATATTTCATAACTCTGAGTTCTCATAAGAATTTATTCTTTAATCCTTAAGGGATGGCATGTTTTATCAATGTGCAGCACCCCAGACCGGGGAGACTTTGAGGTCGGCAAAATAAAAAAAAAAATCACATCAATGGAAAGAGAATGACATGTACATTTACACTATAAATAACAAAAAAAAAATAAAAAAAATTTTCCCTACCTTCCACGGGAAGTTGAAAATGACTATTTACAACCCCTTGGGGACCTCATTTACAAGACAATCGTAAATTTTACCAACTTATATATGTTTTTTCTAATAAATAATATTTTGTAAAATTATTATTACTGCTCACACAATATCAAAACAGATAAGAAATGAAAGCAGTAACATATTTTTTGGATATTTGTTGAAAAATATTCAAATAAATTTACGAGAAGGAAGATTCAGTAACTTTTTTTTTTACTTTTATATGCTTTTTCTAATATTTCTTTGCAATTTTCTTTGTAAAATTACATTTACAACCGACATACTATCGTAAAAGACAAAAACAAAAAACAACAGCAACCCCTTCGTACATATACAAGCAAATTTACAAAAAGACTCGTGTGAGAGAGAGATGCAGTTTTTTCCCCCTTGAAGTCGCAAGCATTACTGATGGCTGTGAAAAGATGTCTGTGGCAAGTGGCCCAACTCTCATGTCTGTATAAAAGTTGCCATTAGTGAATTTATAGCATATAGAAGTATTGGCACCTCTGTTTCGACGCAATATTACCATAACACTGGTGCATAATACTGTTTCACACTGAGGCTCAATCCATCCACCTCCCCAAACCTGTTTTACTTCACACTTAGGCTCAGTCCGTCCCTTAAGGGTTAATGAAAACTAAAAATTGGAATAAAGTTGGAGTATTTAAAGTGCTTTGCACAAGCCCCACTGAAAAGTAGCTCTTTATAAGTTGTCTCACAATTCTATCAGCTCTCTTCTCACTTTGTCACAATCTGAAGGTTCTGTTAAGCTAGGAGAAATTGGATTTTCAGCCCAAGTAGTCAAGTACCCAGGCCTGCTGATTGATGCAGTAGCAGCAAGAGTCCTTCCTGCAGCTTCTTGGGTCAAAAAGTTTATGGAAGCATCAGGACATTACCTGTCAGGACAGGATCAACCTGCTCAGCTTTTACAAATAATGCTTGTTCACCTGTCATCTGTGGAAAACTCATACCTTATGGGCAAACCTACTATACTCGTTTCAGTGGTGTCTGAAGCGTCATGGGTCACCTGTGTCTAATCCTCTGACACTCTTCATGTCCCCTGGCCGAGAAGCAAAGGATGATCTAGTATGGTTGTTAGACAACAGAAACCTTATGGAAGTTCTGCTGAACTGCCTGCTCAGAGAAATGTCTCTCCCCAGCATATCAGAGGTTGGGTAGGTCGTGCACCTGAATAGTCCATTGCCTAGTGGGTGTGCACTCACGACGATTCTCACCTGCACATCAGCATTGTTGAAATGGGTTTCTGAGGCAGATAGGTAGTTGGAGGTTTCTGAGGCAGATAGGTGGTTCACCATGCCATCCAGTTGTTCAGCCATGGTGGTTGGAACGGGTTGGCAGATCAGGTCTGTCGGATACAGGTTGTAAGAATAAGAGTGGTCCCTGCACGTGTGTGTGGCAGAAAGGTTATTTGAGGTTTGCAAAATACTGATGATTGACATGTTCACCATACTGTACTGTACACGTAAACAAGAAGGTCCCAGTGTTCCACTCTTTCTTGCTGGAAAGATGCCATCCAACACCCCTGCTAAGCCAAGTGATATCCCTGTTTGTTGGGCCTTTTGTTACGAATACCTTTTGCCTCATGCTGCTTTGGCAGCCACTTGTGATGAGGGTACTATCAGTCCATGGAGTTGCGTGCATGTAATGGCTGGAGACTATCCAGAATTCCTGTGAGGGAGGTATTTTTCTTGTATTGTTGTGTAGGAAATGTGAGGTAATGTCTGTAATTCCTAGTCATTTGTCTTCCCATGGAGAGTCCATCTTCGGTGGCTGTCATCGCCAGAGGGGTATCCTTCCAGTTGGAATGAGTGCATAGCAGATTGAAGAGTTTGTCATGTATAGTCGTACCTCAGTTGAAGGACTTAATCCATCCCAGAAGGCTGTCCTTTAACCAAGGTAATTTTTTTATAAGAAATACAGTAATCCCTTGATTACCTGTTTTTCCTGTCCGCAGTTGCCTTAATCTGCATGCAACCAGCCCCTTGGGACCACAGATATATGTATAATGTACAAGCAGTCCTTGCTTCTCTGTGCGTCGGTTAACAGCATTTCAGTTTTACGACGCTTCACTAGCGACGTCGGCAACCAGATTTTCGGTGATGGTAAGTGATTTTTGGCGTCTGTAAACAGTTTATCGGTGCTGTTAAAGTGGTTTATTGGCACTTTCAACATCATAAATGCCATTTATTACCATAGTTATCGGCGATTTTTATCTACCCTTGGCAGGAAACGGAACCCCCGCTGTTAACCGATGGCTGCCTTACATAAATTTCATACAAATGTAAAAAACTGCACTCTAATGGTTGGCAGTGCTGCTGGGGCATAAAGAAGTGATGGTAACATTGCTTAATGGCATAAACAGGCTGAGAAAGTTTACATGGGGAGGCCTGGTAAATAGTTTTGGGGTTGGGTGAGAGGAAGGCTGGGTGGAATGGGAGGGGAGTTGTTGGCAGTGCTGCGCTGGCTGAGAGAAGCGTTAATAACGCTGTTGACAGGCATAAGCACACGCAGAGCTAGGGTTATTGGGGGAACAGTTGGCTTGGGAAGGAGTTTCCCATAGAGAAAGGGGATGGAAGGTCATGCCGGATGGGTAGAGAGGGGTAGGTGGGCGTTTGACTTCTTGAGAGGTTTTGTGATTGTTGAAAGTACCCTTTGTTTCATGTTTTATTGATGTTTATTATTTTTTTTTTTTACATTTTACAAAAGGATATTAACTTGTAA
Organism: Macrobrachium rosenbergii; assembly: GCF_040412425.1. NCBI lineage: Eukaryota > Metazoa > Arthropoda > Malacostraca > Decapoda > Palaemonidae > Macrobrachium > Macrobrachium rosenbergii. Next base: position 30,385,871 of record NC_089755.1, read on the forward strand.
GAGTATAATCATGCACAACACAAAGAGAGAGAGAGGTGAGCAGCTCAACATGTTGCCAACATGTAGGGAAAATTTCAGGACTAAATGTGCATTATAAATATTTTTTATTAATATATGAAGGGGGGGGGTTGCCATGCCCCATACTGGGAGATGTTCTGCGCATTGATGTGAAACTTCACCATTGCATGAAAATATATATTTTTATAATAAAGTATTTTTTTTTAAATTCCTTTATACTGGCAACTTTACCTATTTGATTAGCAAAAGAATAATTTTCAAGGTTACTGGAAAATAGTTGCTGTATGGCCCATTTGGGAAGGATATTTATTAATTTTTTTTTATGTAGCCTTGTGATTTTGTTATGAATAGTTTGTAACAGACATCATAAAGATGCTTCGACCCAGTATGCTGCTTTGTTTAGGTGGAAAGCTATAAAAAAAGCCACAGAAGTACACCTAGAAAAGAGAAGAGCAGTGGAGACAGTGGCACATTATTTCCAACACCAGGCCATCCCTCTCTACCACCTCCTCCAAGCCTTTCCTTCTAATATTGGTGTCAAAGTTGTTTGTTCAAATGCCAAAAGAGAAAAACTTGAAAAAAAGGCTGAAGCTAAACCAGCTGTTAATAACCATTCTTAGCATAAACTAAAAAACGTAAGTAACACCCCTGAAAACATGCCACGCAAGTGATACACAAACATTGCCTAAGTGTTTGGGAACATTATGACGTGAAAGCAGATACTGTAAATGGTTGAGACTGGACAAAAGATCAGAAATGGTAAATTATTTTCCAGTAATAAAAGCTAATAAGGTGTGATAGTCTTAAAAGAAGCAACTGAAAATCTGCCGTAAAAATTGTCAAAACACCCAGAAATAAAAATTGAGAAATTGTAGGGGAGAAAGTGGAAGTTTGCGTGTGTGTGTGTGGTTGGGGGGGAAGTTTTTTAGTGTGGTATCTCTCTCTCTCTCTCTCTCTCTCTCTCTCTCTCTCTCTCTCTCTCTCTCTCTCTCTCTCTCTCTCTCTCTCTCTCTTGTTGTTCACCATTGTTTTATTGCTGGTTAATATTCATTAATAAAATTTGAAAGTATTTTTGTGGATGAAGCTTATAAAACATAAATATAAACATTGGGCAAGTCATTGATGAAATGCCATATGCAGGTTTAAATACTGTACTCGGAAACACATGCGCACACAAGCATACAAATAAAGCCTCAGTGATATTATTAGGTGAAATGAAAAATTTGTAATTACAATTAAAAGAAGAAGATTAATTCCTTTTATAGAAGAGTTCTTAAAATGAATTTGCTATGGACACTTCATCATTGAGAAAAGCTGTAAATACTGAAATGTAAACAAAGGCTAAATTTTACACAAACTCTGTGTTCTGTGATGTGGCAAAATGAGAAATCAGTGATTATAATGAAACAAGACTAATAACTGTTTCTTAAATAATATTCTTAAAGATAACATACTTAAAGAGTCGAGTCAGTGGCACAATATGAATGATGCAATACTTTTCATAATTCAGTGTAAGGAAACAACATTGAATTGAAAAGGCAAACTTATGAAATTGTAAGTAAAACAAATACATAAGTACAATATGGTAACAAGTGATAAGGAATTTATTGTATAAGAATACTTTATTGTTGATAACCGTGGTAAGCTGTTGATAAAGACTTGAAGACCAAGGCTAGTCCATATATACCTTTGTACCTATTGTATTGTGTTGCAAACGAGAGAGAGAAAAAAAAAGGTTCACTTTTTTTGGGATACAATTTTGTTTAAGTGTTATATAGTATTTTTTCTTGTGTTTAAGCAAAATGGAAAAGAGCATGATCCCGTGTTAATCTGTACACCTATCATGTGTGTTGTTTTATGAGAGAGAGAGAGAGAGAGAGAGAGAGAGAGAGAGAGAGAGAGAGAGAGAGAGAGAGAGAGAGAGAGAGAGAGAGCCAGAGCACCAACGAACTAGACTTATGATAATACAAATAGAGAGGTTGCATAACACAAACAAGAAAATTGACATGTACTGTACTCGCCAAGATGCGGTCTGTCATTGGCATACTTCAGCCATGTCAGCCTGTTGATGGCTATGTTGAACTAAATATCGGAAGAGGAGGATGGCAATGTTAAAGCAGCTGGTTCATCAATTCGCTCCTCTTCAACTGTTAGTTCAGGTGCTACAGGGGGTACGATTTGGACGAAAGAGTCGTCACGAGATGTATTGGATTGAGGTTCAAATATAGTGGAAGGCGATGGCACTGGATTTGTTTTGTTGAAGTAATCCATTATAGCTTGCACAGTGCATTTTTTTTCGTTCATCATAAATGACTCGGTAACATGCAAGAAAGTCTTGAAGTCCTCTCTCAGCTATAACAAATCGCTCCAAGTTCACATTCATTTTACTGGAAAGTTTTGTTCCATGTTCAGTTGAGGCAAATGCCTTTGTCATTGTTTTCATTGTAAACTTTTGCCCTGGCTCTTCTTCAATTTCTTCTTCCTTTTCTGCTCTTTTTCTCTCTTCTGCAAGCTCAATTAAATCTGCCTTTAGCCCTTTGTCTTGTACATCTGTGAGTTCTTGGATATCTTCCTCTTCAAGTTCTAAATCTAAACTTTTCCCAATTGACACAATCTTTTTATTAATTTTCATAACTGCTTCATCCTTATTGAAACCTTCAATGAGTTCACATACACTTTTAGCAGGTTTTTCAAATCCCATTCATACACTTTTTCCTTACCTCCTTCCAGAATGGCATTAGAACAATAAATTCCTTCCATGAGTTCTGAGCTCTTTGTCACCATTATCTGTAGCCTCAACAACCTGCAGAAAGGTGGTCCGAAGATAATAGGCCTTGAACGTGGCCATGGTGCCCTGATCCATGGGTTGTATGAGAGAAGTTGTGTTTGGTGCAGAAACACTACTATTACATTCTCATTAATATCTCCAATGTGCTGAGGTTGGCTAGGAGCATTGTCCAGAATCAGCAGAATTTTTAAGGGGATGTGTTTTTCCCTACAATATTCCTTCACTTACGGAATAAAGCAATGCACAAAACCAGTCTTTGAATAGGAGTGCAGTCGTCCATGCTTTCTTATTATGCCAGTAATGCATGAGAAGTGTATGTTTGCTGATTCTTGCTAATGCCCTCCGATTTGTGGAGTGATAAATCATGAATGACTGAAGTTTCTACCCAGCCACATTTACTCCAAGCAGAAGAGTCATTCGATCTTTGCATGCCTTAAACCTGGGCATTGGCTGTGCCTCTTTGTGGATGTAGGACCATGCAGGCATCTGCTTCCAATACAGTCCTGTTTTGTCCACATTAAAGATTTGATCCGGCAAGTACCTTTCATCAACGACGATCTTATGCAAAGCATCCTTAATTTGAGCGGCAGCTTTGGCATCAGCGCTTGCTGCTTCGATGCTAATATTCACACTGAAAATTATGGCAGGTTTTAAAATGCTGAAACCATCCATGACTTGTTACAAAATTTTTTTGTCCTGGGTATCATTGTAGTGTTGCTTTAGTTCCTCGAAAAGCAAGCGCGACTTTGTTGGAATGGTCAAGAGGCTGAGTGGCATACGCTTTTGTATCTGGTCCTCCATCCACGTGACCAGTAACTGCTCCATTTCTTCCAAAGGCCCTGTCCTCTTCTTTGTTATAATCATCAAATGAACTGAAGCAGATGCCTGTAGAGCGTCAATTATCCATTCCTTGTCCTTTACGATGGTGGATACTATTGATTGCGATAGGTGCTCGTCACTTTCGATGGCTGTGACTGCCTTTCCTGCGGCATGCTTGTTGATATTTTTCATTTTCTGCTCTAAAGTGATGCATTGCCTCTTCTTCATCACATCACCAGCAGGAGACTCACTTGGGTGTTTGGAAGACATGCTGATCTTACCCAAGTTTTCATTTTAAACAGTTTAAAACAGACAAAAATCACACACCAACACTGGCACAACTGTACACTGTAGACGGCGAGTATAATCGAGGGATCGGTCAGAGTGAGAGATACGGATGTCCTAACCTCTCAGGGCAACGTATCGTATGCTGCTGCCTGTGCCTGTTGCGCTAGATTTAAAATATTTTCAATATTGTCATATCGGTATTGCCATCATAACTTCGAAATATCATAACTGGTATCGCCATCGTAACTTCAAAATATCATAACTGGTATCGCCATCATAACCTCGAAATATCATAACTGGTATCGCCATCGTAACTTTGAAATATTGCAACTCGAAACATTGTAACTCAAGGACTACCTGTATTTAGTGTATTGTATAGTACAGGTAGTCCCCAATTATGACGGGCTTATGTTCCTATGCCGTGTCGTAAGCTGAAAAATCGTCAAAAATCCTAAGGAAACCTTACTTTTTATGCTTTGGGTGTATTGGAAATGATGTAAACTGCATTTTTATTGAGTTTTTCAATAAAAAAACCTCCAAATTTTGATTATTCTGCCGGTTTGTAGTCATATTTCTTCCGTTGGATCGGCGTCGTAACCCTGGAACATGCGTCGTAAACTGGGAAATAATTTCTGATGAATACATTCCACATTATTCGCGGAAAATTTGCCCATTCACGGTATTTTACACTGAAAAATATTCATTAATTACTGTATTTTCTTGTCATTTTCATGACTAAATGCACTTTTTCTGATAAAACAAGTAAAATACTTGGGTAAAGGCATTTTTAGAGATTTTTTGTGTTTGAACTATCAAAATACAGCCAGTCCCTGGTTAACGGCAGGTTTGGTTAACGGCGATCCGGTTTTACGGCGCTTGTCTAGCGACAAAAATCGGCAATTTTTGGCGCCGAAAATCGCTGATTTCCACCTATCAGTAATGGTAATTGGGTATTGGTGCCGATAACAGTGATTTTTGGTTATCATTACACCCTCAGAACAGAATCCCACCGATAACCGGGGACTGCCTGTAGGCAGTTCTAAGTGTTTTTAGAGGGGTTTTAAGTATTTGCAGGTTTTAGCTATTCGCGGAGACATGTGGTACGCATCCCCTGCAAATACAGGGGGTTTACTTTACAGTATATGGTTATGCAGTATTGACAGTGTTGGGTGAGTAAGGGTACTGAATTGCCATTTTACATCTGAATAGTTTTTTTTTTTCTTTTATGGATTTTGCCCCTGTCCAGCAGGGCTGTGATTCTATTATTATGAGTATGAAAGAGATAACTCTAATGGGAATTTGATTAATCTGTTCTAGACCTTCAAAAATACAACAATTATGATCATGATAAGTGGAGGCCTGTGAACTTGAATTTAAGAACCTAACATGCAGAAATTACACAAAAAGAAGCAAATAGATGAAATAAATGCAAATTTGATCACTTTACTTGTAACTGGGGGAGTTGGTGACGTATGTGGCATGTGATGAGAAAGGTGGAGTGGTGTTTACATGAAAGGGGAGTCCCCTTCCATAAAAAAGGCAGGCGGCTGTGCTCTTGTGGTTGTATCTGTTTTCTTTTTCTTTCAACTGCTTTCTTGAGATTCACTTTCTTGCTAAAAACATGTCCAGTGATGTTTGTTTTTGCCTGCATTTTAAAGTGTTCCTGAAGTGAAAGGGAGCATGATCATTCAGCTGGTTTATAACACAATTCTTACAGCTTTGTCAGATGATATTTTCCAAGAAAACTTTGTATTTTTCCCCAATGTGAACACATTTCTTTTTTTATGAGTTAGGGATATTCTCCCTTTCCTCTTCTGAAGACAATTCCTTAATTGTTGTCTGTTGCTGCTTCCTCTAAAGTTTCTGCAGTTCTTCTGCGTTGAGCTCTGTTTTTTGCTTCATGAACTCGACATCATCACCACCACAGACCTCCAAGCCATGGATTTGCCAAGAGAGAGAATATCTTCCACAACAGGCCCAGCCCTGCTAGCATATGTAGCTTTCCTTGGGGCCATTATGGCACATGTACAGTACAATTACTTTCCATTATAATAACAAAAAGTACACAGTTGAGCAGAGTTGTGGACACTTATGCAGAGACAGGCTTCTCTGTTTCTGCAGTAAAGGACTCTGCTTAGCCCTTTTTTAGGTTGGCTAACTTAGGGGATGGACATTCCAGCTGTGGTTGAGGTTTCTGAGCTGCGAGTGGTCTCGCCCACTCCAAAGAATTGCCTCCAGTGTAGGATGTCATATATTATCTATAGTCTCATCTAGGTTGGTTTAAAGATACAGTAATACAGTTCCTGTTCCAAAGAGTGGCATATCTGCAGACTGCAGTAAATACAGGCCAATCTACTGTATATTCACCCTGTGCTCTCAAAGTTGCTGAAAAACTTATTTTTAAGCCACTACAGTATATAAGTGTGTGGAATCTATGATTCTTAGCTGATAGTCAATATGCATATAGGGAGCAGTTAGCTACTGCAAAGCTCTGTAGACTTGACATGCCATTTGCAAGAGAACTTTGGTAAGGGTTTGATTGCTGAGTAATTCAAGTAGATTTTAGTGCTGTTTGTGATTTAGTAAATCACAAGGCACCTATTTATAAAATTCAGAATCATGGAGTGGGTGGATGTGTTTTAGGATTACTTTAAGTTTTCCTTACAGGGGCAACAGCGAGTTGCTATTGATGGAATCTTTAGTGAATCAAGATGTATTGTGCCTGGAGTTCCACAGGGCAGTGTCCTTGGTCCACTGTTATTTTTATTGTATACAAGTGATATGGTTGTTGGCCTGGAAAACAAGATTGTTCAGCATGCTGATGATGCAACACCTGTGGGTGTAGTAAAGTCTCCACTTATGAGAAATGAAGCTGCCCTCATCCTCGACTGTAACATGGGCCAGATTAGTGAATGGTGTAGTTGGTATGGTATGAGGCTGAACTCCAGTAAAACGAAAACACTATTGATTAGCAGATCTTGTACAGATCTTCCAGCCCATCCTCCCCTTCTGGTGGATGTGGCTTTGCTGAATGAGTCCTTACCTATTCTAGGTGTAACTTTTTACTCACATTTTACTTTTGAGAAACAATGAAAGTTTCAGGAAATACTGCATGAAAGTTAGGTATTGTTTGTAAGGCCTCATATATATATACAGGTCGACCATCACTAATCCGACAATCAGTAGTCCGGAACAATCAGTAATCCGGCACAAATTTCGGCTACAGTAATTTCTGTTTCCGCACTAATTTTCAAAGTTCCCGGGTCACTGCGCTAACTCGCTCGCTGGCCGTTTCGATTTGGTGGTGCAGTGTGCTGCCTCAACAAACTGGAGGTGTTTGTAAACACAGGCATGCTTTTGCTGTTCCATTTTTTACATTTATTATTGTCTTTTGCCCTACGCTATGGTACATCGTATAGGCTGCATATACAGTGGCCTAGCCTACGTTATACTAAACTCTATTCACATATTAACAGTATTATACAAACATCAGTATAACGAATGTGCATCTTTTTCATGGATCTTTTAAAAAGTTATGCTTTACTACATCGTATCCAGTTGTGTATATTCTCATATTGCTTTTTTATTATAAATTGCGATCAGTGTTTTGTTTTGGGAATTGATAACGTGGTGTTTATTTCGCCGCATTTAACTCAGTTCAGAGAGCGTAAATGAATAGATACTTTTTTTATTTGGGACAAGGATATTTTTCGTTATACGAAATGTTTTTAAATCGAAATATAACTTAAATACGTTTCGTTGTGAAATTAATTTAGCTATTTTTTTCGTTAATATGTGACGTTCGCGGGAATCGCGGCTGGCCGTTTTGGGGGCATGTTTGTGTTGTGTAAGAAAAAGATCAAGATTCCGTTCGCTATTTTCTCTTGATTTCATCATAATACGAGCTTTACGTATTTATCTTTTATTGGCGTGAAAACAGCAGTAATTTGTATTCTTTCATGCCCAGTAGTTTTGATTAAAATGCATTCTCTCCAATTTTATTTACGGTCAAGTTTCATCCATGTTGCCGATGCACGATAATCTATAGTCACTAGCAGCTTGAACATTGCTTCCTCAGCTTCGGCTACAAATTGCAGCATAAAGTTACTGCAGCAGTATATTTCCTTGCCGATCTTTTCTCCAAAGCAAATGAGGGTATAGTGTAAAAAATGTATCAGTCCTATTGTGCTGTACTTAACGTCATTTGTAACATAACTACACTAATTGTTTAACCGTACGATGGTTGAAATACAAGCATAACAGTTGTTATCCGGGACAATTATTAGCAAAACAACAGTTTCCCGTTCGGTTTTTTATGGCGGTATGCATTTACGCAAGAGTATAGCGTTACTAACAATACTTTTATCATTCTCTTTTACCTTTTTAACTAGCAGATGGAATAAAGAGATGGAGGAAAAGAAGTTGGTCTCTCTCGCTGCCTGCGCCTGCGCAAAATCTAAAAATATTTCCTAAATATTTTCGTATTGGTATTAATTGCTATTCCCATCATAAACTCGAAATATTGTAAGTTGAATTATCGTAATGCGAGCACTACCTGTATTTGATATTTGTCTTTTCTTTATTAGCCAACTTGTACTGATTTATGGGATATTTTAATTCTAGGATGAGGTGCTTAGCTACTGTGTTTCGTGTATTCTAGCCTAATAAATGGTTAATCTGGCAAAATGGCTAAACCGCACCTCTAGGTCCCAATGATGATTAGTGCTATATATATATATATATATATATTATATATATATAATATATATATATATATATATATATATATATATATATGTGTGTGTGTGTATGTAAAATATGATATATAACAGTGATAAAATCAGTGCAACCTGTTTTAGATTATTTGTTCTTTCTCTACTAGAATATTATTCTCTGGTGTGGATGTCTGCTTCTGCCAGAGATTTATCTCTTTTAGATAGAGTAGTTTGTAGTGGTAGATTTCTGTTTCCTAATAGCAGTTATGACTTGGACCATCGACGGTTGGTCTCATCGACTGATGGTCTCTTGTTTGTCAATTTTTCATAAGTTGTATTTTAACAGATCTTGCACATTCACAGTTGATCTCAGATACCCTTTTCTTGCTGAGAGCAACCAGATTTGCTGAACAGCAGCAATGTACCTTGCTGTCGAACCCCTCAGTTCTAGAGGTCCTTTATTCTTCACACCGTTGGATTGTGGAGCAGTCTCCCATAGGATGTCGTGCAATTAGAACTTTAGAAGTTGAAGTGAAGATGCAATGCATTACATAGAAGTTGAAGTGAAGATGCAATGTATTACTATCCTAAAACAATTCAAATTGTATTTTAATATTTTAATTACATTGTTATTTATTTATTAGTGTGTTAATTTATCTGTTTTGCTAATAACTGATCTCCTCTTTCTGTATTTTTCATTACTATCTGTTTCTCCATTGAAATGAACCCCATATTCTTTGGAAGCTTGAATTTCAAGTCAGTGGCCTTTGTTTGCTTGTTATATATGAATAGGGTTCATCTTCTGAATAATAATAATAATAATAATAATAATAATAATAATAATAATAATATTGACTGAATTTTCTAAAGTTTTTGTGCTTTTATTATATTGAAATAATACATCAAGCAAACTTATACATATTAATGGGTTAGAAAATACCCCATTAACTATACTTGTAAAACTAAAGTGAATTTTTATAAAATATTTCGTATATGAAGCTACAGCAGTTTTTCAGTAATAGTAAACTTTTTCAGAATTTGTCAATTTCAGGATTGTTTGAGAAGATTGACAATACATAATGGTATTTTGATAATATAGCCACTGTTCACCCTCAAAGGAGTTACTCTTATGGTCCATTAGAGGTTCCATAAGATAGCCTAACTAATATCAAGAATTCTCTTTTAGTCGGTCTTGGCCAGTGTTAGTGCCCGTTGACACTTGATAGGGTATAGAACTCAAGATAAGAGGGCTCTTTCTCTTATCTACAGCAATTACCTCGGTTCTCAGTTCCTATTGTCAGCCTGCAGGAAGTAGCAACAGCGACATCGTATGTATGTCGCCATTAGAAACGTGGCACCGCAAATATCACTTTGTACAGTCAGCCAGCACTGTGCCAGTGACGCACCATGCAAGACCTATCTTACCCATTACTTTCATAGTCTCTGCAGTATCAACACGTCTGCTGGTGAAATGCTCCTAGATAGGCCATCGTAGAAGACCCAAAACTCAATAGCAAGCTAAGTGCTTAGTTTTAAGTCCCAGTCAAAAGTTTTAGAAACTGTTTAGCTGGTAGATTATTTTGTGAAGTGGAAAAACTGGCATATCTCACGAATACCTTAGTAATTATCTAGGCTGATTAGTGCTAGGCCATGTCCTAATTCACACTATGACATGCAGGGGAAAAAACTTTGCTATTGTCAGCTGTCTATGTATTTACTGCCCAAATCTTGGGTTAAGTGAAACTAATGGTTTGGTTGTAGTATTTGACTGTCAAAATGGATGGTTTTTGTGAAAGTGTTCCCGAATTATTATTAATATCAAGGAACTTGTATCAAATCATATGAAGTTTTTCCCTTCACGGAACTACTTCACCGACAAACAGTGCTGTTCTTGAAGGTCATTAATATGTCCTTCTTACCTCAGTAATCATCTTGGCTACTTAATAGGTAGGCTAGGCTACTTCATTTAGATGAGTAGCCAAGTAAGCTAGCTGACCGTTCATATAGACTATGCTAATCGAAAACTGGCTTCCAACCGTGTTCAACTTCCAAATCTTGGATTAAATGAAACAAATTGTCTGGCGTAATTTTTAATTGCCATTCTGAATGATTTTTGTGAAAATATTCCCCAATTATCATTAATGTAAGGGAACTTGTATCACATTATGTGATGTTTCCTTCACATATTGCTCCGCCTATGGCGTTTTCGCTAGGAAAATAATGGCGATGTCTGATTACCTTCATAATTATTAAAAAATTACATTTTAATATAATGGGCATTGAAACTGTACTTAATTTATGAATCTAGCTTATGGAAAAATTTTCCTTTGGCAAAATATTTTCATTGAAGGAAGTAGCCTAGACTATAGGGCTACATGTAGTACTAGTGGATTTTCTCATGTAACCTATAGCCTTAGTGTGACCTATGTAGCGTAGACTACAAGATAAAGTGAGAACCCTTTAAAGATTAAACCTATTCCTTAGCCTAGACTAAACTAACCTAGACTAGATAAAACAGTAGTCTAGGCTAGATAATATGTAAATTGGTTTTACAGTATATAGCTTGATTGGCGTAACATTCAAGAATTTACTTTAAAGCAAAAATTTATTTAGTTGTTGTGTAATTTATACATGACTACTATCTTAGAAGAAAAAACCCATTTTTATGATGGCTAACAGTATACAGCAATAGGGTTACATACTTTAGCCCAAATAAACCTATTTCATGTTAGTTGTGCTTAAGTTATTATAAATAATTAGCACTTGTAACATTTGTGAGACATACAAGACAAAGTTTATGGTAGTATCTATGAACAAGGTAATACTAACTGCGGCCTTATGAATAACTATTGTCATAACATTGTACTACAGCTTCAGAATTGTGACCAAGTTAGTCTGTAGTATTCTGAGTGTACTGTCAATACAGTGGCTACAGATGGTTAGTACCAAGTACAGTACAGTACTAGTTTCTAATAAGAACTTGTTCTTTATATCAGTAACAGGGCTGCAGTTATGCAAGGCCCATACCACCTGCCATGAACATAGCCCTTGTAGAAATAAGGGGAACATGGTTGGTTGCCAGACATGTGTGCAGTTCGTAACACGCTCCTGGCAAAAAGTTTTAAGAGTGAAACAGCCTGCTTTAAGTGTCTTGTTGGGTCCTAGGTTTCAGTAAGGGTATGGAAGGAGGAGACTATAGTACATCTTCCAGGCAATAATCCCAGTAGAATATGTTTCCCTCTATTTCCAAACGGAACTCATGTTTGAGCCAAAACCTGAAAGCATTGGTTCCTAGTACCTCCCAGGTCAACCCCTCCGATGGGGAAGAGTCGTTACTTGGGGGAGATGCCCCTTTTATTGGACTTAAAGTGGATATTGCCACTGAACCTGCCCTGATGAACCCGGAAGGACCAGGGACATAGCTTTCAGCTTTACATGGAAGAGATATCTCAAAAGGAAATCTATCTCCCATGCAGGTAACAGATACTAAAGAGGATCCTATCCCCCAAAAGGGAAGCACTGTATAAGGATCCAAAGACATAGCTTTCAGCTCTATGTAGAAGAGATACTTCAAAAGGAAATCTAGCTCCCATGCAGCTATCAGATAATAAAGAGGATCCTAGCCCCCATAATGGGAAGTATAAGGATCCAGGGACACAGTGTTCAGCTGTTGTGGAAGAGATACCTCAAAAGGAATTCGGTCTCCCATACAGTTATCAGTAAAAGGAAAACTAGCCTCCCAAAAGGGAAATATAGTCCCCCCTGTTTTTACGTGTTTCACATTCCCACATTTCATTTTGCCTGCAGGGGAAATTTCACTAATTTGTGGATTTTTCTTTGGGCCATATCTCTAAAATTATCACTAATTTGCCTTTTTCGTAGAGCAACACTGTGTATTCACTAATTACTGTATTTTTTCATGAGAGAGAGAGAGAATAAATTAAATAAATTTATGGAATATGGCACGTTTGTATGATAAATAAATGATTTACCTAATAATAAGTACAAATTTTCAGATAATAAGATTAAATAATAATAATAGTAGTAATAATATAGTGTAATTAAAAAATTTTTGCATTTCTGTAGTAAATTATGTGAAATTTTAAACAAACAAACAAATACATATTCCCCATCGTATATGTCAAATATTGACATATGACAGGTCCGACCTCCCCCAATTCAGAGCTTTGGAAAAGATTGGGAATTTGTATTTTTTAAAATTTCGTGTAATTCACTATAGAAACGTACCTGTACAGTAAATATAATTTCAGAATCATCTTATGACAGAGGAAGATACAGTATAGGTAAAATATACACCTAGTGCATTACATACAATATGAGCAGGACAATGCGCAAAGTTACGTAGGCCAAAGAAAATGTGGGTGTCTGAATGATAGGGGATATGTAAGAGTAACAGTTGTAGGCTTGAACATTAATTTTGCAACGTGACTTTGAAATGATATTAGTGTGGTCTGGGATGATAGTATGAGGTATATTTTGTTGGAACTGTCAAGTTTGGCGATGGACTGCCAAAATAGGCAGTTATAAGTGTTTTAGGGGTGTATAAAGCTTACTTAAGAGTAGCAGTAGTAGGAGAGTACTGTAATGTAAGCGTATTTTGGGTGTTTGGGATGATGATTTGGGGTGTATTTTTGTTTGAAATATGAAATTGTTTTAGCATGATAATTTAAGGTATATTTTTGTTTGAACTATCATGTTAAGCAGTGAAATGTTAAAATAGGGTTATAAGTGTTTTACTTTAAAGTAGACAAGGTATTTGGCAATTATAAACCAGTTAAAGCATTTTTAGAGGGGATTTTGCATTTCCGCTTTAGGTTCTGGAACCTGTTCCCTTGTAAAAATGGGGGAGCACTGTACAAGGATCCCTCTAACCCTGACTGAAGTGTCTGTATCTTCTGAGGAGTATAATAATTCATTTAGGACATCTAATTCATCCAGGACTTCTGTCCCTTGGTTGCCGGGCAGTTGTAGTACACTCAAAAGGGAAGTACAACATGGCTACCCAACAGTTTGAGACCCCTATGAGAAAAATCTGAGGGGATAGCCTTGGCTGGATTTCACGTGAGGCTCCACTACCTCAGTATCATAACCTCTATTACTATGCTGGAAGTTGCCGTTAAAAGGCTTCCAGAATCTTCCAAAACAATGTTTGCTGCTGTGGCCATATCACCCTTTTGTAAGGACTTTTTGAGGGGTCTTTTGTGGCTCAACTCAATGAACAAGACCAGCAACAGAATTGTACAATATGTGCTCTCCTTGGGAAAAAAGGGAATCCAGGAAACAAAAAGCCCAAAATTACCCTTTTTTCCCAAACCAAAGAAGGTTTGCCATGACTCAGTCATGTAAGTCTCTAGTCACCCCTAAAGGATTCTCTCAAAACAATAAGGGACAGCAGTAGCAAAAACATCCCATTTGAAGTGTCCAAAAACACTCTTACCAGGGAAAAGGAAAAGCAGTGCCTAGAATGCCTATCAAAGGCAAAGGAAGAGGTGGAGCCCAATAGGAATCATATGGTTGGGGGCCGTCTCCTACAGCGTCACATGCAGTGGAAGCCCTCCCCTTAGGGACACTGTCTTATCTTTAACAAGCTAGGGTGGAAATGGTGTTGTACCCCCCCTTTTTTAAAAGAGGTTCTTACAAAAAACTAGATCCCTCTTTGGAAGATTATGTGCAGAAAGCCCTTTTAAAGGGAGCCATAGAGAAATATACGCACATTTGCCACAGCAGCTGGAATGCCAAGCACTTCTCTTTTGTGTCCTCAAGAAGGATTCCTCCCAACGGAGGGGGATCCTTGACCTATCAAATTAAACAAACACATTGCCTTAGTTCCTGATGACTACTGTTTCCCAAGTACGTTCAATCGTTCCACAAGGGACCTGGAACGTTTCTATAGATTTGAAAGATGCATACTGACACGTCCCTATTGTTTTTCCCCTCCGGCCCTTCGTAGAGTTCCGGACAGGGAAAGTTACATACAGATTCAAAGCCATGCCCTTTGGGTTAAACATTGCCCCAAGAATCCTTACAAAATTAGCAGCAGTAGTTATCTGAGGAACTCGGATATAAAGGAACTCAACTGGTAGCCTACCTAGACGATTGATTAATCAGGGGGCCACCGGAGTAGAATGCTTACGAAGCCTTAGAGTGGTAGTCAGCAGACCTTAAGCAAAAGGCTGTCTCATTAGGAGGATCATCAGGTAGCAGGGAGGTGGTCACCTGCTCTTAGGAAATGTCATAACTTCCTGGAGCTGATGGCTATCTTTTTGTCTCTCAGAAAACTGAAATTCCCAAAAGAGAGAGAAATGTTGTTGGTCCTAGACGACATGATTGCAATGTCTTGCATCAAGAAGTCGGGCTCACATTCATCTTCTCTTAATACAGTAATGCTATCTGTCCTTCAGATGGTGCAAGTGAAGAAGTGGCACTTATTCTGCAATTTACATGCTTCCACAACTGGAAGTGGACCTGTTTGCCACATGCAAAAACCAACAATTTCTAATGTATGTCCCTCAACACAGTCAAGCAATAGCAAGAGATGCATCCCTATGAGACTGGAACAAATGGAGGACGATATACCCTTTTTCCCCCATTGTCCCAGATTTCGAAAGCTTGAACATAACATCTAACCTTCAAAGGAACCTCTTACCTATTTGCCCCAAGTTAACCAAACAGGCATTGGTTCCTTTTACTTCAACAACAGGCAGAGAATTAAATTTCATTACCGTCTGCTGTTTTATCCCAGACAGAAGGGGAGAAAGTTGTCTAAGCGTCCTCCTTTCTGAGCCGAGACCTTCATATGTGAAATTTAAATTTTGTCTGACGTGAAAATTACCCACCCAACATTGCTAGCTACCTAGTGCAGAAACTACAGACATCCTCTATTCGGCAAATACCAGTTTGTTCAGAAAGTTTGGTTAGATTATATCCATGCTGAGAGCCCAGTTGAGATCTTTGTTGGAGACAGATGCCATGCTGTTACAACAGTCTTGGTATACAAAGCAACATGAATGGAACTATTGTTTTATGGATTTAGTATTGATGCTAATATAGAAATTGTCGTTTCCCTTCCTCTGGTCTTTTGCATTACAAAGACCTGCTCCTGTAAGGCTTCCAACTATTTGGTCCCTGAATAAGATGCTTCAGCTTCTGTCAGCCCCACAGTTTGGTGGGCCCAATGCAGTCACAACTCACATGCTGCAAAAGTCGATCTTTTTGACTGTTTTGGCATTAGGAGCTTATATTAATGAACTGGACTCCTAGACAGGGACGTTACATCACTCTAACAGCTCGCCCCTTGCCCATCATTCCTGGCCAAGAATGAGAACCCTTTAAATGAGGAAATACATTCTGATAAGGAAGCTCAGTTTGTTAGACAAAACATTATGCCTGGTTCAGGCACTTGAGGTTAACCTAGAGGTCACAGCAAACATCCCAGAAGGTCTGACTTTCCTACACCCTAGCACAAACAAACCACTCTCTCTACATGGACTAATAATAAAATTAGTTCCCATAGGAAAAAGGCAAACCCACACTCTTTTCCTAAGTCACATGACATTAGGAAAGTAAGTAGATTGGCTTCCTTCACAAATGTTACTTTTGAAGAAGTTTCAGTGTTCAGGATGGTCATCAGAAACAGTATGGATAGTCCTGATCCCATAGATACTAGAGCGGAAAACCAGGGGTCATATGGATATGGTGGGTATGCTATGATATTAATGAGAAAGGTGCAACAATACTATGACCAAACCCAGCATACTGTATTTAGGTAAGTCACTATAGAACTGCATCGCAAAAGAAGTTCCTGTTTGGTTTCATGTTCTTTGTTAGGAAACTCTAAAGGGTATGTGGAATAAAGAATGTGGTTTAAAATGTGGCTTGACCTTGGACCAAAGTTTTCTCTAGGTTGTTGGGATTGAAATTCAAGAGATTAAGCCATTTTGTCACCTTGTTGGGGCTTCCCGAGAGAGAAACTGTGGTTGATGACAAGTAAGAAATACAGGTTTACAAAAAAAAAAACTCAATCTCTTAAAACAAATTTATTACTTAATTAATCCACAATCTGTACGAAAACAAATGAAATTTGGGCCTCTTCACAGCACTAGGCAACCCCCCAAAAAAATAGTACACATATATACAGACAGAATGAAATTCAAGCAGTGGAATTTTATTAATGAAAAGTCACTTCCAACCCACACACACCCTCAAGCACACTTCAATTACCTGAATCTCTGAAACTAAACTACAAGAAATGATATACATATATATATAAGTAATTCCTACCCCTTTACAGTATTAGGGACGTCAGTCAGTTATCAAATTAATCAACATATAAACCCAACGTTACTATCCCGAACTAATTCTCCTTGAAAAGGTAAAATGTACATCAATGTCAAAACAAAATTTCTGAATGTATACTGTGACCAGTGTCTTAAGTATACCTTAGTTTAGCCAGACCACTGAGCTGATTAACAGCTCTCTTAGGGCTGGCCTGAAGGATTAGATTTATTTTACGTGGCCAAGAACCAATTGGTTACCTAGCAACGGGACCTACAGCTTATTGTGGAAGCCGAACCTTTTATAACGAGGAATGAATTTCTATCACCAGAAATAAATTGCTCTAATTCTTCATTGGCCGGTCAGAGAATCGAACACGGGCCCAGCAGAGTGCTAGTCGAGAACGATACCAACCCGTGCAACCAGTGTCATACTTCAGGTTACTCAGCACTAGGTGTATTATCTGCGAATAATTTTATTTTTCTTTTTAATGCAGACTATCTGTAAGAACCATGTCTCTGTAAGGTATATCTAGACAACTTTAGAGCAATGAAAGTTATAAATCCAACTTTCCATAACGAAATAAATTAATTCTAGTACAGTATCACAAATATGTATCCATAATACTATATCACAGAAGTTATATGAAAACACACACAGCTCTCTTGGGTCATCAGTGACAACCTCTTGAATTTCAACAGGGTGTCTTCCTTGATACCCCTCAACATCCAAATGTTGGCAAACACATTCACACAGGTTCCCACACACAAAAGGGCTTCAACCTCAAGCTAAAAGGTGCACAACAGAGTCAAAACACGCAAGGGCCTCTAAAGAGCATCAAACACCCAAAGAGGGAGAGAGGTTGGTCCCACTTGTTCACACCTGGAGAGGACAAGGACAGAAAAAAAACTTTCACAACTACCAACCACACTAAAGCATAAAAACAACAACAAAAAATCAAATTCAAATTACAAAAACACAAGTAAACAAAAACATTACATTCTTTCACACAAACCAATACCTTTTCAGAAATGTACCACAACCTGTCAATTTCGTGGGTAAGCTCCTTTGAGGACGAACAGCAGCTGCACTGTCAAAAAACAGGTTTTGACATAGGAAAAACCTATTTTTGGTAGCCACTGTGATTCCTCAAACTCACCCTCTTTCCCTGATGAAAAGGCATGGCATGTGGGTGAATATCATCTTGTATAGACCTGAAGGAAAGCAGTGGGTGAGATGGGTCTTGCACAGTGTCGTTGACACAGTGATGGCCGATGTATGAAGTGCTATTTGCAGTGCCACATCTACAATGGCTTTTGCTATTTCTTGCAGGTTGACAGTAGGAATTGAGAACTGAGGTAATTGCTGTAGATAAGAGAAAGAGCCCTCTTATCTTGATTCCTATACCCAATCAGGCGTCATCATGCAGTAATCCTGGCCAAACCGACTAAAAGAGAATTCTTGATATTAGTTAGGCTATCTTGTGGAGCCTCTAATGGACCATGAGAGTAACTCCTTTGAGGACTCACAGCAGCTACCAAAAACTAGGTTTTTCTTACTCCAAAACCTGTTTTACTAATATAAAGTAGACCCCCGCTATATCGGGGTTCAGCATTCGTTGCTCCACTTGCGGATTTTTGTATGGAACGTAAATCCAAATAAATTGTGGAAAATTCATTAATTCACTATTTTTTTGTAGAGCAATATTCACTGATTACTGTATTTTCATGTTATTTTTGTGGCTAAATACATTTTATGTAAAAAAAAATAATTTAGTAATTTTCATATATTAATGGTAAAACAGCAAAATATCTATAAAATGTATTTTTTCGATACCCATTTAAATATTTAGGTATAGTACTTAACTCTACTTGTGAATTCCCAATGTTTCCTATATTTACTGTAAAAAGAAAACAAGATGGCTTGAATACTGTATGAGAGAAAATGGGGTGCTTGAATAGGGGGCAGGGGAACTTCATTAGTTTTCACATGTAGCTGTAAGCCATGTATTTTTATGGGTAGTGTTGTAAGAAGACTTTGAATATTAAAGTGTTTTAGAATAATGGTAGAGCATATCTAAAATATTTTCATGTTTTTTTAGTTTTCAAGTATTAATATTAATGTAAATAGCAAAATATAAAAAATGTTATTTTGTATAAAAAAAACTGACTCAAGCCATTAGTAATGTTTACAGTCTCAGAATCAGCTGATTTAGCCTACTGCTGAAAGAATTAGGAAAATAATTTTTCCAAATGTATTAATGGAATTATTATTTTTAATTTTGCACATAACAGTAAAAGGGCATACAAAGGTAAACTAACATACTTTACTTTAAAGTTTTTACTGATGTAAACATCTCTCTCTCTCTCTCTCTCTCTCTCTCTCTCTCTCTCTCTCTCTCTCTCTCTCTCTCTCTCTCTCTCTCTCTCAGCACAGCACTGTACATATCCTTTAATGAAATGTGAATTACCGTGTCATAAACATAAAAATACGAAACTAAAACACTAGGAATTTCACAATGTCATTGAATGAGTGCGTGTATACATACTTACGTTACAATTTTTTTTTTTTTTTTTTTTTTTTTTTGCTTAATTTACTGTACCATATTTATTACAAGTTTAGTTGATACAGTTTTGTTTTTGCTTTGCTTGATTCACTGTACTATTTTTATTACAAGTTTAGTTGATTCAAAGTATGATTAACACACACAAAAGTACACAAGAGTATTTTATCACTGTTGATTGCATTTATAGTTTTGTAATTTTTTTTCAATGCATATTTAAATATTTTAGAACAGTACTTAACTACTTGTGAATTTCCATTGTAACCCTTATCTACTGTAAAAAGAAAATGGGATGGCTTGAATACTGTACAAGAGAAAATGGCTGTTCCTGAATTTAGGGGAGAACTTGATTAGTTTTCACATGTAGCTGTAAGCCATATATTTTTAAGGGTAAATGTCATAAGATGACATTGAAATGATATTAAGATGTTTTAGGATGATAGTTTAAGGTATATTTGGTGTTTGAATTATTAAAATAGGCAGTTATAAGTATCTTTAGAAGGGGTAACAACGTAAGGCGGATTTTAGCTTTGCGGGTGGTTGTGGTCTCTAACTCCTGCGAATACCGGTGGTCGACTGTACATTTAAGTTACTACTCATCTGTTAACTTTTTATTGTAATCTGCCAATATGGGAAAGAATCTCTGTGACTGTATTTTCTTGTGCTTGCAATGATACTTTTGTTTATTATACACTTCATTCATACACATGATTTCCCATTACTGTTTGGTAAAGATAACCTTCCTCTGAGATTTTTTCAGGAAAAAATAGTTTTCCTGTTAGGAAATACAGTATTAGTTTTTTAAGGAGCTTCAGTATATTAAATAAAATCTGATATAGCTTTCAGAACAAACTTTTGAATATTCCACAATTAAGTACAAGTATTCAGCTTCAAAATGACAACTAGCATAATACCAAGAAAAGTAAATTTTCAGCAGCTGCCAAAAAATATTGATGTGATTAAAAGTGGTCAGTGTCTGATTGGTCTTCAGAACAACCGATCAACTTGGGATTCACTGACCCATAAAGAACACATTCTATAAAATTTCATTCATTTTAGTTTTTGTAAAACATGAGAATTTTTTTAAATTAACGAGAAACCTTTTATCATATTGATTTTTGTTTGTGTATTTTCAAGTATTATGAATGATGAACATCCTT
This sequence comes from Macrobrachium rosenbergii, assembly GCF_040412425.1. Classification (NCBI taxonomy): domain Eukaryota; kingdom Metazoa; phylum Arthropoda; class Malacostraca; order Decapoda; family Palaemonidae; genus Macrobrachium; species Macrobrachium rosenbergii. Next base: position 30,406,517 of record NC_089755.1, read on the forward strand.
TCCTATGATTCCTGTGATGTATTGCATTTATATACATGCATACATGTAGTTTTTCATGGATAAATACTTGTGTAAGTGCGAGGTTATTAACATTTTTTTTCTGTTTCAGAGTTGCGTCATGGCGGAGTAGCGACACCTGTTAAATCATCAGGTGGTACGCGAGCCTCTGTATCTGGCAGCAAAACTTCGAAGACTAGAAATCGAACTATCAACACAAATCCTGTTGTTAAAATAGAAGGCAGAATAGATGACAGAGAACCCATGAGAGGTAGTCGTGCATCTCACATGACCGGAGATAGCGAAACTAACAATGACAGTCATGTCAACAGTAGTTGCAACAGCAGTAATGTAAGCAGTAGCAACAGTAGACTAGGAAGCTTGCCTACATCCCCAGTATGTGACTTACTGCAGTCACCTGTGAGTCTCCCACAGTTGAAAACTGAAGTAAAGGCTGAAAATGTTATTGATATGGTGCCACCACCGCAGTCCTTACCTACAAGTTTACCTCCACCTGCTCCACCAGAGCCACAGCACACAATGCCTCACCCATCTCCACACACAGGTCCACCGCCAAGTGTAGGCCCTCCAAGTATTGGCCCTCCTAGCGTTGGACCTCCTAGTGTTGGCCCACCTAGCATTGGTCCCCCAAGTGTTGGACCACCAAGTGTTGGGCCTCCAAGTGTTTCTTGTCCAAGTGTAACTCACCAAGGTATGACTACAATGGCAGTGCCTTCTCCAAGTTTGGCACCTACTGCTGTTGCTGGTGTATCTATGAGCAGTCAAAGTACTACTAGTGTTGAAGAAGAGGTTAACAAGATCTCTGCAATGCTCCAAGCAGAGGCTGAAGCTCTGGCTGCTTCTCAGAGTCATCTAACAGGGTCCACAATGGAGATTGAGACGGGCCTTGTGGGGTCGCATGACATTGTTGAAGCGCAGGGACTTGCTGGTTGTGGATTAACTACGAGTGGTAGTAATCTGCAGGGGCCTGGTTTAATAACAAGCTCGCATCCTTTAGGCTCTGTGCCAGTGCCAATCGGTCACATGTCCATGGCGACGTTGAACCAAATTCAGGCAGACTTATTAGCCACTGTCAGTGAGTCAGACCTGAATGCTGTTCTTAATGCCACACCTGACTCGTCGCAATTGGCACAGACAGTTCTTCCCAGTAATTCTCATCAGTGCTACTTAAACGATAATGGTAATATGACTTATATCGATCAACAAAGTGTAAATACTGAAAATTATGTTGAACCCCCACATCTGAGTAATCAGAATGTGTTACCACAACAGTACAATAGTGAACAGTTACCAATGCCCGTTCTAGAGCAAATAACCAGTGAGGTTTTCTTGGAAGCTGAAGCAACTGCTGCCGCTTCTTCTGCACATAATCTTCAGGGAGTATCAAATGGGGTCCAGGGGCAATATACTAACACCACTCAGTCTGATCTAATTGAAGTACCTGTAGACTCATTCAGTTTTGATGAGATTGAGAAAATTTCCTCTCATTGTGATGAACTTACAAATGCAGTCAATTCTATAACTCAATTGTGTCAAAGTGGGAACACTGGATTGGAGTCTCAGTTAGCTGGTTTATTGCAGCAACCAGCATCAACTCCAGCCCCGTCTCCTTCACCAGGAGCTCCAGGAATGGCAGGGAATTCAGTCAGTGCTGCACCAGCTGTGGGGACAAATACAACAAGTCAAGGGATCACTGTTGTCATTGGGGCAGGAACCCAAGCTCCAGTAACTGCAGCCACCACACAACCTTCACTCTCAATGCCGACATTGGCGGCTACATTAAAGAAACCTGTGGTTTCAAGTAGTGGTCCAAGTATAGTATCTCCAGGCCCAACAACTTCCAATGCTACCCCTTCCCAAACTCCAACACACACACCTACAAATGCACCCACTACACCTACACAGCACACATCCACTGGAACATCTACTGTGGTCCCAACTACACAAACACCATCACCCAAGAAGTCCAGCAAAAAGAAAAAGCCTGGAGAGAGAAAACTATTGCCACTCAAAGATCGAGAGTATGATGCTGAGGTTCACTGTGGTGTGTTGGTGCCAGAAACTGGAAAGCCATGTACCCGCTCGCTAACATGCAAGACGCACTCGCTTACCTTACGCCGTAATGTCGTTGGTCGCTCTAAAAAGTTTGATGAGCTCTTATTAGAGCATAGAGCTGCAAAAGAGGCACAGACTCGGGCTGCCAAACCACCAGATGCTGCTGCAAGTCTAATACAGGTTAGTTGTTTTTGAAATCCAAGTATTATCTAAGTTTTTGAGTGACCCTGTTGCCTGCCCTGTTTGTCTGGTTACTTTATGATGAGTTCCCCTGTTTTAACAGATCCCATATTGCAAGCAAGGGTAAGTTGTATAAAAATTTTGCTGAGCCATTTGGTTTTCTGATGAATTGTCTGTGGTTGATGAAATGCTTGTGCTTAATTTCTTTTGAAGTTTACTTTCCCATCCATAACTTTTACCCTTGTACATTTATGTTGACTCTATGATCTTTGTGCTTCATTTACTTGGTGATTTAAGGCAATATCCCTTTGTTTTTTTAATTGTCTGTAGTATAAAAAAGATTCAGACTCCGTGTTAGTTTGTGATGGGTTTCGAACTAGGTTTGTGGTTAAAAAAATGTTTATTAAAAATTGGCCCTTGTTTGCAGTGTAGCATTCTTTGTTTGCTAATTTTGGTTTGCTAGTTGAGTTAGTGAAAGTTTCTTTGGGGCAGTGGAAGTTTCGTATATTTTTGGCAAGTTTTTGAACTTTAATTTTAGTGTAGCCACAATGCAGTGTTTCATTCTTTTTTGTGATGATGTCAGGTTGTCATTTTTGAAGATTACTGCAGGTATAATTTGACTCGGTAATGATAGTTGTATTGTAAGTTGATTATAAACATAAAAGCTTCAGGAGTGATGGGCTTTTACTTTTCTTGATCTTGTGTAATCATGGAAAGGTACTGAGTTTGAGTCAAGGATGTTTGTCTCTTCATTTTTGTCAAGTAGTCCATTGATTTTTTCTAGCGTAATTGAAAATTTATTCCTTTTCTCTCTCCACTTGCCTTTGTAGTTTCTGTGAAGCATTTCCAGAGAAAAATGTTAATTCATAAGTACAGTAAAAACGTTATATTCAATGTCTTATCTCATGATCTGGAATAACCAATGTGGGATCACTTATGAGATGATCTCTTTCACTCCTAATAGCTCATTTTACCACCACTACTTGTTTGATCTTGAGCTTTTCAGGTGTATCCAGTTGACCACTTTTTACTTTGGTGTGATTATACTTGTTCTTAGGCCTAACTTGCCAGAGAGCTGCATACTAATATTAATAAGAATCTTGTTCAGCTGTAACTAATGCTGCCCTCAGACCATCACAGAATCCAACCTCCTAGGGATGAGATCATTAAAGAGGAAATTGAATAGTCAGGCTTCATGTCTAATGTCTAATAGTTACCTTTTCTCCGTAGCTGCATGATTTTCCTATCTTATTTCCCTGTGGCACTATCAGTTGCTTACTGTCCTAAGAATACCGCTCTCTTTGGGCCATTTTCTCAAGTTATTAGAAGATATTTCTATTCCAAGTAATCCTGGTATTCAACATTTTAATATTAGGGCTTCTCTATGGGTTATATTCAGTCAGTTGCTTTTGTACAGATATGATGATGTTTGCTTTTTCAAGGATTTAGATGAACTTGTCCCGGTGTGTTGTCAAATTTGCCCCTGATGAACTGGAATTTATCTTTAATGCAGGAAGCATGTTTGTGCTAAGGTGTCCCCTGATGGTGAGTTCTCCAGCCTCCCCACCAAGTGCCATTCTACTTTTCTTACTTAATTATTGAACCATCTAAAAGCACTGCACACTCAGTCGTGTCTAATTGTCAGAGTGAATATTGTGCAAGGGGGTAGACCAATCATCTGTATCCTGTTTCATCTCTTGTTTAAAATTTGCTTCTAGTTTTTTAATCACATTTTACTATTATCATGTTTTATCATGCTTTATTTTGATCACCTTCCTGGTTTGTGGGGTATCTGTGCTGTTTAGAACAATGACCTAACTCGTGACAGAGGACAGATGCCACCAGTTCCTTGCATATACAATTCCATTGAATTTTTTACCGGTTCCAGCTGGTGTTAGAAGATTTATCCTAATGTTAAGACTGCAGGTTTGTTAGTTATGAAAAATACAAATTATTTTTAAAATTTGTGATTTGCCAATAGTCTAGCAATTACTTCCTACAATACTACAACCGTATGTTGCTACTCCCATTCTTGACTGCTGTTTTAATACTTATGTCACATTCTTGTTTGTCTCCAAGCTTCCATAACATGGCCTTCTTTCCTTTCTTCTCCACTTGTTAGTGTTCATTTTAAACTGAAAATCCTGTATGTCACATTTTACAGTCACAGTATCTTTGTGGCACAATTAGCTTTGTAGGATGTTTAATATTGAGTTCATTCCTACATCTCATCCACATGGCCATTTTTCTTATTGTACTTCTTTCCCGTGTTTCCTTTCCAGTCACCAAAAACCTTTTTCATGCTTATAGATGATTTTCAGCAGCCTCCTTTCTATCCAGATTTTAATCTTTTAAGCATTTCTACAGCACCTTCCTGAGTTTGCTGTTAACACCTGGTCATTTGCATGAAGCAGCTCCAGGAGGCCTCACTCAGTAGAAAAAACATTTATTTTAAATTTTTCTGGTATACCTGCCAGTGTCTCCACTCTAAATCTTGTGTTGTGTCCAGTGGCCTAGTAATACCTTTCCTTTGTTTATTTTGGTTGTAATGCTTTTCTTTTATGGTCCCATCTCATGCAGTTAGTTCCTCATTGGACGGGTGGGTATTGTCCTCAGCTAGCACTCTGCTGGTCCCGCGTTCGATTCTTCAACCGGCCAATGAAGAATTAGAGGAATTTATTTCTGGTGATAGAAATTCGTTTCTCATCATAATGTGGTTCGGATTCCACGATAAGCTGTAGGTCCATGTAGGAACCAATTGGTTCTTAGCCATGTAAAATAAATCTAATCCTTCAGGCCAGCCCTAGGAGAACTGTTAATCAGCTCATTGGTCTGGTTAAACTAAGGTATGCTTAACTTTGTATCAAGTCAGACATCCATATCAGCTCCTCAGTGTTTACAGGAAATTGCTGATAGTTTTGGAACCTTTCCACTTACCATAACTTCTTCAGATGTCACTTTATATATATATAGGTCACTATCGTGTCAAAATCCTCATAGGTCTGTTGTTCAGTGGTTCCAGATTCCTTCGCCGTGACGGTGGATGCCTTACAACATCCTTGGGACAATCTGGAAGTTCATGCCTTTCTCCCCCCTTTTGCCTGATCTGTCAAGTCTTGAACAGGGTAATGATTTCCAAGAATCTCAGGATGACCCTAGTAGCTCCTTTTTGGTTTCACGCAGAGTGGTTCCCTGATCTGCTAGCCCTGCTGTCAGCAGTCCTGAGAGAAATTCCCCCATGGCACAACCTCCTTTGCCAACCTCGCATCGAGAGATACCACCAATCAGTAGAATCCCTATCTCTTCATGGTTGGAGACTATCCAATATCTCCTGCGAGCGAGGGGCTTTTCTCGCAGAGCATCAGCAGAGATGTCTGGTTATCTCAGAAGATCTTCCTCATCCATGTACCAAGGAAAATGGGCTGTATACTGCCTTTCTGTTTCTGCCATCAAGGCTACAGAGCTGCTTTAGGCTTAGTCTTGCATTTGAAAGATGTAAACCTGTCTTCACCACCTAGTTGGGACCTGACTCTGGTACTAAACAGTCTCACCCGTGCTCCACATGAGCCTTTATGATGTTCATTGGACAGGAACTTGACCCTCAAGATGGTCTTCTTACTGGCCTTGACTTCATCAAAGAGAGAGGGTAAACTTCATGGTCTCTCTTTTAGTATTAAACACACAAGGGGTTGGGGGTCTGTAGCCTTCGAATTTATCCCAGAATTTGTGGCTAAAACTCAGAGTCCCTTAGCTCATGATGACAGGTTCAAGTCCTTTTCAATCCCCTCTATGGGAGAATTTGAGAATAACGATCCAGATGAATTGCTATTATGTCCTGTCAGAGCACTGCGGAGCTATCTAAAAAAGACTCTTCATCTCAGACCCGGATGTTTAAGACTTTTTGTTAGTGCAGGCCTGAACAAGAAAGAGGTGTCCAAGAATACCATCTCCTATTGGCTCCTTGAGGTCATCAGACATGCTTAAAGTTCTTCTTCGACGCCTAATGATGACACAGTGCATGCAAGAGCACATAATGTTAGGAGTTTAGGACCCCCTTGGCATTCAAAAAGAACTTGTCTGTTCATAGGATTTTGAAGGCTGGTACTTGGGTTCGTCAAACCACCTTCACATCCTTCTATCTGCGGGATGTTGTCGACAGGTCCTTGGACACTTTCCTTGGGTCCAGTGGTGGTTGCTCAAAAAGCTGTGTAGCTCATCCATTGCCCCTGGCGGGACAGATTGTCTCCCACCTAAGATGATGGTATGAAAGTGAGAATGAATGAGGTGACAGGTCTTTTTCCTTTTCTCTTTCCCCTTTCTTCTTTTCTGGCAGGCAGTGAGAAGATTGATCCATCATTTGCTGGAACTGGTTAGATACAGGTGAGTAAGTGGCCAGTCTGTTTGGGTATATTTTATTCATAAACAAATAATTCCTCTCAGAAGCTGGTCCTTCCTCTTTCTAACAAGGGGAGAGAGGAACAATAACAAACAAATTGGTGGCTAATGATAAACTATTTATCGAACAGTTCAGAGGCTTACGTCTCCTTCCTCTGCCTTCTCTTAGCCAGGAAGTGAGACCAGGTGTGCTGAACCTCCAGTCTTTTCATGACTTTCTTTCCTCCCACTAAAAGTGAGTCTATCCTTACATTAAGACCCAGGTTTGCTCTGCATATGAACAAATGACAAATTTTAATTGGCTATTTGTCCCTTTTTTACATATCTTATGTTCTTTGGTAAGATTTGGATTCCATCCATCTAAGTCATCTTTGCTTATGCTGCCTGTTGCTTATTCTTTGTCCTCTCCTGTTTGTATATCTCAACATCATCTTCCTTGCTTGTCCTCTACCAAAATTTAAAGATACTGTAGTTTGCTTCCATCTTCCATTTTCAGTTTTCTGTAAAAGAAAACTATTGAGATGGCTACTTGTCTGTCTGTCTGCACTTTTTCTGTCCGTCCTCAGATCTTAAAAACTACTGAGTCTTGAGGGCTGCAATAGCACCCTCCAGTCATCAAATGTACCAAATTACAGCCCTCTAGCCTCCGTAGTTTTTATTTTATTTAAGGTTAAAGTTAGTCATGATTGTGCATCTGGCACCACTATAGGTGCCAACAACATAGGACACCACCGGGCCTTGGCTAAAAGTTTCATGGGCCGCAGCTGAGAGTTTCATGGGCCATGGCGAGTTTCATACAGCATTATACGCTGCACAGAAAACTTGAATGCACCGAAGAAACTTCAGCACATGTTTTACTTGTTTTTATTCATTATTTGTTTGGTGTCTTTATACTGTATTTTGATTTTTCATTTTTATGTATATACAATAGCAGTTTGTTATTTATTTTATAAATGTCTTGGGATGCGTAGTAAATTTTCTAGAGATGCTGTAATTGATGCAAATCTGTTACACAAGATCTGAAGTCTTTCTCCTGTTTTAGCCTGATGATGGTAAGATGTTTTCTTGGATGCTGGTTATTCAGTCATATCTTAAAGTAGCAGTTTATAATTGTATGTTGTCATGTCTTGCTGATTGTGGATTTATCATTAGTTTTGTTGCTATGGCTGTAGGCGGATGTTAGATGGAGGAGGTGAATACTGGGTAGATTCAAGTGTACGATGGGTTTGATGTGAAGCTAGGTACTTCATGTTTTTCAAAGGGACCTTTTTTCCTCTTAGGATTTTCCAAAGGTTTTGTTGACCATTAAAAGCCTACTGTGGTATCTGGTTCACTAAGAAATTTGTAAGAAGGGAGACATCTATACAGTATTTAGTTCTGAGAACAACAGAAAATACAAAAATTATATAAAATTGTAAGAATTATTGTAAATTTCTTATATATATATTAGCAAACCCATATGTAATTAAATGCAGTTATTTTTTTGATAATCACTGATCTGTAACACTTGAAGTTTGTAGTGGTGTTCTGAAACATTAACCCTTGAGTTTGCTGAGAGTCAGAGCCCAGTACTGAGATGTTTTCAGCAGCGTTCACTTAATCAGTTATGTTATATGGTTATTGTTTATTGCATTGTAAATATGGTTTCTAAAGATTACTTTTAGAGATATTGTATTCTTAGTTACCACTCTTTCCGTAAATTCATTTGGTTTTACTTGCGAAAGGTAGCTTAATTGTTCAAATTGCTTGGTCAAAGGAACTAATTGCCATGTGTATGATTTTGAGATTTAGTTCATTGTCATGTGTATGTCTTTGAGGTTTAGTTCATATTCATCTTGGTGAAATTGACATCTTTGCTGAACTCACCACTAATGTTCAAAATTCAGGTTACTCTGACATAAATTTTTGCAATGAAACAATTGTTGTGCCTTTTTGCATTGTGTTTGTTTGTATTTTTTTTTTTGTGTTGTTTTGGCATGTTAACTGTGTGTTTCAGGGAACCCCACCCCGTGGCTCGTCAGTGGCTACTACTGGCTCTGGAGGGATGGTGATTGGAGGGGCAGCAGCTACCTCCCCTCTGTTGGTGAAGACTCTTGGGGGTCCTTCGACGACTGTAGTGACGCCCAGTGACCCCTCTCCTAATCCAACCCTCCACCACCACCCTATGGATCCTCCCAGTACTCCATCGCACATTCATGCTACGCCTCCCTCACCTGCATATTGGCAGCCTCCATCTAGAATTGTTCCGGCCCTTGTACCTGCAGATAATTTTTATGTTCGAGAACCACCCAAACCTCTCGCTGTAAGTATTCCTGTCATTGATTGTCACCACTTTTTTATGTGATCAGAAGTTTTATCAAAAGCTAATGTATATCAGAGAGGCCTGAGTTATGGTTGTAAAGTTGGTAGTTGAGGATATGAGGTGGGCAGTTGAAAAATTGAATAATGGATTGTTGGGAAGAGTTGATAAAATTTCAAGATGAATGTTGCAATAGGATGGGGAGTAAATGGGAGGCAAAAATGGGGAGCATTAATTTTCAGGATGTATTTTGGGTGACTGGAATTTGTTGTATCTTTTGGTTACAAGGGAGCAAGTGCTTCAGATGATGGTAAGTGAGCTTATAAGGCCACCTTTTCCCTTCCAGGAAGAGTTGAAAAACAATGTCCTGTGTCTCATTCATGAAGCAGAAACAACTGCTAGGCTAATGTTCACCCACCCACTAATTACCATAGCATAATAGCAATGCTTCTACCAAACCTAAGTTCATAATACTCTTAATTTTTAATATTACAGGAATACAGGTACTTCACATGAAAAAGAAATAGAAATTAAAAGTGTCCAAAGACAAATATACAGTATTCGGTGAAAAATGCCTGTCTGACATTTTAATCTGTGGTACTTCAGTTAAATAGATAATCCTAACAAAATAAAACCAGTATTTAAAGATGAATATGTTGGGATCATAATTTCTTCTGCTGTTTGGGGGCATACTACACAGTTATAGTCTGTCACTGCAACTTGTACTACAACAATTAAATAAGAAATGATCACGAAAACCAGAATGACCTTCAAAGACGAATATACTGTATAGTATTTGGAGAATAGTTGCTGCTGTAGGGGGACACACTGCATCATGGTAGTCTAACACTGCAACCTGCATGATACTAAGTTTTATTTTCTAAACTTACCCTTGTGGTTCTGACAGATTTTCAGTAAATTTGTCATGCTTAATTATGTACATATAATTTAAGAGGACTGATTGGAATGATATCTGTGGAAATGGTAACTACTCATACTCATACTCCACACTTTAACCTTCACTGAAAGTAATATTAGCTGGATACAGCATAACACTGGTAATCGTGCTATATTCAATGTAGTGATCAATAAGGTGTATAGATAAATCAACCAGTAATCTTGAGATCACTTTTAAAATATAGCTCCTTGGTACAGTAGCCTGACTCTGTTCAGTCCACTGTAAGATAGATGTTCAATAGGAAAATTACCATGTATACTGAGTAGAATGCATGAATTTCAGAATAAAATGTCCATCCAGAGACATTACAAAAAATGGTCACTGTAGTTGTAGAATATAATGTTGTCTGCAAAATTTATAGAAGCAGGGATGCAAAGTAGAAAGATATTTTGAAGTAATATTTTTGTGGAATTATAAAATAGTCTGTTAAATTGTGATAATGATGGGTGGCTGCAAAGACTAAAGAATGTATGCTTAGTGTTTGTTGTTGAATAGTGATTAAATTAAATCTTGGCAAATGTGAAGTTTTGACCATAAATGAAATCCAGCGAAATGAAGCAGTGATTGTTTTTATTTATGTTATAAGAATAGAAGTCAATTAGGTGGGTACTTGCAGTAGATAATGCCTTTCATACAGAAGGTATGAAAGGCAAAAGAAGTGTCTATGCATTTATGAGAGGAAGGTGTGGATATTGAATATGAATGATAAAGAAAAAAGGTAACTTTTATAATGAATTTGTTTACATTCTATTTTTTTTTAATTAAGCAAAGAAATTTAAATGAAACAAAGAAATGGTAAAAGGTTTCCAAAGGTAAAACCATGGTGGTTTGATCACTTAGAGAAGTATGAGGCTGCTAGATTGTTGAGCTAGGCACATTACTGATATAAATCTGAATGAGAAGTATGAGGCTGCTAGATTGTTGAGAAAGGCATATTACTTATATAAATCTGAATGTAGTTTTGGAGGAGTAGATGAAAATCAAGAAAGTGCTGGTTAGATAGTGTGAAAGAGCTGTTGGAACCAAAGAAACTTAATATGTATCGTGGAATTGAAAGAGAGTATGTAAGAAAAGAGATTACTTTGCAGGGAGGTCACTGTGCTGCTCATGAGCCTACCATGTAAATATATGATGAGCTGATGCGGAAGCTTATCTGTATGGTGGATGAATTTATCTGCATGGTGGATTCATCTTATTCATCTGTTCTGGAATGAACAGTGCAACAATGTTTCTTTTTTTTTTTTTCTTAGAGACATCCGTGTTAGGGGATGGTGCTTATTAATGAAAAAATATACATATTCTATACAGTATTGTGAGAAGAGTTAGATCTGTAAAAATGATAAAGTCAAACAAAGTAATTACATACTATTAGTAGACAGTTGAATGAAAAATGAATTTTACTGAGGTAACCTGAAGATAACTTAAATATAAAATCAATAGCAAGAACAAAAACTATTAAGCACCAAAACATATATGCAACACATGCTGCATGTACACCCGGACTTTTGGACTAGGTCCAAAGTTTACACAACCATCAGTAGTACATGGGCAACTTATGGTTTTATTTTATAAGTTTTTTTACAGACATGTAGACATTCAAACAAGTGAGCATTTACAGTATTTACATAGACTTAATTATTACATCTGTATCTCTTAAAAAGTTGTTACTGTATTTGAATTTTATTCTTAAAATTTAAAGAATTGTAAGTATAAAGTAGTTTTAATAAAAAAATGTTTAATACCACTTTGTACCTTTTCAGACTTGTACGTATAATTGTAGAAGACTTGGCGGATATTTGGCAACAGACCACCGTATGGATTTGTTGAGAAATGCATTTCGAAATGCATTAAAGAAACCTCATCCCGGTTCAGTCATTAGTGACTCCAGCATAAGCAATACATTGAATATTGGTGGTACCCAGGAGAGGTTTGTCAATGTTAAACCATTATTAGCTAAAAAGTTACAGTTAACTGTGCCATCTGGGTCGGGAGGTAGTAAGGATGGTATCAGTGTGAGTACAGGCTACAATGGACATATTCATGTTAGCAACAGTATTGGTATTGTGAATAATGCGATCGGGGCTACGTTGAAAAGATCTACGCAGCCAGATCCACTGAAAAACACTGCTGCTCCCATGACTAGTGCCAAAGGTAAAAATAAGAAAATTAAAACAAGTGACGGTGCTATCAATATTGTGGGAAATGTCTTGCAACTTGATGCCAGTGGGAACAAGAACCACATTCCTGTTGTTGTCAGCTTGCAAAATGGCTTGTCCAACACACAGACACTAACTTTAAGTAATGTAGCAGCCATTGCAGGAGTGAGAAACTCGACTACTCAACCTATACGAATAAACCCTTCCACAAATACTACGTTCGTTCGTGACGCACAGGTGACAGACTCTCGTCCAGGAAGTACAAGTGAAAATGCTAATATAGTCCTGGGTTCTGGGTTACCAAGTGGAAGCATTGTTATATCAGATGCTTTGGCAAAATCTTTTAAAAGTGACGGAAGTGGAAGTATCCGATTAGAACTTCATAGCAATACTTTTGGGGATGCATCCAGATTGGTCACAAATACTGCAAAAGGTAAGTGGCTGATGTATTTGTTTTTATTTGAAACCAAAATATTTTTGGGGGGTTACAGGCCTTGTCTATGACCATTTTATTTTTGTAAAGTAGGAATGCTATTATAAGTCTTATGTATGTGACCATTTGATTTTGAGCATTTATATGTATGTGGCCATTGTTTGATTTTGAGTTTGTACAATGTTATTTCAAAGTTCCACATCTAGACCACCAAGCAGAAGTTTGTATTTGCTTAGGCTGCTGCAACCTGCAAGGTATGGATGCTTAATACAGCATTTATGTAGTTTTGTAAAGGCTGTAAAGCACAGACCTCAGAGAAGCAAGGCATATGAGGCTAGGAGGTTCTATAAAAATGTGCTCAAGTTTTCACTTTAAAAGGGTGTATTTTCTTAAGGGTTTTATGACATGTATTCTTCAGCTACCCAAGAATGAGATTATATTCCTTGCATGTTGAGTACTTCTCCCAGGTGAAGGGTTTATTGTTTTTGGATGTGAATATGATAAATTATTATTTGCACCGTACATGGTTATTTTGTGATAGCAATTGATAGTTACAAATAAATTCAGATAGTATCGCTGTATAGCTCTACTTCACTGAGTTATGCCACTCACATGATGTATGCTGAGCACATCATGTGAGAAATCTTAGTTATGTACTTTATTCTCTTATTTATAGGGATGCTCAGCTCAAACTTGGTGAACTGAGGAACTAACATAGAATGCTGAATTGAATTTATTCATCATCACCTCTTCCATATGAGGCATGTTCAGTGTTAGCAATAACAGCTTACTGTAAATCTCTCTGTAAGTGTTAAGGAGAATTCTAACCTTCATATGCCTGTACATAACATGGTATACTGGACCTGATGGGTTAGGTCCCATAAGTGGGACATACAAGGGGGTGCATTTGCTCCTCTAGAATGTCTGATGACTTCGCTGTGTATTCACCATGTGAATATGGGATTGGAGTATTTAGCATGTCTATCGCCAAGGTCCTCATTTAGCCAATTCAGAATGAGTAAGAATTCAAAAATATCATGTTTTCTAGATCTCTAAAAAGTTAAAGCATACCAGTTGAAGCTATGCTGTTAAACAGGACTTTAATTTCCCATGTAAAGTGCCGTTAGTTTATATCCCGTCTGTGAGAGACTTATACCATATGTATTTGAGTAGAGAATAAATATTGGTTATCCAAGCAGTTCCTGTAGAATACCCAAGAGAGGTGCAGCCTAGTTGTTACACAGCTGTGAAGTGAGCCTTTTTATGGCATATGTTTTGTTTTGATATGATCAACAAGAATTTATTTTTACTTATGTAATCAGCATAAAAATTTTCTTATCCCTGTAAATCTGATGAAATTTATACGAAAAGGTTTGACCAGTAAAAGTTCACACTAATGTGACAAATTTTTTTTTAGAGAAACAAGTAGCAATACGATTTACGCTGGATGCAGGCACAAGTGCTAGTTTTTAATAACAAAAAAATTGCTTCCAAAACTGAGCAACTTTTGAGAGGTCTAACTCCCATTATGTTGGTATGGTAATGTATTTGTGGCATGAATTGGCAGTATGGAGAATAGTGTCTTAATATAAGGGTACCAAATCAATGTTCCAGTTATCCAAAGAAGGTAAAAATAATGATATTGACGCTTAATATATTAATTTACTAGAAAAAATCGTGAGCATAATTGAGCAAAACAAAAAAAATCACAATTACCTAAGAACACATGGGCTGTAAAAAATTGCAATAAGGTATCAGCCACTAATAAAACCCATGGATCACCACCATTGTCCCATAGTAATGGGTTTTTCTAATGCTTTATCCTCTGTTGATGGTCAGGCATCATCTTTCGTAATAGAAAAATGTGTTTACCCAGACGGGGCTAAATATTATTGGGATCTTTAGTGAACCAAGACCTATAGTGTCTGGAGTTCACAGGGTAGTGTACTGTCCACTGTTATTTTTAGCGTATACATGCGAGTCTCTACTTAGGAGAAATGAGGCTGCCCTCAGTCACAATCGGGACATGGACCGCATCAGTGAATGGTGTAGTTGGTGGGGTATGAGGCTGAACTCCAGTAAAACCAAAACACTATTAATTTGCAGATCTTGTACAGATTTTCCACCCCACCCTCCCCTTCAGGCAGATGGGACTTTGCTGAATGAGTCTGAAGCTTCAACTATTTTAGGTGTAACTTTTGACTCATCTTACATTTGAGAAATATCTAACGAAAGTTTCAACAACTGCAGCATGAAAGTTAGGTATTGTTCATAAGGCCTCATGTATTTATAACAGTGATAAAATCAATGGAACCTGTTTTAGGTTAATTGTCCTTACTCTACCAGAATATTGGTCTCCAGTGTGGATGTCTGTTTCTGTTTCTGCCCGAGGTTTATCTTCTCATTTAGATAAAGTTCATCGTGTTGGTAGGTTTCTGTTTCCGTACACTAGCAGTTATGACTTGGACCATCAACAGATCGCTTCTTGTTTGTCAATTTTTCATATGTTGTATTTTAACAGAGATCTTTCACATTCACAATTGATCCCAGATCCCCTTTTCCTACTGAGAGCAACCAGATTCGCTGAACAGCAGCAACAGTATGTAGTAAATGTGCCTCACTGTGAAACTTCTCAGTCTCAGAGGTCCTTTATTCCTCACACCACTGGACTGTGGAACAGTCTCCCAGAGGATGTTGTGAAACTGGAACTAATGAAGTTCAAGCAAAGATTATTGCCTTACTACCCTACTACAATCCGACTTTTATTTTAATATTTTACGTACGTTTTTATTTATATATTTATTTGTTAATTTATCTGTATTTCTAATAACGGATCTCTTTCTGTATTTCCTACTACCTTCTGTTACCTCTTCTGAATGAACACCACAGGCTTGAGAAGTTTGAATTTCAAGTCAGTGGCCCTTGTGGGCTTGCTCCGTATGAACAGGGTTCATCTGCTGAATAATAATAATAATACTAATAATGATAATAACAACACTGTCAAACTTCTCAGTCTTAGAGGTCCTTTATTCCTCACACCGTTAGACTGTGGAACAGTCTCCCAGAGGATGTCGTGCAGTTGGGACTAGAGAAGTTCAAGCAAAGATGCAGTGCATTACTACCCTACTACAATCCAACTTTTATGTGCATTTTTATTAATTTGTAAATTAACTGTTTTTCTTATAACTGATATCTTTCTGTATTTCCTACTACCTTCTGTTACTCTTTTCAAATGAACACCATAGGCTTTGGAAGCTTGGTTGTCAAGTCTATGGCCATTTTTGGGCTTGTTCCATATGAACAGGGTTCACCATCTGAACAAAAATAATGATGATAATTTCTAACATAGACTACAGCTGTGCTCTCGGAGGTTGCATCAGTTTACTACATCTGGAAAGTTGTTTTAAAGACAGGCAAGCTAGAAGCAGTTAACCTCAAAGTCCTGAGAGTTTTTGGATAATGCAGATAACCCTCCTATTAATTTTTTTGCCCATATCCGTTGTAAACTAATACTTTTTTTTTTATCCTTGAAATGAATCAGAGGGCTTTAGTTTCCTAGAAAACTAAAGTTTTCTGTTGGCCATAATCTAGAAAAATACTTCAAGAATATTAAATCAATAGGTTACATCTGCCTGACAAGATCTGCACAGATTGTAACTGGTAAGGAAAATGTTTAGTGTTCATAGTCTTTTCCTGTGCATCTGATGTTAGCAAGTCAGTGGTATGAAAATATGTCACCCATCTCTAGTATCAGAAAAACTGAGACTTGATATCATATTCCTTTGTTTAATGGTTAAGGCAGCCAGCAGTTTCCATCTACCCACGTTTTGCTGTGACTTCATCCTGTCCGTAACTTGTTGGGTTTCCAGGTTAGGAAGCCAACAGTTTTTATTTTGTAGTGAACTAGACATTTTTTGTTTGCTGAAATTCAAAATTGAATGAAGCAGTTGTTAACCACTGGCCTCATTTGAAAGGTATAGATATTGCTTGTTTGGTGCTGGAACTCACTCATTTTGTAAATCACTTTCATTATTGGCTTTGTCTAACTGTGTACAGTACATCAGGTATACAGTCAGTTACAAAAATTAGAAACTAAGAGTTCAAGAGTAATTTGTGATCCATTATTGACATGAGGTAAAAATCACTTGGAAACGCTGTTGGTATCACAGCTCAAAATGTAATTGAGTTAATGAGAAAACTACCCATGCTGGTTAGCAAATACTTGAGGACAGAGAACCCATGTAAAGACACACTTGTGTTCAGACCTCATGATCTTTGCTTTTTGAGAGTTACATAATAACTGGATGAGAAATATGTGCCCTGATGGCAACTTGTTGACAATTACACTTGGCCCAGTCTGTCTTGTACATCTTCAGCTTGTCTTGGGAAGTCTTGATATCATGAAAGGTTGACTGTGTGATGCCATACTCATCCAATATATGGCCAGTTGACCACCCCACATTGATTCTCACAACAATTTCAAGCTGCCTCTGGAGCATTAGGACCTTCCTTGCCCTCTTAGGATGAGGGGGCCATACAAAAGATATACACAGCACCATACGCAACACTAGCAGGCCCTGCAATGAAAGCAATGTGTTTTGGGGGAAAACATCGCGTACAGCAAACGCAAATGAGACATTCAAAACAACAAGTGATCACGTGAGACTGGACACACTCATGAAATGTTAAAAAACAGCTAGATCACATGAGTCTGGACAAAGAGAGGACATGCTCTTTATTACCGACTGCATTGATATGTTCCAGATGTAGCCAGTTAGAGAAAGATATGTTTATGACGCATATGCCTGTCAAGTCATTAAAAAGCAAAGACTCATGATGTATAATGATGTATGCATTTCCACCTATAGTGGAAAAGCTTACAAAAAATGAGTGCTTGCCCACACAAGCACCTTCTGCTGTTTGCTATTGAACTTATGCTGTCATTTTAGCCAATTAAAAGTGGGAAACAAAGTAATGTTTTATGTCGTATTAGGTGACATTGTGCTTTTAAACCAAAAACAATCGTGAGAGCTTGTTCTGTCTTTCTCCCTTTTTTGCTGTCATTTTTACTGTTTTTCATCCTTCTTTTTAACTCATAATTTTTTTCATTGAGGATTCCTGTATGACAAGAAATAAAAAATGAGAAATGATCTGGGAGATAGGGAAGGTGGTGCGTGGACTGCTAATGTGTTTTTGTGCATTTGCATGTGTGTATTATAGGATGTACATATGAAAGTATGTTTCTTAGTGCTCGTGCTCTCTCTCGTTTTCTTTATTATTGTGCTTGATTATTTTATTACAAGTTACACTACAGTACTGTAATATCCTTTAGTATGTAAAAGCATAAACATAAAAATCATAAAACAAAACAAGCTCTAACAAAGTCAAACGCATGCCTACCCCTCCAGCTATCCTACACTGCATTCTCACCCCCTTCCAGCCTAGGAAACTCTTCTCCTGGCCACCCAGCTTCCCAAACAACCCTTGCTCTGGGTGCTTCTTCATATAAACAGTCTTACTGCCACTAATCTCTCATTGTGCCCAGCCTTCTGGAAACTTTCCCCGGCCTCCCAACCTCTTGCTCAGTCTGTTTATGAGTGTAAACAGTGGTTACCAACATTTTCTTAGACCCTCACAGCATTGCCAACAGTCAGAAAGTGGTTTTATCCCATTTTTTTGAAATCTGTCTGTCTGTCTATCTTTGATTCCTGGGGTCTAGTTGAGTCTGGATTAATGTCACACTCTGGATAATGTGCATTTGGATAATTGAGGGACAGACACACACACAGACAGTTGGCTGAGATTTTCATTAAATTTTTAATGTAGTGTAAGGTGGTTGGTACACACACACACACACATGGTTGGCTGAGATTTTTTCATTAAATTTTTAATGTAGTGTAAAATGGTTGGTACTACCCATTATAAAATCAGCAGACAAACACATGTACATGCACACATGCAGTGTATACGGCTTAAAAACCCCTCTCAAAACTTACAATGAAATAGTGCTATAACAAGAGGGGCGGGTAAGAAAGAATAAAACAGATTTTCATTATAATGTCTTACCAAAACACTGTAAAAGCTTTAATCTCTTAAATTTCGACACGTCCGAGATATATTTTTTCAAACTTTGTTTGGAACGCTGATATAATTGGCGGGAAACCATGATTGCTACACTGGCTCTTGGGTGTCATATAGCCTATACTATCAGGTCTTGGGTTTTCATTATTTGATAGGTTTTGTTATTATAGAGAGGTAAGAGACCTTGAACAGTCTGTTAAGTTGAGATATCTGTGTATTATATATTGTAATCAGCTTTCCTTCTCTTCCTGTAATAGCCCTGCTCCAGGTAAAGACAGATCAGTGATAAAACATGTAGCCCATGTAGCCAAGAGCTGCACAGACATTTGGAGATAGGAATTTTGTCCCAAAAGAGTGGCACATGCCATCATCATGATGTCTGCAAACCAGGCAGAGGTCTTAGTAGTCAGTCAAACTATAAGCTATTAAGTCTTACCAAGGTGTCTATGTAAAGTGATGAAACAATGTTAGTTTCAAGGTTAATGCAGGAGCGTCATTTCAGATTTTTGTTGGGGGGGGGGGGGCAAAGACGGTTTGGCCAGCAAAGCAAGCCTAATCAGCTGAGTTTATTTTTTATTTTGAGCTATTTTATGTGTTTTGAAGCCACATGAGCAAGGTATTTCAGCAAAAGTTATATACTTCCACTACTATATGTTTTATCTCATCATCACTGGTAGCTAGTAGACAGACAAAGATCAAGAAACATAATATTTCTGAGAAATTTTATATATTTACGATTGCACATTTAAAAAGAAAATATGCTGTTACTTCTTGGGGCTTGGGGTGAGGAGGCCAAGTTGAGGCTTTGGGGAGGGGGGGGGGGGAACTTGGGTCTTGGGGGGGCAAGTTGAGTCTTGAGGGGGGCAGTTGACCCCCACATGATGCCCCTGGGTTAATGTAGTACTTAAAAATGAATAGTATAGTTACCTCAACCCAGTACAGATCACAGTTGCTTATAAGATATCATTGAAAAGGGTTTGAGTAAATATATGTAAGCATTGCCTGTTTATTTTTTTTTATTCAGTATTCCAAAGAGGCTTATGATACTACCTGGAGAGATGATGTTATGAAGACACTCAATGATATTGGTACACAAGGGTGCATGCCTTTATTTGTAAAGTACTTCTTAACAGACCACATTTTTGGATATGATTGGAAAACATTTATTCAGAAGCAACTACAGTATATTCAAAAGTGGCATCCCATAGGGAAGTGTTTTGAGGACTACTGAATTTCTTCTCCTTGCTGTAAACAGTATTACTTATCAGTTAACAAGTATTATTGAAAAGTTTCTTAAACCTGATACAAAACTATCATAGAGCAACCAATAATATAACTTAGCATCAGCCTCTGTATTAAAAAGGGCAGATCCAGTTCACAATGAAGGGTTTGGAATGTGTACCAGAGTAATTAAGTCTTTCCCAAATAAACTAGACAAGATAGAATTAGTGAAACTGCTCTCTCTTTAATGTAACTTTGTTACCATGTGAAGTTCACTAAAGGTTCAGACAAGTGACTCCTCAACAAAAGGACCGTTCAGTTTAAAAGAGAATTTTGTTAATTATCCACCCTACTCCCAGTTAAAGAGAACAGAATTTTTGAATTGGTAGAGGAAAACATTTTCCCTTCCTTGTATTATTAATAAAGTGCACCTTTATACATACTTGCACTATACAGTCATACTCTGAACTTACGTGAGGTTAGGTTCCAGAACCCCTCGCGCAGGGTGAATTTTCGTATAAGTTTGGCATGGTATCTAAAAATGCTAATAAATGCTTATTTCTAAAGTTTAAACACTAAATATGACCCTAATCATGCTCCCAAATTATTAAATCAACTTTTAAATGAAATTAAAGTTACTGTAATTTCATTTAAAATTTAGCTTAATACATTACCCTTAAAAAGAGAAATAAATGGTTTACATAAAAATCTGAGAGTTGCAAGAGAATCTCTCTTCTCTCTCTCTCTCTCTCTCTCTCTCTCTCTCTCTCTCTCTCTCTCTCTCCTCTCTCTCTCTCGATCTATTTTAGAATCGTCTCAACCTCTTTTTAACAACTTCTTTATGCTGCGTTTCTTTCTCTTTGTTCTGAAATGCTTTTCATGAACAAACAATGTTTTATATTTTGACTAATACAACTCTAGTTATTATGTCTCTATGTGTTTTATATTTTGACTAATTCAACTCTTAGTTATTATGTCTATGTTTTAGAACGTATTTGCAACACTAGCGCATTTACACTTCTTTGTAGACGATACAGGTCAAATTAGATCCATTTAAACTATCTACTGTACAGGTAAACAAGTACGGAGAATTAACCCTTAAACGCCTACTGGACGTATCATACGTCGACTAAAATTGTCTGTTGGGTGCCAAATGGACGTACCGTACGTTGACTACAAAAAATTTCAACCTTCGTTCAACTTTGACTCGACCGAAATGGTCGAAAAACACAATTGTAAGCTAAAACTCTTACATTCTAGTGATATTCAATCATGTACCTTCATTTTGCAACAAATTGGAAGTCTCTATCACAATATTTCGATTTATGGTGAATTTTTGAAAAAAAACTTTTTCTTACGCCAGCCGTGATAACTCGGCCGAAAATTTCAGAAATTCTTTTGTCATTTTGTTGTAATTTTTTGCACTGTTCTATATTAGCCATTACATAAAGTTTTATATATAAAAATGTGCGCAATTTCATGTACAATACAACAGAAAATAACTCATGGTTGTAGCTTTTATCAGTTTTGAAAAAGTTTTATATAAATCACGATAACTGCCAAAATTTCAACCTTCGGTCAACTTTGACTCGACCGAAATGGTAAAAAAACGCAATTGTAAGCTAAATCTCTTACATTCTAGTAATATTCAATCATTTACCTTCATTTTGCAACCAATTGGAAGTCTCTAGCACAATATTTCGATTTATGGTGAATTTTTGAAAAAACTTTTTCCTTCCGTCCGCGCCAGAAATTCTTTCACACGTTATCGTAATGTTTGCACTGTTTTATATTAGTCTTTACATAAAGTTTTATATATGGAAATGTGCGCAATTTCATGTAGAATACAACAGAAAATAAATCATGGTTGTAGCTTTTATCAGTTTTGAAATATTTTCATATAAATCACGATAACTGCCAAAATTTCAAGCTTCGGTCAACTTTAACTCGACCGAAATGGTAAAAAAACACAATTATAAACTAAAACTCTTACATTCTAATAATATTCAATCATGTACCTTCATTTTGCAACAAACTGGAAGTCTCTAGCACAATATTTCGATTTATGGTGAATTTCTGAAAAAAAAAAAACTTTTTCATTACGTCTGCGCGCGATAACTCTGCCGAACATCTCGGAAATTCTTTCGTCATGTTGTCGTAATGTTTGCATCATTTTACATTAGTCGTTACATAAACTTTTATATATGAAAATGTGCGCAATTTCATGTAGAATACAACAGAAGATAGCTCATGGTTGTAGCTTTTATCAGTTTTGAAATATTTTCACATAAATCACGATAACTGCCAAAATTTCAACCTTCAGTCAACTTTAACTCGACCGAAATGGTAAAAAAACGCAATTGTAAGCTAAAACTCTTACATTCTAGTAACATTCAATCATTTACCTTCATTTTGCAATAAATTGGAAGTCTCTAGCACAATATTTCAATTTATGGTCAATTTTGAAAAAACATTTTCCTTATGTCTTGTGATAACTCGGCCGAACATCTCAGAAATTCTTTCATCGTTGTCGTAATATTTGCACCATTTTATATTAGTTGTTACATAAAGTTTTATATATGAAAATGTGCAATTTCATGTAGAATACAACAGAAAATAACTCATGGTTGTAGCTTTTATCAGTTTTGAAATATTTTCATATAAATCACGATAAATAGAAAAATTTGACTTTAGGTCAACTTTAACTCGACCGAAATGGTCGAAAACTGCAATTATAAGCTAAAACACTTACAGTCTAGTAATATTCAGTCAATTAGCTTCATTTTTCAACAAACGGGAAGTCTCTAGCACAATATTTCGATTTATGGTGAATTTTTGAAAAAAAAAAAAACATTTTTTACGTCCGCTAGCGTTGCAATTCATGCATCATTTTGTGATAATATTTTCTCTGTGTTGCTTTGATCGTTTTACAATTTGTTATATACCAAAATCATTGCAATTTAGTGTACAATACAACTAAAAAAATTAACTCATTAGCTTTAACCGTTGTGCTTACAGCGATTTGTATACAATTATATGTTTTTTTTCGCTGTCATATATTCCAGTATTTATATGTGATAATGATATTCTTTTTCATTTCTGATGGTTGCATACTAAACTTCAGGCAATGACAAAAAAAGAGCAAAAATGAACTCTTAATCTTAAAAACTAAAGCGTGCTGTGATTTTTTTGAAAAAACTTTTTCCGCTTGGCGCTAACTCACGAACGCCGCCGGCATACGAGGCGTTTTTGTAAATAGAGGCTCAGCGTTTAAGGGTTAATAAGTTGTAAAAACTCCTCCTTCATCCCCATGACTGGATGCCAGATGCCACAAGTTCTTGCATAAACAACTCCTGTTACTTTTTACCGGTTTCCAGCTGGCACCAGAAGATCTATCCTAATGTTAAGACCCAGGTTTGTTCCGCATATGAACAAATGACAAATTTTTAGATTAATTTATGTTTTTCATAGGTAACAGACCTGCAGCTTAACATTAGGATAAATCTTTATGTTAAGACCATAAGTTTGTTAACCCAACTTAGCCTAGCCTAACTAGTTCTAGTCTAACCTTACCAGACCTGCATTTCAATATCCTGGAGCTACTTGTCTAATGGCATCAACCAAGCAGGTCTCTTGCTCTACTAGGACTAGGTTGCTAAATGGTTAGGTACTTAGCCTGGCCTAACTAGTTCTAGCTTACCTTAGCAATAATTTACTTCAGTATCCTGGGACGTCTTGTTTACGACATCAGCCAGAAGGTAAGTTACCTTTTCTTCAAGGGTCTGGGTTCGATTAGGTTAGGTTGGGTACTTAACCCAACCTAGCCTATCTTAAATTAAACCTAGCCTAGTCTAGCCTAGCTTGACCTAATCTGCACCTCAGTTGCTGGGATCTTCTTAGATCTCCAGGTCTCAGGATCCAAGGATAGTGTTGTTAAGGAACGGTACCATGTTAGTTCCTTAGTTATCAAGAGGGGTGGGGGCTAGTGTTCTATTATCTTCTCAACTGACAATGAGGGAGCATGGGTCTGCAGTAGCACACTCAGCACAGGAGTCAGCCAGACACATTCCATTGGCGGTGCAGGTGCACAGGTTTGCAGCAACACACTCAGCACAGTGGTCAACCAGACACACTCCAGGATGATGGATGTATGACAGACAAGCTCGGTTTTGCATCCATGATTCAAGTCTTGTGCTTGCATCATCCCATTGTTTTGCTTGATTCGCTGGGAGATCAACAAAACCTCCAAACTAAGTTCCAACAATTTGCATTTGATTCCTATTCAGTCAAGAAAGTGTCTAGGAGCTCCATTTTTTTTACTTGATGTGGTTACACTCCTCTTGTGAGGAGTGGGAGATGCAAGCAGTAGCTGCTGCTTCTGTAATTACCAGTTGATCCACAACCCAAGGAGAGTATTACGTGGATCATAATACACTTTCAGGAGTCTCAGTGTCCAAATAGGCAATCCTTTGATAGCAACAACACCAAGGTAGTGCCATGGTTACACTATCCTCCTCCAGAGACTTTTCATTCTTAGGAACGTTGACCAGGGCGGCAGTCTCCTACACTTCCTTTCTTGGGACTTAAGCACAGTTCTTTTTAGAACAAAAAAAGGTCCTAGTGTCCTTTCATCTGCTCTATTGCAGTGCAGGTAAACAAGCAGACAAAAGAGCATTCGGTGCAGTGGCCAACCATACATTCCAAGCAAGATGGATGTCATTACAACATTCATTCGCTGAAGTTAGGAGATATGGACAGTTGATCTTGGCACCTTGACTTCCGGATTCATTCAGCCTCTGAAGAAGTTTGATCATGTAGTCCCTCTTTCTCAACTTGACTGAAGTTAGCGCTGTTCTGTTCTGTCTTATCACACCTTTGAATGAAGTAAAACATCTTTGGTAATAATTTACATCTGGAAGCTTATGCCTTTCGTCATTTTACATGTTTCGAAAGTGTTCAGTGAGATGGATCATTCCACTTCCTTGGTCCTCTGGTGCCAGTTGACAGTATGACGTCTCTGTTGCCTCTGTAAGACTAGACTTTCAACCCAGTGCTATCGACTTGTTCGTTACCTTCTAGTTGGCTGAGAAACATTGTCCAAATTGTCGTTTCTCTGACTAGTGAGATGATCAAATAAGCATACCCACAACTTCTTGGAGGACATCAGTATGTTTTGGACCAGATCTTTCGAGGCCAGGGGCATTGGTCTGTCCATCGCATTCAGGAAGAACCTGTCGGTTGAGTACTAGGATGAAATGTAATTGTGAAGATCACATTCATCTCCTTTTACCTTGGGACATTGCCCATAGGTCCTTGGACTCCTTTTCCTTGGATCCTCTGGTGGATGCTCAAAGAGTCATGTAGTTCACCCAGCTCTTTGGGACAGGCTGCATCTCGCCTAAGGTGTGCGGCTCCTGGGAGAAGGTGTGTGTAGGACTGTCCTCCTCCCTTTCTTGTGTCTTCCTTCCTCTTCCAGTGGGCAGAGAAACAGTGAACGAGCTGTCATGTGCTGGGCTGGCATGCATGCAGGTGATCTAGATGACTGAGTATCCTATCTGCAATCTAACTATTTGGATTAGTAGAATGCAAATCCTTCCTCCCTAGTAAGGGGAGAGGAGGACTGACTATGAGCAAACCAGTTGGTTATTCTTAGCTTTATAGTCTCTGACACTTAGAGTTCATCCAAGCCTTTTTGAATCAAGGATATTACATTCCTTTAATTCAAAATGCCGAGAACATCTCCCTTCTTCAATAGATCAGAAGTATGGTGTCCTTCCTTTGCTCTTTCATGACCAAAAAGAGAATACCCAGATGAGCCAAACTACCAGTCAGTTCAAAGATTTACTCAGAATCCTCCCTCCAAAAGTAAGTCTCCCATATGTAAAGACCAAGGGTTTGTATTCGTAGCCAATGACAGATTTTTAAAGTAATTTGTGGCTTTTTCCCTAACATACAAACTTGAGGTCTTTACATTAACCCTTAAACGCCTGTTGGATGTAGCAAACGCCGACTAAAATTGTCTGTTGAACGTCAGTGGACGAATAAACGCCGACTACAAAAATTTCAACCTTCGTCAACTTTGACGCTAATTTAAATGTATCGAAAAACGCAATTGTAAGCTAAAATCATTCTAGTAATATTCAATCATGTACCTTCATTATGCAACAAATTGGAAGTCTCTAGCACAATATTTCGATTTATGGTGAATTTTTGAAAAAACTTTTTCTTACTCCCCGCTGCAACTCGGCCAAAAATTTCAGAAATTCTTTTTGTCATTTTGTCGTAATTTTTGCAATTGTTCTATATTAACTATTACATAAAGTTTTATATATGAAAATGTGCGCAATTTCATGTAGAATACAACAGAAAATAACTCATTGTTGTAGCTTTTATCAGTTTTGAAATATTTTCATATAAATCACGATAACTGCCAAAATTTCAACCTTCGGTCAACTTTGACTCGACCGAAATGGTAAAAACACACCAAGCTAAAACTCTTACATTCTAGTAATATTCAACCATTTACCTTCATTTGCAACCAATTGGAAGTCTCTAGGACAATATTTGATTTATGGTGAATTTTGAAAAACTTTTTCCTACGCCTGGCGCTGCAACTCTGCCGAACATCTCAGAAATTCTTTTGTCTCGTTGTCATAATATTTGCACCGTTTTATATTAGTCGATACATAAAGTTTTATATATGAAAATGTGCGCAATTTCATTTACAATACAACAAAAAATAACTCATGGTTGTAGCTTTTATCAGTTTTGAAATATTTTCATATAAATCACGATAAATAGAAAAAATTCGACTTTCGGTCAACTTTAACTCGACCGAAATGGTCGAAAACTGCAATTGTAAGCTAAAACACTTACAGTCTAGTAATATTCAATCAATTAGCTTCATTTTTCAACAAACGGGAAGTCTCTAGCACAATATTTCGATTTATGGTGAATTTTGAAAAAAATTTTACGTCCGGAAATGCTATGAATTCATGCATCATTTTGTGATAATATTTTCTCTGTGTTGCTTTGATTGTTTTAAAATTTGTTATATACCAAAATCATCGCAATTTAGTGTACAATACAACTAAAAAAAATTAAGTCATTAGCTTTAACCGTTTTGCTTACAACGCGATTTGTATACAATTATATGTTTTTTTTTTCGTTGTCATATATTCCAATATTTATATATGATAATGATATTTTTTTTCATTTCTGATGGTTGCATACTAAACTTCAGGCAATGACAAAAATTGAGCCAAAATGAACTCTAATCTTGAAAAACTAAGCGCAAGGTGATTTTTTGAAAACTTTTCCGCTTCGGCGCTAACTCACCGAACGCCGCCGGCATACGGTAGACGTTTTTGTAAATAGGGCTTCGGCGTTAAAGGGTTAATGGCCCACATCTTACCACCCCTCATTCTCTTACCTGGGCCAAAAGGTACATTGCATAGAACTGTATGTATACCGACTAGGTGGGCGGTACTTCCTCCCCCACCATTGGTAACTGTTACCATAACCAATATAACCAACCTTGCAAAAGTTTAACGCCTGGACTTCCAGCTCACTGAAAGTTAATCCTGTTTGTAAAGACCTCAGGTTTGTTTGTTATGAAAAATACAAATTAATTTAAAAATGTGTCACATTTCTTTCATTTTCACTGCCAAACATATGACAAAATACCTTCCAGAGACTCAAATCTTTATTGGTCTCTCTGGTCTTTAGTCAGGTGGTTGTAATTAAAGCAGGTGAAACAAGGCATGAGTTTTTTAAATCTTATGGTTGTCATTGTTGTTTCATGATAATTGTCCAGTACTTATGGTAATTAGGGTTGTTAGGTATTTGTACTTAATGTCAGTTTTTTTTCTTTACTGCATATATTTGAATTCTAGGCTCTCCCTTGGCATACTCTTTACCTTTTTAATTTTTACTATTTAGTTCAACTTTAAAGCCCTCTACCATGGCTACAACATTCATCACATCAGAGAAGGGCAAGTGTAAGCTTTACGATGAAGAAAATCACATATACAAAGAGCATGGAGATAACAGTAGCAAAACCAAGACATATTGGCGTAGTGAGCGTTTTTATAAAGGTTGCCAAGCTAGACTACTACATACAACTTACAACTGCAATGAACCTGAAGTAATATTTTCATTGGGCTCCCATAATCACTCAGCAAGCAGTACACATGTTAAAGTCCTAAAGGCAGTTTGTTCAATGAAGTACACAGTAATGAAAACGGGCACATTATCTTCATGGGAAGTAATAGCTACTGCTGTACAAGATCTCGAAAGGGAGCTCAGTTTGAAATTCCTGATACAGTTAAATACTTAGAAAATGGATCTTGTTTTTTGCCTTTGACAGCGGTATTGATGACCAGGACAGAATTTTAGTTTTTCTCAGAAAAGGCTTGGATGATCTAGAAAGCTCTAAAAATTGGGCTTGTGATGGGACTTTCAAGGTATCTCCTAGTTTGTGGTGTCAGTTAGTGACACTACATATCATCATTGGAGGGTCATGTGTGCCCCGACTATTTGCCTTACTACTTCTTGACAAAAGAGAAGCCTCATCATCGTCTTCTGTCTGCTGAGCGTGATTTAAGGCAATTGTCGACCTGTGACCTGACTCATGGGCTTTGAAAAAGCTCTCCATAATTCACTTGTTTCTGTATTTCCACATTCAGAAATAGTTGGGTGTGTTTTTCATCTCGGACAGTCTTGTTGGCGGAAGATATGTGCACTGGTGAGAGTATGAGATACAACACCGATGAAAGTTTTCAGCTTAAAATTAAGTGTTTTTGCGCATTAGCATTTTTACCAATTGAAGACGTCTGTACATTTGGAGATTTGTCTGATGATGAAGACATCCCTTCCGAGTTTATCACTTATTTTGAGACTACATACACTGGGATGGTGAGGGGACGCAGTCTTCATCGATGAAAAGAAACCCCACTTTTCTTATTCAACTCTGGAATGTCCATGACACCATTTTAAATTAATTAACCAAGATCAAATAATTCGGTAGAAGGGTTCCACAATGCTTTGCGTCCATCGATAACATCTACACATCCAAAAGACCTATGAAATTATTGATGCACAACTGAAGAAGCTAGTGCAAGATTATCAAAATGAAAACCCTCTGCAATTTTTAAGAAGTATTGCACTCAATTTGTCATAGGAGAATTTTGTTTAAATAAATCGAACTTTTTCATAACAGTTTTTTAATGTGTTCGCTGTTATTTTTTATCCTGATGTCAATAAAATGCGAGCTAAATTATCTTCTTTTTCTTTCTTATATTAAAAATTTTTTGTGGTGGTGAAATTCCTGGTTGAATTTACCGTGGTAGGGCAGTGCAGGTGGAGTTTGCGTAAGTTCGGTTGTGATTGATTTCTGGTCACCTGTATACCCTTTTTGAGAAGGCCCAAATTTTACTCTACTTGTGTTTTTCTATCCTTAGAAGCACATAGGTACTTGAACTTTAGTGGATTATGGGCCAGCATAGTTCTCAAGCTACTTTGGCATATTGAACTGGGATGTGCTCATGAGCAGTCTCCTGAGCAGTGCAAGCATGGCGGTACTCCTATGCATCAGTCTCTTGCACTTTGCTGCCCAGGATTGTTGGAATGTGCATACAACCGATCGATTCCAGGCCTTGCACTGCTCAGTGTTGCTCAACTCAGACAGAGCAGTTTGAACTCCTGCTTGCCTTGATTAGCAGCAGGACTCAACTTTTGTTGGTTTGACCTTCATTTTGGGCACACATGAGGTAAGGGTAATCATATTTAGTCTCCTTCAGTGCCCTCAAAATGACTTTGTATCTACAACTCATTTTGAACATTTGTCATGATGTCCTGAGTAGGGGCAAGATTGAGCTATCATGTTTCCTTTGACTCTGGTAGAGGATCTAGCACATACTCTTAATTTTTTCTGGAACCTAGGGTCCTGGTAACCTAGGGACTGGTAACTGAAAATGCAGTTCAGACTCCAATGTAAAACCCTAAGTGAGCTTCATGAAAGCCTTGTTTGGCTCCCTCCAGCCTGAGAAGAACCCTAAAAGAGTTCAGAGGTCTGGTTAAACAAATCATTTATAATAATAATAATTGTCTGGAGCATTTTTAAGAGGTTATCAAACTATTTCTTGAGCACTGTGTTCTTTGGGAGCCAAACAAGGCTTTCATGAAGTTCACTTGGGGTTTTACATCGGAGTCTGAACTGCACTTTCAGTTACCAGTCCCTGCTAGCATAAAGGGTCCAGATCAGGAAATTATTTACATTCCCATTATTCTACTATGCATTTTCCCCCACCTCTGACATTAAAGCACGTAGTATTATGTCCCAGAAGATGCTGATGCCAAGACCTGCCCACTACAGGTGGACCAGTCAGTCTTTAGGCTGACAAACAACCTTGGATTCGATTTGCTTTTCATTGGAGGAATCTATTTTGTCCCACTCTGAAGCAGAACCCTTGGAGTCAGTCACATTGGCTTCAATATGATGACAGACTGCATTTTTCCAGGTCTCTATGGAAGACTAGGGAAAGTTCCAAAGGTTGTTGTTGTTAGGAAGGACATTGACCATCCTCTCCAACCAGCACTTACATCTATATGCTAACCTGATCTTGAAAAGGTGCATCTGTGTTTGTAGCCTCTTTTCAAGGCAGGTTACAACTGAGAGGGGTTTACTCTTCAGAACACATTGATTTGGGTTCCACCACACTCTCTGCAAAGAGTAAGGTGAAGAAGCAGTGGAGAAATGGAGAATAGTCTTTAAACCAGATGAAATAGTTTAATATGAATGACTAGTTATAAATGTTTATGTATTTTTTGGAATTTTTATCAAGCTAAATGCAAGGGAAAAACCTTAACATGGACACTTTCCAATCTTTCAGACTTGTAACCAATGTTAGCTAACTGGTACTGCCCTAATTTTATTTCATGTTCCAGTGTTCTAAATGGGCAAATTGCAGTATGTCAGTGGGGGTGGCAAGTATTGTATATTGAGGAAGGATTTCTTAAGGGGAGTCATATAGACACTGGAAAGGCGAGATTGCGTTAAAAAGAAATTATATTCACCCTGTCTTTTTACTCCATAATTAGTAAGAGGACTTGTCCTTTTAATGTGGGACTTTAAGGACAGTGCATACCTGGAGGGAAATCATGCAGTGGCTCATTTGATTAGTACCTAAGCCACTGATAACATGCTATCTATATCTAGAATGATGCCAGGTTGGTCAAAAGTTGATTCCAGTCATCTGCCTAAAAACTATTTTCTGTCTGACAGATTATTACAGTCTTAGCTAATGTCTTAAAAGTAAATTATGAGTTTTGAAATTTGTAACTTGAAAGATCTGACTTTACAAGTTGTAAAGGATGGGTAACACAGTCATCTTTCTTGTTTATATGAGGCAGTTTCTTGTAATTACACACAAAACAACTTTAGCAATTGTTTTATTACTGAGAGACATGCGAGCTCTAGGTATGATATTCCAATTTTTCCTTTTTTGAAATAAAGTTAACTTCAATCTGGAAATACTGTACATTTCCGCATATAAGATGACCTTTAAATCCTAAAATTCACCCTTAAAAATTGGGGGTGGTCTTATACTACCATTCTAAAAATCAAACCATGAATTCTACATGATGTTTATCGGTAGACTCCCCCTCAATATGAGACCACCTTGACGTGGTGAGGGGGCTCTTGAACCCCAGGAATTTGTTTCTGGGTTCGAGTCCAAGAGTCTCATATGCCATCATATATTGTTTTGGATTAGATTTGTGGGAAATTTCCACTTTGATCAAATTTGGTGACCTGATAACAGGGAAAAGATATCATAGCTGGGAATGGGTTTATATCCGAAGCAAATAGTGAGAACTGTGGTAGGACCACTCCACCCGGAGCAGTGTTCGACCTGGAGAGATATTAGGCGGAACTATTCTCTTTAGGGCTGGACCACTTGATTCCAGGGGGTCTGGTTCTAGGATAGGACTCTCAGCATTCTATCCATTTGCCCATAACATGATTAGGTGGGGATGATTGTATTCTTGAAATACCTCAGTCCTAGCAAGCCGGTTTGGCTTACACTTGGGCCACTTAATCATGTTGTGCCATCCCCTATGGGGTAGGGTAGGACGCGACATTTGGGAGTCGGTTTCACTTGTGCCATTATGGAAGAATGAAACCTATGACAAGGCTGATGATATCTTTTAAGGTTTTCAGGTTTACTAATTTTTTTATTTACTTCAGTCTTAATGCAAAGTTGTATTAATGATTTAAGTACCCCTGACCCATTGATGAGCGACTGCACAGTTGATGACCGCAGGAACCTCCTCTGACCTCTCTCTGGAAAAAATCGGAAAAATACAACAATTACACTGGAGCCCTATGCTCCAATGAAAACAAGCCAAAAAAACAAATATCTTGGATCTGACATTGACCCACTTCTGACTTCTCTTTGGGAGTGCAAGCTGGTCAAGATTCCTAACCTTAGAAACAGAGAAAAATATCACCATTGAAACCGAAACTTCCTATTGAATCGACATTCAACTACTGGAAATGTCATTCAGACAAGTAAAAGAACAGATGGGCTGATAGAAACCACTACAAGAAATCAATCGAAAACTACCTAAATATAAAAAATATTGATAATGTAAAGTAAATATTAAAAACATGACAATATGAACAGTGCACAGGGTACCATAGTAATTCCTGATAATGATGAACCAATAGAAAAGTAAATATTCATATCTGCATAGTTATCACATCACTGAGGGCACATGAGCCCCTGGGATGTGTCTGGGAGCCGACAGTGCGAAAAATAATTATTTCTGAAAATTCTGCAAAAATAGAAATTTTATGCCAACAACGTTCATTTTGCTGTCCTTTTTTCTAAATGTTTATATTTTATGGTGGAATAGTCAGAATAAGAGTCCCAGCCCTCTAAATACAAAAAAATGTGAGTTATTTCACGAAAAAAAAAATCTTTACTTATTTTCATATTTTCGTTCAGAACCCAAAAAATATGAATGTCAGGCGAATGAATTATTTTTTTATGAGAAAGCCAATAAAATTCTCTAAATATCGACATATAAAAGAATGGAAAACGAATAAGTCCAGTTGGTGAAAAATTGATAGAAAAGGGCAAGAAACAGAGCGCTCTGCCCGCGATGGTGAGAATTATCGCTAGAAAAAGATTTTTTGAAGAGCCCTATCTCGTTATTTTTCATAGAAATTACTTTGTAAATATACGAAAATGTAGAGGAAAAGTTGAAGAATAATGAGAGTCAAGAAATGGCTTTGGTAACGGCAACAATTTCATTTTGACGTTATAAATTGATTGAAACGAAAAAAAGGTTACCGTTGTCAACATTATCGCTCGTAGCTCAAAAGCTATAACAGTTAAAGAAGACGCATTATTTTTTATGAGAAAGCCAACAAAATTTTCTAAATATTGATATATAAAACAATGAAAACGGATAAGTCCAGTTGGTGAAAAAATTTATAGAAAAGAGGGTAAGAAACAGAGCGATTTGCCCGGCGATGGTGAGAATTATCGCTAGAAAAAGTTTTTTTGAAGAGCCCTATCTCGGTTATTTTTCATAGAGATTACTTTGTAAATATACGAAAAAGTAGAGGAAAAGATGTAGAATAAAGTGAGAGCCAAGAAAATGGCTTTGGTAACGGCAACAGTTTCATTTGACGTTATAAATTGATTGAAACGAAAAAATGTTACCGTAGTCAACATTATCGTTGGTAGCTCAAAAGCTATAACAGTTAGGGCGAATGCATTATTTTTATGAGAAAGCCAATAAAATTCTCTAAATATTGACATATAAAACAATGAAAACGAATAAGTCCAGTTGGTGAAACAATTTATAGAAAAGAGGGTAAGAAACAGAGCGATTTGCCGGCGAATGGTGAGAATTATCGCTAGAAAAAGTTTTTTGAAGAGCCCTATCTCGGTTATTTTTCATAGAAATTACTTTTGTAAATATACGAAAAATGTAGAGGAAAAGATGTAGAATAAAGTGAGAGTCAAGAAAATGGCTTTGGTACAGGCAACAATTTCATTTTGACGTTATAATTTGATTGAAACGAAAAAATGTTACCGTTGTCAACATTATCGTTAAGTAGCTCAAAAGCTATAACAGTTAGGCGAATGAATAATTTTTTATGAGAAAGCCAATAAAATTCCCTAAATATTGACATATAAAAAATGGAAAACGAATAAGTCCAGTTGGTGAAAAAATTGATAGAAAAGAGGGTGAGAAACAGAGCGCTTCCGCCCAGGCCTATGGTGAGAATTATCATAGAAATTTTTTTGAAGAGCCCTATCTCGGTTATTTTTCATAGAAATTACTTTGTAAATATACGAAAAAGTTGAAGAATAAAGGGAAAGTCAAGAAAATGGCTTGGTAACGGCAACAGTTTCATTTTGACGTTATAATTGATCGTCAACGAAAAAAAAAGTTACCGTTGTCAACATTATTGTTCAGTGCTCAAAAACTATAACAGTTAAATTTATGAATTATTTTTTATGAGAAAGCCAAGAAAATTCTCTAAATATCGACATATAAAAATAATGAAAAACGAATAAATCCAGTTGGTGAAAAATTGATAGAAAGTGGGTAAGAAACAGAGCGCATGCCAGGCATACGGTGAGAATTATCGCTAGACATTTTTTTTGAAGAGCCCTGCCTCGATTTTTCATAGAAATCACTTTGTAAATATACAAAATGTAGAGGAAAGGTTGAGGAATAAAGTGAGAGTCAAGAAAATGGCTTTTACGTAAGAGCAACAGTTTCATTTTGACGTTATAAAGCTGTTCAAACGAAAAAATGTTACCGTTGTCAACATTATCGTTCGTAGCTCAAAAGCTATAACAGTTGGGTGAATGAATTATTTTTATGAGAAAGCCAACAAAATTCTCTAAATATCGATATATATGATAATGAAAATGAGATTCAGAGCCCTGCCTAAAATCCAGATCGCCTCTATGTGATGCACTAACAAATTTCCTAGTTTTTTACCGCAAAAAACTTTGGAACAAAAGCATGTTGAAACTGTTCTCGATTGACGCCGCTTATGTAAACAGCCACACGTGTTTACCCAGCCTCATGCATGGTCTCTGACAGAAGTGTGGCCTGCCAGGCCTGCGTGGGTGCAATCAGCTGATGTCATTGTGAGAATTTTACTACGCCGTGGATTTGCGTAGTGCACAGTAGAGGAACTAAAAATTTATAGAAAATAGAGGATACCAAACAGAGTGTTTCCATTAATGTAATCCTACATTTTATAAAAAAATGTAAGATACGAGAGAGAAACGGGGTAGGATCAGCTGATTTCATTGTGGGAAATTTACTATGCCAGGAATTGCAACTGCGCAGTATAGGCACTGCTTGCCTGGCGTGCTCGATGCCTGAGTTACACGGGTCCAAGGTATGCTTTAGCCTATGGAAACCACCAACTGTCCGAAAATAAAAATTTACTCCTACCACACGCATTTAAAAATGTTGGTAAATTTACGCTCAATTACGCCAGTCAGACAAGAAGGGGGTAGGGGGTTATTGCGTAATATGACGTCAATTGGGCAGGAAAGGGTTAAGAGAGTGAAATTATTTATCAGTTATTACGGAGACTGAGAGAATAACACAGAGAGAGAGAGAGAGAGAGAGTGAGAGTTAGCTTAATACATTACCCTTAAAAAAAGAAATAAATGGCTGACCTAAGAATATAGTATGTGACTCTCTTCCCCATTCCACCAACCTATTTTTGGAAGTCTTCTCAACCTCGTTTTTACAGACTTCTTTATTCTGTCACTTTCTCTTTGTTCTGAAATGCTCTATGTCTCTATGTTTCAGAACGGCGCATTTACAGTTTGTAAACGGTACAGGTAAAATTAGATCAATTCAAAATTATCTACTGTACAGTTAAAGAGAGAGAGAGAGAGAGAGAGAGAGAGAGAGAGAGAGAGAGAGAGAGAGAGAGAGAGAGAGAGAGAGAGAGAGAGAGAGATTATTTGACCACTGATTTTCAACGCTCCCCTTCTTGTTGACGTGTCTGACAGCTTTTGCCTTCACCTCCTTCTTACAAAAGAAGAGGGAAGAATTTGTTTGTTCAAGTTAATATGAATTTTGTATCGCAGTTTTATCTCACTGAGAGAGAGAGAGAGAGAGAGAGAGAGAGAGAGAGAGAGAGAGAGAGAGAGAGAGAGAGAGAAGCTTGAAAACTTATAAATTACATCAGAAAATTAAACAAACACTTTTGCAGGGTTTCTCAGTGTTCGGAAATGCTCACGTGTCTGTGGAAAACTCGTGTATGACCATTAGTTAGGCTCCAATGAAAAATTCGTGTGTCTGTGAATTCGTGCAACTCGAATTGCGCAAGTTCGAGGTATTACTGTATATCCAAAAATGATGGTAACGCCCCTGAACATCATACACAGTACAGTAGAGTATGAGAGACGTTTAGGTCCACAGGGTGTAGTTCATTTGGGTGGGTCCAGAGCTTCATTTGTGTGAAGTTTGTTGCAATATTTTTTATAAAACAAGGCTGCTTTTCCAACTCGCTGAGCATGAATTTAATGGCATAAACAAATTGAAGCCCATTGGCTAATTGTTCCTTTCTTTCCCCAAAAGTGGGTGGGGCTAGTCACCTAACCAAAACATAATAGCGTAACCTGCGAATTTCAAAATTTTAGCTTCCGAGCGAGTGGAACTAATAGCAATGTAATTACTTGGTAAGTAAATATAAAACTACTTAATCATAAAAATGTCATTTTCAGTGACTTGAAATTGCTGTTGAAGCCTTTCAAAATTGTACTAAACTTCCCCATTGAAGCCTTTAAAATTGTACTAAACTTCCCTTTGTTCAACAGATACAATTTCAGTTCCACAAATTATATAAAGCCAGTATAAATGCTGAAATATGTTAGGTCCCTCATATGATGGCATTAAAGGAAATGAGGTTACTTATAAAATAAGCAAAGCAGCAGCTACTATTTCTAGATAAAGGATTTTGACAAAGGAAAAATCTATTTCTGGAGAGGGGCCCGTGTCACCCGGTGAAATAGTCCATTCAGCACTTATTTCTAGGTAATTCCGTTGCTAGATACCAGAGAAAGCTAAATGAAATGCTGGAGTTACTACCCCAGAGCGAGCTCCACTAGATGGAGTCGTGTATGGAAAAGGGTGAACTACAAAAACACGGAACCTTATCCTATAGAGATTCCCAATGTCAAAAGTCCCAACGAGAGAGGTGCCGATACAAGCCCATGCACTACTCATGGACTGTATACAAGGCAACACTAGCCGCATTCCATGTTAGCACCCACCTCACTAGAATGAAGTTTAACAAGGAGGGAGAGAATGAAAAACAGGGGTGGGTCACCGGGTGACACGGGCCCCTCTCCAGAAATAGATTTTTCCTTTGTCAAAATCCTTTTTCTGGATCGGGGTCCCGTGTCACCCGGTGAAATAGTAACAGAGAAATAAACATCATTCTTATGCTATTAAAGACTTAAATAGAAACGTTGAAAACTAGGAGAATTCTACCCTGAACATAAGTAAGGTCCTCTAAGTTCATGTAATGAAAATAATGTAAGTGGTCACCGTCTAAGATCATGAGCTTAGAATAGCACCTGAATAGGCTTGTATTAAGAAAATACTTCCTGCCTAATAGCAGACCCAATGACAGTGCCCCCCTTTTTAAAGGAGAGGACCTGACAAAATTGCGAGGTCCTGTCTAAAAAGCCTGCAAGAAGAAAACTGGACACAGAAACAGACCTTGTAAAAGGGGAGTACTTTCCAAGGTGACCACCGAAAATGAGGACCTTCAATTGTAGAGAGAAAGTTAGTGAGGAATTCACAACACTACCCTGATGAGGGGAAACCAAACTGATTGGTTCCACCAGACAAACCAAACTGATTGGTTCCGCCAGACAGGGCAGACAGTACAGGAAAACTAACACTAGAAGCTAAGCTGATTAAAAATTTTTGGGACTTCCTTAACAAGGAAAGATAAGAACAAGATGATTGTTGGTTACCTGTAAACAACTCCGATACATTACTCAAAGACCAGGAAACCGAATGTGGACGGAGTACTGTTCTTAGACGAACACAGACCTTAGGGATGAAAGTTAAGGGCCTGTGAGTCTGGTTCCAACAAAACACTTTGCTCGAGGCCAATGCGGCCGCATCAGTACTGTAGCTTTGAAAACTATGTGAAGAGTGCTAGTTACTTAACTGCAGAACCATACTGCAGTAGAGTAGTAGATCCCTTAACTGATTTCAGGAAAACAGAAATAACAGGACCAATATCAGTTTCCTCCTAAACTGTAAGATTCACAAAGACCACAAAGCCAGGACATCAGAGTTTGAGGGGGCTGACGAGGCTGAGTTTATACCAGACGGGACAGCTTGATAGTTTGTGGCTGAATTGGGTTGCAAACTGACCTACTTCCAGGCCCAGGAAAAGGTCACAAGACTACCTGAATGACGCCCAAACTAAGGACTATTCCGACACCAGGGGAGGCCCTGGATAGGGAAAAAGCAGTGACCTTTTGGACCCCTACAAAGGGTGGTAGACAGAAGCACCTGTTCCTGTTGGTTATGGAGAAGAATGAACCATAACCTGAACGAAGCACTTTTGCAAGTCCAAAACCACTTGTTTACGCAGGTTAATACTATTGCTGTTTTGTTCAGAACTGCCTAAAAGGAAACCTCTTGGGGGAAAAAGTTTAAAGAACAGGAAGACTGTCACCGCCCTCCAAAGCGTTGATATGGAACTGCCGAACGTGACCGACTAAGTACCATGTACTTCATTGGGCCAAAAATATCCACCTCACCCGCCCAGAGAGGTGACGGTGTGGAATACTGAGGCGGAGGGGGAAAGCTGGAGGAAACTGACTTCGCAAGCACTTGAAAGTTAAATGCAGGCCGGAGGCCACTATTCAAGCAGGAGGAATCAAGGAGACACGCCCCTGACTCCACCATACCCCCGGTCATAAACTCCAGCTTTGACTTCAGAAGGAGAACCGTCACTGAAGCAAACTGAGAAAACCCAGGACCTTTTCTTGGGCACGGGAGAGGTATGCTTGAGATGATGAAATGATAAGATGCCCTTGTTATCTCTTTTCCACTTCCACTGGATTCATAACTACGGAAGGTTACCCTCCTGAATCAGGTGGGATTCCTTCCTGGTTACTTAGAAGCCCAAAGACTCTAGAAACCGATTATAATGACCGGGCCCTCAGGCAATTCCCACGCTGGGTGCCCAAATGAGCCAGGCAACTAGATATGCAGCTAGCATAGCCTCCTAATACCGGAGCTGTTGAACTACATTATTGTTCAAACTGGCAAAGACTCTGGAGCCGCATTGAGGAGGGCATGAACCTGAAGGGGGTACGCCTGCTCCTCGAGTCTGAATCCCAGAAGGGATAGGACCTTTCTGCAACCAAGATGTGAAAGGAAGCATCGGAAAGGTCTATAGAAGTGGTTACGGCTCCACGGCGCAGGATCCGAACCCACAAGACTGTAAGCAACCGAGACTTGCCGCAAGAATAAGGAAAACAAACGGGACACGCCGCGAAAATTTTCCAGTGGAAGGGAACTTCCTAGGCGGACTGAAAAAGCCTGACAGGCCATTCGCAAAGACCCCAGAACT
This sequence comes from Macrobrachium rosenbergii, assembly GCF_040412425.1. Lineage (NCBI taxonomy): Eukaryota > Metazoa > Arthropoda > Malacostraca > Decapoda > Palaemonidae > Macrobrachium > Macrobrachium rosenbergii. Next base: position 30,445,976 of record NC_089755.1, read on the forward strand.
CTGGCCGGAGGCTGATTGAACCTGATTGGGAACAACAGTCCAGCTCCACCCGGCCCTGATAACTATACTCTGGGCCCAGGAACTGAAGTTCCAGTGGCCCCAAAAATGGTACAGCCTCCCACCCATATGAGAAATACTACAGGGAGGAGGCTTGATTGCCTCCCCGTGAAGCTTAATGCCTTCCCAAAAATCTCGGAGAGGAGTAGGATGCATCCTGCTCCTATGATAACCCTGAGGGTCAGAGCCTCTGGCCAAATGTCTAGTGAAAATTCTTTCCTTAGGTTTTGGTTGAAGCAAAGAAAACTCCGACAGGCACGTGGGGGAGGCAGAGACACACGGGGCGTTACAAAGGGGCTGATGTGTTGGCTGAACCCGCACACATCGAGGTGGAGGCTGGGAGTGAGAGCTGACGGCTGACTAGGGCAGAGACCTGAAGCGCCTGCACACCGCCTGAGCAGGGGGGCTCTGAACTACATGAACTTCTTGCCGGACTTGGGACAGGTCCCGCAAGATCAGACCGCTTCTGCTCGTAGGGTAGACACCCATGAGAACGGAGGCTCTGGGTAACAATAGTAGCCCAAGACAGGGGCCGTCTGAACAACGCCCCACCTGGGGAAAAGATTAATTCTCCAGGTGAAACTGTTCATAAGATTCTTCAGCTCAAGGCGGAACGGGCAAGCCTGACTTACACTGTTTCAGCTCCAAAAATTGACTGAAGCTTAGGAGCTGTACGCTGAAGAAATTAGAAGCGTAGTCCGGGTTAGAAGATTCACTGTGAATGTATCTGTGATATCTGTCTTCCCGGAAATGCCTCAGCGATACATTTTCAAAACAAGCCTGTTGATAAGAGGGGCTATATTAGAGCACAAGGGGTAAGAAACAGGGCTCCCAAAGAGAGCACGGTAAGACCCCACAGCTGGCGTGAACTTGGAATTTTCCGCCTGCCACTCCATTAGAGTCCTCAGGGAGACGATGTGTCCAGCCCCCTAGCTGAGGGCTCACTTATGGATCCTGCCAGACAGATGCCATGCTCGTTCTGGACAGTCTGGTAAAACCCGGATAAGAGGATACCAGACCGAAGGGAAGAAATGCCCTTCCACCAACCTCCGTGTGCCCACACCCCGACAGGAGGGTGCCTTCATGCTGGGAAGCATAAAGGAAGGCACCAAGATTCCCAGACTGGAGGGGAAAAGAGGTGGAGATGTCCGAACGAGTGAATTCCAGAACGGAGCAGGACTTAACAGGTGATCCATTGACAATGAGTCTTGAGATTGATCTCTTGGGATTTAAGCTCCTGGGAAAGGGAAGGCATGGACCATGACGTAGATAGTTAGTTTAATAGGTTGACAATGACCTCATAACGAGCTCCTTATAAGGAGACCCGTCAAAAGAGTTATCCAACAAAGGAAGGAGGGGGTAACCGCTTGCTTTGCTTGGGCCGTGTCCTTTCCAGAAGACGAGGCCAAACTCAGAGATGGCACCGGGATTAGAGATCCGAGACGCCCTGAGGGGGCCCCGAGCGGGTCTTCTTGGTTTAAAAAAAAATGGTCTTTTTTTTTATTTTACTTACTTCACCTTAGGGACGGTAGACCAGGAACCGCCGGTAAAATCTGGATGAGAAGGTAACGAATCCCCTAAAGGAAAAGTTTGCCTCACCTAATTTTTCTATGGAAAAGGTTTGTCTCAATTATTCCTTTCACCTACTTATCGCTAGGGACGATGTTCACAGGTCCGAGAACGAGACAGAAGGCCGCAACGCTGTTCAGAAAATCTCCGTAAACAATTAACTTGAAGCTTTTAGAGTTACGAGATTTTAGCCGCCCCAGGAGGGGAAAATTAGACCCCAGACACCGAGGAACAACTATCAATAAGTTATATAAGACGGAGTTTGGCGAAGGAAAACCGATCAGGTGTATATGAAACCTACCAATTTACCGAGAATCTCGCCTAAAACGGAGTTTGGCGGAGGAAATCGATAGGCGATATGAAACCTTTTAACCATCGAAATCTCGCCCGGAGAGAGCCCAAACACCGAAAGATTAACTATTAATAAGCCACAAGAGGCGGAGAACCGATAGGTTTATATGAAACCTACCGACTAATTAACAAGAATCCCGCCCGAGACGGAGTTCGAAAGAGCGACTATTAATAAGCCACATAAGGTGGAGCTTGACGGAGGTAAAACCAACAGGTGTATATGAAACCTACGGATTCATCAGGTAGCCTGCTCGGGAGAGCATAGCGCATAACGCCAATCTGGCCGGGTGCCAAACGACTCATAATAAGCCAAAGGAGGCGGCGCTCAAAACCGAGATAAATAAACCTTGATTCATCAAGTAGCCTGCTCGGAGAGAGCATAGCGCATTTAACAACCTTCCGAGTCAAGAATAAGTCACATGAGGCGGAGTTTTAGACGAAACCGACAGGTATATATAAAACCTACGGGTTCATCAAGAAGCCTGCTCGAGGAGAGCATAGCGCACTTCATAACCTTCCGTACAAACTATAAATCCAAAACAGACTGCGACCGAAATGGGAGCTATAGACTCGTGACCGCTGGTTTGTTGTAGGATAGCGGAGCATTCCTGCACTTGACAAACCAGCCGAAAAACGTGTATGAGAAAAGGGCATGCTGGAACGGATGCCGGAGCAGAGTACCACAGAGCAGCCATAGCCTAGTCAGACCAGGAAAACCCTGGAGAAAAACCGGAGAGAAAACCGGCTAACAGGACAAAACTCATAGACATAAAAACAGTCAACGGAACATTTCCGATCATGTTTGAACAAAATGTGGGAAGGTTATGAACTGTTCGAAGTGGGCGCACTCCTGAGCCAGGAGAGGAAAAAAGACGGAGGAGGATATCCTGAACGGCGATAGCGTTTGGGGGGAATAAACGCCGACCGCTAAACACTAAAACCGCCGTGAGCAGTAAGCAAGGAGAGCGCCAACAAGATAACAAACACCGAACAGGTAGTAGCAAAAGGAGGGGGAACGCCAAAGTAAATAAAGCAGAAGACAGTTAGGTGGAGAACGCTAACTGGCCTGTCTGAGATCCCAACAGTGAGGTGCGAACATGTGTGAAGCACCACGTGGGAAATAGTCGACGAAAAGGAAGGGGGAAGGATAGGCCAGGAGGTTGATAACCCAAAGCAGCTACCAGGGGTGGGACAGCACTCCCCGGGCGCCCAGAGATTCTCATAGATCCCCTCGCTATGTAAGCTGTGTCGCACGACAAGAGCGAGAGAAAAAGAGAGGAAGGGCAAAAACCTCTACGGCCAGGAGAGCAAAGAAAGATAAAAGGAGTGTGAACAGGAGTGGGGAGAGCACTCCTGGTCACCTCCAGGTCCAGGTGGAGTGCCAACTCAGACACACCGAAGGACAATCAATCAATGCAGAGGGAGGGGATTTAGGCTACGACATAAAATAAGGATAATTGCTCTCAAGCCTTGGAAAGTTAACAAACTTTGAAAACAAACCAAGGGGAGAGAGAGAGCAAAGGATAAAAGGGAGAGAAGGGGACTCTCAAACCACAAAATAATATATATATAGTCGGTAAAAGAAATGTGAACAGGAGTGGGGAGAGCACTCCCGGTCACCATTGGTAAGCAACCCAAAGAAGGATTGAACTAAGATAGGCTACGAGGTAAACCCTCGCTATTCCAGCTTAACTTATTAGGAACATTAGCCTAAATGAAAAGCTTTCTCAACAGGAGAGGGTGGACGAGGCAATATATCCAAGTCAAAACCAAACAAAGGGAAGCACCAGACATAAAACACACATGTACAGAACGAGATCACCGACATGAAACTCATACGTACAGATCGAGATCGCCCTTTAACGAACCTTTTTCCCCAAGGGAAAAAGTGTTACAGCCAACCCAGGCTAACCTAACTGAGGTGATGTAAAGGAAGGAAGCCTAGGAGAGGGGTAAAGGCTAACCAATAACTCAAAAAAAAAAAAATCATAATAAAACAAAAATTGTCTATAAGGTACATGTAGGAGGATAGGCAGGCCCAACACAACATGGACGTGAAGGGACATGACCGACCTCCAGTTAAAAGAAAACTGTATCCCAAAATTAACAAAATTCAAAAGCATCCAAGCACAAGGTCAAAAATTAAATGTAACAATGAAAATCATGTTCCCATTTCACTTAGAGAAGTGAGTCTAAAACAAGGCAAAATAAGACCAAAATAAGAAGCTTAATAGGCCCGAGGGGGAACCACGCTAGCCAAAACAACAAGACAGCACTTGACCAGGAAGGGAACACAAAATTCACAAAATAAACAAAATCATGAAAACAAAGTAAAACCATAACAGTACCAATGAAAATAAGATCCCCAAAGGCTAAGAGAAGTGAGTGACAAAAATAAAGCATAATGAGGCCATGATAATAAGCAAATGGGCTCGAGGGGGAAGCTCAGTAGCCTAAACGCCAACAACATTTCTCGTAATGAAGCCAATAGATAAAAGCTTTATGGGCCCGAGGGGTAGCTCAAAGCCCAAACGCTAAACATCACCCCCGTAATGAAGCCATGATAAAAGGCTTAATGGGCCAAGTGGGTAGCTCCAGCCTAAACGCTAAACATCACTTCAAATAAAAATCACTCTCGTGAATGAAGCCATGATAAAAGCTGTGTGGGCCCAGGGGGTAGCTCAGGCCTAAATGCTAAACAGCACTTCTCGAGTAAATGGGTACAGAACAAACAAAAATTAATCAAACCCACTAAAGTTAGGGATCATTAATGGTAAAACATCCCAAATAAAAAGGGATACAAATAAAAACACAAAACAAAACTGTGCCGATCCAATACCAAGAGAGGTCAAGAGATGACTAAGAGGAGATCGAGACGGGAAAAATAAATTCCTTTAATTATTAAACTAAAGGAAAATAAGAAGCCTCAATCGCCTAAAAACAACAAAACACTGGTACTCAAGTAATTGAAGAAGAACTTTTTATGAGGATGCCATAAAAACCAAAATAGAGCACAAAATAAGGATCACAACGAAATTACGTGAACCCATCAAAACGTGCTAAAATGGAATGCGAATAGTGTTGCCTTGTATACAGTCCGCGAGTAGTGCATGGGCTTGTATCGCACCTCTCTCGTTGGGACTTTTGACATTGGGAATCTCTATAGGATAAGGTTCCGTGTTTTTGTAGTTCACCCTTTTCCATACACGACTCCATCTAGTGGAGCTCGCTCTGGGGGTAGTAACTCCAGCATTTCATTTAGCTTTCTCTGGTATCTAGCAACGGAATTACCTAGAAATAAGTGCTGAATGGACTATTTCACCGGGTGACACGGGACCCCGATCCAGAAAAAATACTATTAAAAACTCATCGTTATTATTAAGCAGAATTAAATGTAGTAAATGTGGGATGATGAATCTGAAAATAACTAATTAAAGCAGATTAACCAAGTTTTATATTGTTGAGTTCTTTCTTCCATAGAGAATGCCACGTTGAAGTCTTATCCCGTCTTTCTTTGAATTGGTCACATTGAGTGACGTGGGTGTTTGATGACACAATCCCTTAATGCCGAGAATGCAGAACAACACTTAGGTTTTGTCAGTTTTCAAACAACAGTGAATGTCAAGTATAAGAAATAAATCCTGAGAAAATTTTGTTAGGATCTTCACCATTTTCTGTTTATCCAGTTATTAAAAGTTTGAAGAGTTGCAACACTCTCAGGATGATCTGTTATATTTATTAACCCTTTCGCTGTAAGCCTGTTATCACCATTAGTGATGAGGTCAGTGTCCTACTAATCATGTAACTGACTAATTTTCTCTTTTTTATATTTGTACGTCAATTCTTTGTCATTTTCATTACTGTTATAGTATTACACTGCTATTATGTTGTTATAGTGTTTAGTATAGCAGAGTGAGAAAATATGCTAATAATATGTAAATAATTATTCAAACACTGAATGATGTGGCTTTTATTGGTGATTCATTTTAGTGTGATACCTCTCAAAGCATGGAGTAAAGTAATGCAACTTTTGTTATTAAGCTTGAAAATCTTTATTACAAATCTTGAATGCTTGCTCATGGCCAAAAATTTCATCTGGGAAAACCTCACAAAAAAAAAAATAAACATAGACATGGCATTCTCTAGAAAATGTGAATAATATCTGCAGTAAAAGTTTCAGAGCATCAATTTTTTATGAACTGAATCTTCAGTGGTCTTCGATTTGCAAGATTGATCACATTTACTTTGTTGAAGTACACCACCTCTGGTGCTCGACAAATCAGCTTTTTCCTCCTCTCTGTCATTTCTTCTGGTTCATGATCATCTTCTGTAAAACCTCAAATGTACCAATGTCACCCCTATCTGTAACAGAAAATGGTAAGGCTTGAATACTACTATGAAAGAAAATGTATGTGACTGAATACATGGATAACTTTATTAGTTTTCGCCTTGGTGAGATTACAGTAACAGTTGTAGGAGTGTTCACACGTAAGCCATATATTTTTAAGGTTACAGTAATGTTGTAAGATGACTTTGAAATGATATTAAAGTGTTTTAGGATGATAGTTGAAGGTATATTTGGTGTTTGAACTATTGAAATAGGTAGTTATAAGCATTTTTTGGAGGGGGTTACCAGCTTATCGTGGATTTCAACGTAATGTCGGTGGTTGTGGTCCCAAACCATGCGAATGGCGGGGGTCAACTGTAATTTTATTTTTTGCATTTTGTTTGCATTTCTCTAAGGGTCAGCAAAGTTATTTTGTGGCCATGTTCTCATCAATTATTGCAAGTTATTTTTATTTCATGTTTTTGTAACTTACTGTTATCTTGGAATCACACTGTAAAACTGGATCTGACACAGTTGTTACTTATGGTTAAGTAATGTGGATTTTGTTTGTTCCCTTTGGGTCTTATCACTCCGCTCTATAACTTCTTTAACTTCTTTCATTTTCATGACCCAAAAATGTAAATGTACTCAGAAGTGTTGCTGGACCATATAAAAAAAGATTGTATCATTAGGTATTTTATATTCTTTGAAGTCATAAGCTGAGGTTTTCCACCACATTAACCCTTAAACGCCGAGCCTCTATTTACAAAAACGTCTCCCGTATGCCGGCGGCGTTCGGGAGTTAGCGCCAAGTGGAAAAAAAAGTTTTTTCAAAAATCACAGCACGCTTAGTTTTTAAGATTAAGAGTTCATTTTTGGCTCTTTTTGTCATTGCCTGAAGTTTAGTATGCAACCATCAGAAATGAAAAAATATCATTATCATATATAAATATTGAAATATATGACAGCGCAAAAAAAACTTTTCATATATAATTTTATACAAATCGCGCTGTGAGCAAAACGGTTAAAGTCTAACGGGTTATTTTGTTTTTCTTTGTATTGTACACTTAAATTGCGATGATTTTGGTATATAACAAATTGTAAAACAACCAAAGCAACACAGAGAAAATATTATCACAAAATGATGCATGAATTCGTAATGCTCGGACGTAAAAAAATGTTTTTTTCAAAAATTCACCATAAATTGAAATATTGTGCTAGAGACTTCCCAGTTTGTTGAAAAATGAAGCTAATTGATTGATTATTACTAGACTGTAAGTGTTTTAGCTATTAATTGCAGTTTTCACCATTTCGGTCGAAAGTTAAAGTTGACCGAAAATCGAATTTTTTCTATTTATCGTGATTTATATGACAGTATTTCAAAACTGATAAAAGCTACAACCATGAGTTATTTTATATTGTATTGCACATGAAATTGCAATACATTTTCAATATAAAAACTTTATGTAACGACTAATATAAAATGGTGCAAATATTACGATAACGTGACAAAAGAATTTCTGAGATGTTCGGCCGAAAGTTACCACATGGATGTAAGGAAAATGTTTTTTCAAAATTGACCATAAATCAAAATATTGTGCTAGAGACTTCCAATTTATTTCAAAATAAGGTAAATGATTGAATATTACTAGAATGTAAGAGTTTTAGCTACAATTGTTTTTTTAACCATTTCGTCGATTTTGACCCACCAATTTTTCTATTTATCGGTCGATATGAAAATATTTCAAAACTGATAAAAGCTACAACCATGAGCTATTTTCCTACATGAAATTGCGTCATAAAAGTTTTGGCAGTTATCGATGCAAACATTACTAAACGAAAATATTTCAAAATGTGATAAATGGCTAGACGCTACAACCATAAATCGAAAATATTGTGCTATTTTTTGTTGCAAAATGAAGGTTGATTGAATATACTAGAATGTAAGAGTGAAATTGCGTCATTAAATTTTGAAATTTGGCAGTTATCGTGATTTATAATTTCAAAACTGATGAAAGCTACAACCATGAGTTATTTTCATGTATTCTAATGTTTTCAAATATAAAACTATATGTAAACACTGCAAAAACATTAAACGGGCAAACATTATGAACGTATTTAAAGAATTTCTGAGATGTAATAAAGTTTTTTCATTCACCATAAATCTAAATATTGTGCAGAGTATCAGGGGTGTGCAACCTAATTTGTCTAAAGGGCCACGCAGTAACGACTCTGTTGGTATGGAGGGCCAAACCTTTATTTTTTATTTACAGAAATTCATTATGTAATTATACTGAAAAGATAGATGATTAGTTTGAGACTTTATTTAAATTTGTTGCAAAACGAAGGTACAAAACAAAAGAATTTCCTACTAGATGATGTAAGAGTTTTATTATAATGTACAAACATAAATAATTACTTATTATTGGTTAACTGGGATCATTAACATAATTATCCGGGTTTCCTCTGAAATCTTATTGACTTTTAGAAGCCATTATTAGTACAATAAAATCTTTCCTGCTGAGGGCCGTTGAGCTTATTTATTTTTAGGAGAAAGGGCCCCAATTATCGATTTATGTGAAAATATTTTGCAAAAAGGTACTGATTGAATATTACAAGAATGAGTTTTAGCTTACAATTGTTTTTTGACCATTGTAAACAACATGAAATTGAAATTTTGGCAGTTATCGTGATTTATATAAAATATTTCCAAACTGATAAAAGCTAATTTTGCTGTATTTTACATGAAATTACATAATATAAAACTATATGTAAACATTAATATAAAACAGTGCAAAATTACGACAAAATGACGAAAGAATTTCTGAAATTTTTGATTGAGTTACCGCTTTACGTAAGGAAAAAGTTTTTTTCAAAAATTCACCATAAATCGAAATATTGTGCTAGAGACTTCCAATTTGTTGCAAAATGAAGGTAAATGATTGAATATTACTAGAATGTAAGAGTTTTAGCTTAAATTGCATTTTTTCAACCATTTCGGTCTAGTCAAAGTTGACCGGGTTGAAATTTTTTGTAGTCAACGATTTTACGCCCACTTGACACCCAACAGACAATTTTAGTCGACGTATGATACGTCCAGTAGGCGTTTAAGGGTTAATATACAGTAGGTGAGTTGACTTTAGCGTATAAACCCAAGACAGAAACTATTACTGCAGCTACACCAGCAGGTGCAAAATCATTGCATTGTCTGTGAAATCCTTCTCTTGTGTGGAACCAAGCACTTTACTTTGGGTGCAGGGTAGCCATAGAAAGACTTCACAATAGACTTGAATGTGAGTTTAGAAAGAGTTGAGAAAAGTGAAGTCCTTAACAAATCCTTAATGCAAACAGAAGTCAGATTATCTGGTTGTGAACTTAAAATTCCCGCAAGTGCAACTTTGATATTTTCAGAAAAAGTTTGGATTGTGAAATGTGAAGATCACTGGAGAAGCAGGAATGGAATTTCCAGACACCATGAAGAAAACTATAAATGTGAGAGAATGTTTACAGGAGCAGGTATTCAGTGGCCGAAACTGCCATTTTAGAAAAATGTCCTTAGTGCACATTCTAGTCTAATAATCTTGATAACTTCCAAGCACATTCTGGCCTGATAATCTCAAAAACTTCCAAGAAATAAATGTAAAAATGTAAAGAATGTTTGGTACTGCTGGTATTGTACTGTTTAATCCTTAAGGGACGGGCTAAATATATATTAAACACACCTCCAGACTGGGCAAACTTTAAGGTTGGCAAATTCAAGAGAATAAACACACCAATGGAAAGAGAAAGATAACAAATGCATATGGTGTAAGAAAAAAATTCTAAAAATTTTTCTCTACCTTCCATGGGAAGTTGAAAGTCACAATTTACAACTGGGAGGTGGGGGGCCTCTTTTACAAGACACTCATAAAAATATGCTAATTTTACTAAGTTATACTTGTTTTTTCTAATAATTTATTTTATTTTATTTTGTAAAATGATAATTACAGCTCACACAGCATCATAACAGATAAGACCTAAAATCAGTAACAAATTCGGAGTATATTTGTTGTAAAATAATCACGAGATTTGCTGAGATGGGGAGGTGCAGTAACTTTTTGTGAGGTATACAGAATTACAATTATAGATGACATATTATCATAAAAGATAAGAACTAAAACCAACAGCAATCCCAGGGTATATTTATGAGCAAATAAATAAAAAGACGTCATGGGGTAGAGAGGGGCAATACGTTCCCCCATCAAGTCTCAAGGCACACTAATCCCCCTCTGTCCTGTGCTGAGTTACTACAGTTGCCATAAGTCATTTATCGACCAATGAAGTGTTATGAACATCTTTCCCACTAAATATATCCAAATCGTATGGTGCATAATATTAATACTAATATGAGTTAGCCCATCCATCACTCAAAACCAGTTGTAGATATTCAGATGATGATGCCCGTCCATTAAGGGTTAATGTATTGGATCTATGAGGGCATTTAAGCGATAGTATAGTGTAATGAACAGAAACCAAGGGTTAGTAATTCAGTTACATTTGCATCTTCACGAATAGGCACTTGCATATACATACTATACTCTGTGTTGTAATTTTTAGGAGTTGAGTTTGAAATATTGAATCATAAATGTTTGATCTGATATGAACTTGAACTGAATTTCATATTTTGCAAGTAAAATGCAAGCTGATGCAACCAAATACATTGCCCTTTCTGACCATACAGACCAAGACCAGAATGCCTAAATGGAGGGGGGCGTCTTTCTCTTACCTACTTGTGTTTAGGTAATATGACTGGAGAAGGTTGTAAGAGCACAGATTATGTGGCAGAAGAGAAATGATGATCCAGGTATAAAAAATGAAAATAGTTCCAAGGTATGGAAAAGAATTAGAATGAAGGGAACATCACACACACTGTCAAACTAGTGATGAAGAAAAAAATGTTGACAGGAAAATGAGTGATATATTCCATAGTTGGTAGATTTGGAGTGCCCAGAGTAAGAGGGAGAGAGTAACTTACAGGACAGGGAATAAGTGTTGTCAAAGATTGAAGTATACCTTTCTGAGGAGGTTTCAGAAGAAATGGAAGGACAAATAAATTTCCCTTTTTATATAAGCAACAATACTATTAGTTCCTACTTTTTGTGGCAGCTCAAGTTTTAAAAATTTTGCAGTAGTGCTCATATTGTTGTGGTGTAGGTAACAGACCCTGGCCACTTTCGGGGAAGAATAGGTACAACTGGCTCAGGTATTCAGTTTGTTCCTGCCACTCATCGACTGAACATCAGTCGGTGGGTAGCTTTGTTTTGATTTGTTTTCACCAGTAGTTTGTGGACATTACCGAATTTGGTGAAGTACAATGGAGTTTTTGGTAGGACTAATCAGCTTTTCCCCTTAATTGTAACTTGATATGTCAGACTCGAGTACTCATAGTATTAGGTATTGCAGCAAGGGCTGCAGGACAAGAAAGACATATGCTAAGTATGACACCCATACTATCTAAACCTGCTTGTAGAGGCAAAATTGCTCTCCTGACATTAACTGTGATGAGTGTAAGGAGTGGGATCAGGGGAAGTGGAAGACTTTAAATTCTCATTTAGCACAGAGAGAGAGAAAGGCGGCTCCTAAAGCCGAGGTTAAGTTGTAGCATTCTCCAGAGGTGCCTATGACAGCTTTTTCCCCTATTCCAAGTCCTCTATCTGTGTCTGTAACTCCTTTACCTGGCTCCCTACCTTCTGAGCCCAGTGCCTTAGCCAGCCTTGAAGCCTGAGTAGATAAGAAATTTAGCATTTGGTAGATACCATAACTCAATTGGGCGCATCTGTTAAGATCTTCATGAATCAATTGAGTGCAAATGTCGTGTCAAACTCCCCTAAACCTGGGAGGAGGCAAACCGAACGTCCAGGGGAGGTTGGTGGGGTTTGGCCGCCAGTAGTTGCCCCCTCAGTCAAGCCTGTTGCTGGTCCCAGGTATCGACAGACAGCCACTAGAAAGGCGTCTTACGGATCTCCTAAACTCGGTCCCTGTCAGACTCCCCTAAGCCTGGGAGGAAGCTTACTGTCGGTCCATGGGAGTCTGTGGGGATTTTTGCCTCCAGACAGTTACTCCTTAGTCGATCCTGCTGTCCGCAGGTTTTGGTGGACAGCCATTGAAAAGGCTTCCAAGTATATGTGCACGCCGCATTGGCAAGGGACCCTGATTCTGACATGGTCAGGAGGAGCAATCATACCGTTGTAAAAGTCAGCAGCTCCCGAGCGCAATCCTCTGCTTACTTGTAAGCGTTCCAGAGGTCTAGGACAGATTTCTGAACCTTGCAGCTTCTGGGACCAGGAAGACATCCCGATGTCTCCCGAGTTGCTTGTACTGCAACTCTTGTTTAAGAAGAGCGCCGATTGGCCAGTATCAGCAGAGTGCCCAGTGGGGGTGTGTTCAGTGTCGGCCGAGCACCCAGTGAGGGGAGGCAGTATCATGGCTGATCGCACATCTGGCGCCAGGTGTTCAGCTGGCGTCAATCGGCCAGTTGGTGATACAGCTCTACGTTTCGAACGTTCGATAGCAGTCGAACGCCCAGTGACGTATATTGATGCAGTGGATTACGAGCTCCCGAGTGGAGGCGCGCGTGCATTCCAAGCCGAGAGCTCCAACCACCGTTTGGCTCCTGATTGTTGTATGCAGGCAATCACTCATCTGGTGCCAGGCGGTCGGCTGGTGTCAAGTGACCAGTTGGTGATACTGCTGTATGTTTTGAATGTTCGATAGCAGTCGAACGCCCAGTGATGTATGTTTATGCAGTGGATTACAAGCGCCTGAGTAGATGTGAACGTGCTTTCTGAGCTAAGCGCTTCAACCACCGTTTGGCGCCTGATCGTCCCATGCGGGTGATTGCTCGTCTGATGCCAGGTGGCCAGCTGGCATCAAGCAGCCAGTGGGTGGTATTACAGTTCGCTTCCAACGTTCAGTAGCACTCGACCTCCCAGTGACGTATGTTGGTGCAGTGGATTACGAGTGCCCGAGTGGAGGAGAGCTCGCTGTCCAGGCCGAACGCTCTGACCATCTTTGGCACTGATCGTCCTACATCGGTTCGCCCTGCTAAACGGCCTCTTACCAGGAAGTGCTCTGTGCCAGATCAGATTTTACCCAAGTGTTCTCAGGACTTTGAGAGTTCATTGGTTTCGGCGACTACTACTGTGACATCTCCCTGGACTCAGTTGCTGCACTCACCGCCTCATTTGGTGCCACATTCTGACAAGTGTTTAACATCTCATACCACTTCTGCTGATTGTCCAATGCAGCCAGTTTCAACTAGTGTCAAGCGTCCTGGTGGCGCAAGACTTCTCTCTGGAACCAATTCATCGTTGTCACGATAACATCTTGAGCCCTTTAAAGTCTTCTCAAAAAACCTCATTTCCTCCACTATCACCAAGGTTTGCCCACTCTCGCTCTGACAGGCTTCAGACTGTACGGAAGCTTGTCAGAGGGAAAGGATTTTCAAAGGCAGCTGCGAAGGCTATTTCCAACTGTAGATGATAATCTTCATCCAACATCTACCAGGCTAAGTGGTCAGTTTTTTGTGACTGGTGTCGAAGACACAGTATTGCGTCTTCTGAGACCACTTTAGCTCAAATAGCTGATTTTTTTTAATCTTCCTGAAGTCTCCTTGGGGACTAGCGACTTCGACTATTAAAGGCTATAGATCCATGCTCAATTCTGTCTTTAGGCACAGAGGTTTGGATCTTGCAACAAGGTCAGGATCTTAGTGACTTGATTAAATCTTTCAATACTACAAGGGAACACAGACTGTCAATACTACAAGGGAACAAAGACTGTCAATACTACAAGGGAACACAGACTGCCTTCTATTTCTTGGAACATAGACGTCGTGCTTTGTCGGCTCTCAGGACCTCCCTTTGAGCTTCTTCAAACATCTTCCTTGAGAGACTTAACGAGGAAGACTCTTTTTGGTTGCTCTAGCAACAGCCAAAAAGAGTTAGTGGATTACAGGCCTTGGACAAGAAGGTTGGCTTTTCACAAGGTGATGCGGTGTGCATGTTTATCCTCGGGTTTCTTGCGAAGAACAAAACCCCAGCCAACCCTTGGCCCCATTCATTCTCTATCAAGAACCTTACAGATATCCTGGGACCTACAGACCAGGAGAGAATTATCTGTCCGGTGAGAGCCTTAAAATGTTAGCTGGAGAATAGACTAAGAGCATCAGAAGCCCCTCTCTTAACCTCTCTTGTTCCGTAAAGAACCTATCTCACTCTACGTCCAAGAACACATCCCTCTTTATTAGAGAAGTGATCTCTGAACCCCAGAGGGGAATTCAGAAAGAGGCCCTACGTTAATCGAAACTTAAAGCCCACGAAGTCCGGGCAGTCGCTACTTCACTGGCTTTTAAACGCCATATGTCACTGTCAGACTATTCTTCAGTCTACGTACTGGACGTGCAGATTTGTTTTTGTCTTATTATTTGCGTGATGTAGAAATCACTTATGAAAGCTGCAGTACATTAAGATTGTTATCTGTGGCTGGCTTGGTACCGGGTAAGGAAGGACAGGAGCTTGTCTCCTATTTCTCTATCCCCTCACCTTGAATTTAGGTGACTTGAGTTATGGGAGCCTGGGGGTACTATGTACCCAGAGTACCCACCAGTTTTCTAATGGATGGGTTTAGTGCTTTACATAAGGTGTAGGTAACAATATATTATGTCAAATTTTTCTTGTACTGTGCCCAGGGCAAGGGCATACCCTTTGTATAAGGCTTTGGCAACCACCAGAGTACTCCTTGGCGGCAAAGCACCAACTAAAGTAGAGGTAATTCTCTGCTTTACTGCTGCGCCATTACAGGTTGATGATGAGCACCGACCAGAGGCAGTACCTGTCTGCTGTAGCTCTCCCAACAGGTAAGGTTACAAGCATTGTCCAATGCTGGCTACCTATCTATTTCAAATTCATCTCCATTACTGAGTGTTTATGGGTAGTTAGTGTCCATGTATCCCACCTCCTTTCTCTGTGGGATTCTGCAGTGTAAATACTTGGTAAGTTGCTTATATAAAAATCACATTGTTATAATAAAGTTTTATATATACTTACCAAATAATTACAAGATCGGAGCCCTCACGCCTCCCCTCTAATGGACATTATGCATGAACAAGTTTAATACCGGAGCCGGTTGTACCATGTACCATTCTTCTCCAAAAGTGGGCGGCATCTGTTGCGTACACCAAAACAATATGAGCACTACTGTGAAATTTTTAAAACTTGAGTTGCTGCAAAAAGTATGAACCAATAGCAATGTAATTACTTGGTAAGTATATATAAAACTTTATTTTAATATAAAAATGTCATTTTTATGAAGAAGGAACAGTAGAGTGTAAGACTTACTGGCCCTTAGTATTGCTTAGGGAATTATAAAGGAAGGTTTTGACATTAAATTTGACTTAAGGCACAATGCTTTAGAGTACATATATGGTATGGGTTTTGGACAAGGAATAGTGAATGTATGGACTGTTGACAAGGAACAGATGTGAGAACATCAAGAACATAAGAAAGAACTGTGTAGGGCTTTTGAGATCTTTAAAAATGCTTGTGATGGAACTTATGTTTGATGGTATTTTCTTTTAGAAATTTTCATGTTTGTATAAGAATATGTAGATGGGAGACCAGAATGTATGTATAACAGTGGCTGCTGTTTGATTTTTCCTGAAACCACCCATCATGAGGAAATGACTCATTCAAGGGTTAAAATATCTCATTTCTTTCATTTCATGTGGTGTTCTTGTGTATAAACTGTTTAGGAAAGGAGCGAGCCTCATTAAACACAGGATTGACCTGTCTGGCAGAGTGCAGAAAGGGCTGTTAGCCTCTAGGTTGGGATTTATTTTGTGGTTTGTAAGGTCCCATTACCTGTGTAGGATGAAGAGGGCTAGAAGTTACTGTATCACATGAATCATGAGAGGTAGCAGGGGAGCGGGAATAAAGTTAATCTCCAAAAATATGTTTTAATGTAAATGTGTTTTGGTATAAACAGGTGAGAATGTTTTTTTATTACATGCTTTATAGAGAATCAAGTTTTGGATAAAGGTTATGACAACAAAATACAAATTTGTTGTTATTGTTATTATTATTATTATTATTATTATTATTATTATTATTATTATTGTTATTATTATTATTATTATTATTATTATTATTATTATTATTATTATTACAGTAAAAGAGATTGCAGAAGTTCTCTCACTTTTTTAATTACTTTTTCAGTTCCTCTTATAAATGAGGGGATATTGGAAGTACTAGAATAACTGGTGACCTGCAGTCTTCTGTAATGAAATTTTCTTTAAAGAAGGACTAGTTCAGTATTGTTATTAGTATTATTATTATTATTACATTAGTAATGGTGATTATGATATAGTTACAAATAATAGTATTTGGAGTAGTTGTTAGTGGAGTTAATAGTGCTTTCTTCTGTGAATGCATTCTGTATCTATGTTGAAAAATAATGATGAAAAAGTAATTTTACTATTGGTGAAACAAATTTAACTTCATGTCTACAGTCAGTGCCAGCGGAGTCACGACTTCAGTTGGATCTGGTGGTGGTATAAGTGGTGGAAGTACTGTGGGTGCTGCAGCTGTCAGTGGCGCAACCCAAGGATTACCACCTGGTCAAGTAACTTATCTCACCCCTGCTGTTCCAGGGAGTGGTGCGACCACTTCTCTAACTTTTCATCAGGTGCAGCAGGTAACTAGCAAAATCTTCCTCTGTTAATTGTACACTTAAGATTTTAACAAAAATGATTTCATCTTTTGCCTTTGGTATTGAAAATTTATATTTAATACCACCTGAAGGTTCTCGTTTTGTTAATTAGGCATTGTATTTATAAAATTGTAAAAGGGTTTACTTCACTGCACATATTGTGCTTTGTCTAAGAAACGTTAGTGAGAGAATGGTTGTCTCGTGCTAGTATTTTTAGAAGTATATGATTTGTTTTAGCAATTAATATAACCAGTATGATGCTTAGTGTTTTATAAGGAGAAATAAAAACTCAAGAGTTAATAACCCTCCAAGTGTTTCCAAGCCCTGATAAAACAATTTTTTTAGTAATGCTCAATGCAACTTGTAAAAACAGTGTAGCTATTAAGGACAAGGGTTGACGCTGAAATTTCTTCAATATTCAGTCAGGAGAACTCCAGATGAGGCACAGATGTTTTTTAGTTAATTAAGAAATTGTGGCATTACCACTATGAATAGTTTGATTTTACATTAAAACCTCTCTTGGTTTTTCTCTTTTACACAAAAGAATGAAGGAGGCACATACTCCCCAGTGACATTTCAGAATTAATCATGTTTAAAAAATTTATTTTTAACTATTTTGCATCTGTCCTCAAGGCAAAAAGATACTGAGGAGGAGGTTAATTACGATTGATATGTGGGTAAGAAAAAATTAGTTTAGTGTTACAAACGAGTTGTCACATGTTGAAACTTTTATATAGAAATTACTTCAGTTTATTTTTTATGAGGAAATATACTAGGAAGTTTCCACTGAAAACTATACTATTGGAAGTAATTTTAGGAACTGAGATGTCAGAAAATTATTGTTATTTTGTAAATTTCTAGTTTTCATTTTTATGTGAAATGTGCTCATAGAATTGGGATTGTTAGACTTATTTCTCCAGGAAATGTAAGCCATTGCTTTTATGTAAGAGTATTCCTAAGTTGAGCTGGAATCTGAATACTCCTACATAAAAGGCCCTGGTTTGTATACTTTGGGAAATTAAAAATATGATTTGATCTTTGATCATGCAAATGATTTACTGGTATGCTAAACTTGAATTATTGCTTATGGTTAGTAAGTTGTTGATATATTGACAAATGTCAGTGTTGGTTGTTGGTGACAAGTTGCTGTGCTATATGGTTTTCCTCTGGGCCTTAATTAATTGTAACGTATTTTCAGGTTTTAAATCGTCTGCAAGTGCAGGGCAAGAGCACTGCAGGGACTGTAGGTGCTGGAGGTGGAGGACTTTCTTTAAAATTATTAGGCTCGGGTCAGAGTGGGGTAACTGGTGCAAGATCTACGTATGTACTGCAACAGGAGAAAGAACCCTCCTGACCTCCCGGGGCGGGGGGTCAACCCTCCTCAGCCCTGCCAATAAGTCTCTCACCTGGGGGAACAGGAGGGTTCCAGGAGGGACCTGCTCCAGCCCCGCCCCTGCCTCAAGTGGCCACTGTTGCCCTACCGTTTTGGAGTAATAGGTCGGTATGCCACACAAATAATAATAATTATGTAAAAGTCTGGCCGCCTAATAGTGGAGGAGCTGTGCGAGTATCACAGGTTGACGTGTCAACCGAGTCTCTTGCTGTATCTAGTGGTGGATCCAATGTTACAGTGGCTGGAGTCACAGACATTGGGGATGTAATACCTTCTGTGGCCACAACAAATGCTCAGGTTTTGGCACCCGGTGATGCCCCACTTGTGGCCCAAGATAGACCACTGTACAGTAGTGGCACAAAAAGCCCATCGTTGTTGTGTGTAGTACTTGATGACTGAAAAGCCATTTGTACTTTGGCTTTACTGTAATGTTGATGAAATAATTTGTTATGATTAATCAAGTGTTGCTCCAGAGTGAAGTGATATTGTTTGACAATATCTGTTCAAGTGTGATAGTATCTCTTCGTTAGTGTGCACTAGTGAAGCATGACAAAAACAGAGATGAACAGAGGCAATAGTGCAGTTACAAAAGCAGGCCCTCCTATACGCTTAACTTTCGTCTCTTGTGTGATACAAGTGCATGCTGAAGAGACTTTTTTTATATTATCTGTGATGTTTTGTACTCTGGTGAGCTCTGGCAACCAGGCTGGGGAAGTGGGGACACATGACGGGGGCAGAGTCCAGCCTCATTGTGCAGCTCACGTGTTGGTGCTTTGCCCTGACACTCATTATGATACACTCTTGGAAAGTTAGGTTTTCAAGTCCTGTTGGCTCTTTGTGCCACACAGTGGAATAAATTCTAGTCTTTGTTAATATATTAATTCTTTTTTTTCGTTCTGTATAAATGTCTCACTTTTCATACACACTGCCATCCCCCCTACACCTTTTTTATTTCATTTCTACAGTATACCTTTATAGATGCATCTCTCTCTCTCTCTCTCTCTCTCTCTCTCTCTCTCTCTCTCTCTCTCTCTCTCTCTCTCTCTCTGTCTTACACTTGTGTATATTGTATATATATAAATTTTTATATACAGTATTTATATACATATTTTGAAGTACTATATATACTGTATATACATATGTATATATGTACAGTATGTATGTTAAGTACAGTGTATGCACATTATATATACATAAATATATAATGTATGTATGTGTGTACGGTATTGCAATGTTGTCTGTACAGTATTTCGTAAATGATATTTGTAGTGTTGCATGAAAGAATGTATAGTATCGTGCTGTAATTCTAAAACTCCAGAGACTTTATAATTTTTTAGATGTCTATATTATCAAGTACTTTCTCCAGGTGGTAATAAATGTTTAAAAGGGTATCTCCAAAAGTCAAGTACAATTTTACACATGGATAGGTATGATTACTTATGTGTCGTAAACTCGAGTACAGACATCTATTGCTTCTACAGACTCCACCATTGTTACAGTCTTGTGTACATGTACATGCACTTGTGTATGTCATTTCATCCTTCTGTTTGCACAGATTCATATCCACGTTTTGCATCAATGATATTAATCTCTTTATGAACAAGTAGCTTTTAAAATAATAAATATGGAAGGTAGTATCTCTTGTTCTCAGTCACATCATTCTAAAGTCACCTTTGGTGTAAAGAGGATTTTAAAGTACTTTAGCTAATTCTGTGGTTTATTTTAAACTGCCTGGTATGTTGTTGCAGACATATTTTTCCTCTGTTCCTTGTCAGTTCTGAAGTAAACCAAGCAGAGGCAAGTCTCTCTCTCTCTCTCTCTCTCTCTCTCTCTCTCTCTCTCTCTCTCTCTCTCTCTCTCTCTCTCTCTCTCTCATTTAAATCTTTCATTCACAGATTTTCTCATTCAAGAAGAAATCCAATGGGCCAATTTTATCAGAGGCAGTAATTTTGACTCACTAGTCTGGGTAAACCTCATAATTCTCTCTCTCTCTCTCTTTAATCCAAATTTTTCTCTCTCATTTAATCCAAATTTTTTCTCACTTAAGAAAAAACCCAATGGGGCAACTTCATCAAAGGCAATAATTTTGACTCACTGGTCCAGTAAATCTCTCTCTCTCTCTCTCTCTCTCTCTCTCTCTCTCTCTCTCTCTCTCTCTCTCTCTCTCTCTCTCTCTCTCTCTCTCTCTCTCTCTCTCTCTCTCTCTCTCTCTCATTTGAGGTAAGGCATGAATTTGCTTGCAAATGTGCAAATTAGAAGTGGTTTGGTGTAAAACATTTTTACTTGCCAATGCCTTAGTTTATTGACACAATATTAAAAGTGTGGATAGCAGATGTAAAAACTTAATTCTGTATGATCATTCCAGTAAGTGGTATGTAAAATTTAGTGAAGGTCTTTTGTAGGCATCAGAACAAGAGCTCAGTCAAGTTCATGATCTGTAACAGTTTTTCAATGTAAATTAAAGTAGATTTGTAAAGTCGATGTGGTCAGGAATATATAGACAGATATAGTTGTATGTTATTTTTTTCTGGTGAGGGCTTTGATGCCTGCAGCAGTCCCTTCATTAATGCTATTGAAGACATTCAGGTAGTGCAAATTGAGCTGCAGGCATCAAGTGCAGATAGAATTAGGCAGGTCTGAAGGAAAGTGTTGTGGAATAACATGTAAGTGGAGTATGGTAACCTTTGAATGTAGGGGCTTAGCTGAATTAGGGCGCTTCCTAACTTGTGTTATCATCCTTATTTAAATGCTAATTTCTTGGGTGAGCATTTTTATGACTAATGAGCAATAAAGATTAACCTTTCTTTACCTGTTAGTGGTGTTGGCTCAGGGACCAAATGGATGGATGGCTTTGTATGCTGGACTTCTTTTAATTTCACGTTGCGGATCATTCGGTTTTCCTTGTTTTTCCCTTATGTCAGTAGAAACTTGACCTAACCTCCTGTGGAGGCATAATGCCTGGTATTTTTTAAAAGTTTAATTTTCAACAAGATTTTCTTTGCTGTATTGGTTGAAACTCATAAAATTCATTATTTTATATGGATATGCTTTGCTTTAATTTGTCAGATTATGAAGGCAGTTTAAAATAAAGAGGCATTTCTATGTATAGCAACTTGATTTACTGACTGATTTTGTCTAAAGGTAGTATGGCTGGTTTCAAAACAAGCAAATATTTCCAAAAAAGTTTGTAAAAGATGATATATTATCATCTTAGACCTAGCATTTTCATATGGCGTTTTGTGCTTGTCCATAGTTTAATCTTGGAAGAACTCTTAAAGGTTAACCTAATTGATACCAAGATAGTAAAATATGCTAGGTATGGTTGTGTTAAAAAAGAAGTAAGGCGTTGTTGTTCTGTGCTAGGTATAGAATCTCAAGCTTCTTCATTTGCATTATTGATGAGCAACTCAGTGCTTATTCATATGTTATATATATGGTGAGTTAGTGGCATTGGGTAAAAAGGCTAAATAATGAGGATGACCTACAGTAGCAATTTGTAACATTTGTTGTTTGAAATTAACCTTTGGCCCCTGGTTGTCTAGCGTGCTTTGTCTGCATTTTCATGAAGATTTTACTAGGTAAACAAGTTAGGGAAGTGGTAATCAAGTCTTGTTATATATTTATAAATATAGATATGCTTTTTTATTATTTTTTTTAAAAACCTTTCATGGAAGCACTATCACCTATGTAATTAGTGTAGGTTTAGTAAGCAAAGATTTTTTATTACTTTAAAGATTTTTTCTTGAATGTAGATATTTATATGTATGCATTTAGACTTAAAAAGTGGAAAAAAGGAGATCCTGGACATATATTTTTCAGATTGTCTATATCCTTTACATTTGATCCTATAGGTGTTTATCAGGCTGGTTTATCAGTCAAGAACCAATAACTTTTCTTTTCATTAGTTATGTAAGTGGGCATTTTTAAAAGTATATATTTTGTGATCCTTCCTGTCTCATTAAATGGTAAAAAGTGTTATTGATTTATTTTTAATTTCAAAGTTAAATAACTCCCTTATTGAATGACTAACCAGTTTAATATATTTAGACCAAATTAAATTTGCTGAAGATTGTATATTTAAATGTTATTTTCAGAATTAAACTGTCTTGGTTGTTTAACTTTGTATCAGTTATATCTGGGATAATATCCCTGTTTTTTCTACCTCCATAAGGCATCTTTTGTCTCATTTCTTTGCTACTTCTCATGAAAGGTCACCCAACCTGGCAAGGTGTATCCATATATCTCCTTTCTTTATTTTGTGTGTATGGAACATTGATATACCCTTTCTTGATTGGTCTCAGTTTTGACAAATGACGTAACCAGTTATTTTTTTCTGCTTTGATTTTCTACAGGGTTGAAAATTGTGTTGAAAATGATCAAGCATACTAGATGCAGATAGGCATTTTAGTTAGACTTTATTTGAAAGAATTGTCTTAGGTTTTTGTGAACAATCAGTTTGAACTAGTAGAGTAACTATATACACGTAACACATTTTTTCCTAATACCCACACTAATCAAGATTTATAGACATGGTACAAATGTAGCATGCTTAGTAGCTTTAAGATCAGCCTTTGTATTGTCGCAGATTTGTTTAGTAATGTGGATACAAACCAGCATCTTTTAGGCCACAAAAATACAAAGTTGAGCTTAAAGGTGGGAAGCAGTGTTGCTGTCTGCAGTATTATCTACCACGTAGAACTCTTTTGACACTTCTTCTTCCTCGTCATATGATCTTGTGCTTTATAACCTTGAGATATTGGTCTTCTTGGATCCCTTTTCCCTGAGAGCAAGTTCCTTTATCCTGAAACTTAGTCTTCAAGTTAAGAACAATCAAGTGTTGAGAAATACGTTGTACATTTTGAGCGGCAAAACATGAGCAAGCTTGAGAGTAATAAGATGGTGCTCTCTAAAATAGAAATGTTTATTTCTCATTCTCTTTGAACCCAGGCATGAGTGTGCAACAGAAAGCACAGTAATGCCTATGGCTTGATTATTGATGGCTCCAGCTTGAACTCAGATTTGCCTCCTCTAATCTAACAAGTGTACATAGAGACAATTGGTATGGCAGGCATTTATAGAAGTTATAGATAGAAATAAAAAAAATCCAAAAAAATATTAGTGCTCTCTTTTCATTATATTGTATGTGGTTTTGCAGGGAATGGCTGTTTAAACCATTAGATGGGAAGTAAAGATGTTTAGATACTTGTCATTACAGTATTTAGAAAAAAAATAAAAAAAAGGAATTGCTTTGGTGTTTGATATTTCAAGAAGAATGTTTTTAATGTTCCTATCTAGTGCTACCTTTAGTCCATCCAGAGTTAACAGTTTAGATGAAATTCAGTTGGAAATGAATCAATAGGTTACAATCATGTTTCAGGAGCCAGCCATAATCCTCCTTTCTCAATCTCCTCATATTTTATTTTATTTTTATTTTTATTCTGTTGGTAAGCAAAGCTTGTATCAGGAGACAGGAGAGGGAAACTTGCCCATCAGTGTGTTGAAGAAATGGATGGTATTGCTTTAATCTTTCACTTTCTTAGCAACGTTGTTAGTAATGAAGTATCAGAGCTGCATATGATATTAATCTGTTGTACTGTAGTTCCCTTATTTATTTCCTTTGGAAATAGGATAGATTGATGTTTTGATTATTTCCATATCTAGATCTCTGAAGTGTGTAATGATTTAAGATACTGTTATTTTTTATTTATGGATATGTGTCGGTTTGTTTCTGGTGGTTCTACAAAGTCTATGATATTGGTGATTTGTTTCACTGTAATGGTTCATTTACTGTAATTCTTCATAGGTTGTGTTAAAAATTAGTTGTCTTCATAACTGCAGCTTTGTAATTGTTGGTATCAACCCCTCAGGTATTTTGATATAATTTATGTTTAGTAATATAAACTATTGCACAGTCCTTGATATAGCAGTGGGCGTCACAGACCTTGATGGATGCTGATGTGTGAGAGCTTACAGAGCTTTTGCTGTTCAATATTTGCCTCTTATTTTGATTGAATTCCATAAGGCGCTTTTTTGACTTACATAATACTATGTGTTTTTATTCTTACCTTCTGCTTGCTTCTTACTCTGAAATGCATAATGCTGTTTGGTCTGCTGCTGCTTCTGCTGCTGCTGATGTTTCCACAAAATATTCCATGAGCTGAGGGCAATGTCATCATTGTCCATTTTGTGATGGAATATTTTTTGGTGGCTTTTGGGATGAAAGGATTTAGAATAATCAAATTTAGGCTGGCTCCTACAATCAACAGTGCTAGTTAAAGAGACCAACTAAATTCTTGACAAAGCTGTATTATCTGTCATTTGTAGTAGGCAGTTTGATTCCCCCAACAATTCATGACCCAAGCAGTTGAAAGTATTTTTACAATGCAAGGTTTTTGCCCCATGTGTAAATTCCAAGATGATACACATACTTCCGCAATATTTGTAAAAAAAAGAAAAAAAATCTTATGCTAATCTGTTGTTATAGTGACTATTTTTCAAGTTCTGATCTCATTTTATATGGTCTTTTACTTGTTAGCGTATTTTATGTACTGTAATTAAAAAGAGTAAATACCTAATATATTTGACAACAAAACTGAAAAGTATAAATCATAAGACTTGTAATGGCTAAGAACATTGAGATATTTTACATTACAGGTACACTCCTGTTTCACCACTTGTGTTCAGAAATGCACAAGATAATGAACCACTTGGAGATGTGTAGATATTACAAACTATTACGTTGTCTCTATTTTGTGCATCAATGGTGTTGTTGCAGGATTAAAAGGAAAGTTTCCATGAGTAGAGTTTCCCAACCTGATGCAGAATCTTATACGAGTGACACCTGTATTACATTTGGTGAAGATAGAGCACACCTAAACTGCACCTTGTTTATAAGTTGAAAGGTGTAATGAAATCTGTCCAAGGCTCACAAATGTTGGTACAGTGATGTTCAGTCATTGTCTCTTCTACATGTCTTGTTCCCACTGTTATGTATTGTAAAGGACCGGTGGAATTGACAAATATTAGCTTGAACCGAACAAGTCTAGAGTACGGAGGCCAGGGTTGGAAAACTGTGGAATTTTTCAGTGCTGTAGTTTTTTTTTCTATTCAATTTGCATTGGTAGTAATCAGTGATGACATTATATTAATGCTTGTAATGTACAATTCATGTTGTTAAGTATATTGACTTGTATCATTATTCTTAATATTGAGGGGAAAATTTCCAATACAGTTAGCTGTGCTGTTCACATCCTATAGTCTTGGGAAAGAATGCTCAGTAGGCTTAATTTTTTTTGCAGCTAAGGAGCATCCCATGACTAAGGGGTTGTGTATACCGTGTTGATGTTTCAGGAATTTAAGTCTTCAGGTACTCTAAATATTTTGTGGGATGTGTTTTTAATAACCCACCTGATGTTGACCAAAATGAACCCCAACTTGTCAGTACATTTGTATAAAGTTAAAAAAAGGAATATGTCTTAAATAAGAATGTAAAAAAATACTACTTGTATTAATGCTCAGAAACAATCTCATCTAACAGTGTGTATGGTTGTAAATTATTGTAAATTAATTAAATAATTTATAAATAAATTGATTCTCATTTCTTCTATATTTTAGTTATTGCCAATAATTGTAAGAAAATACTTTGATGTAGGCAGTCCCCAGGTTATGGCGGTCTTGACTTACGGCGTTCTGACTTTACTGTGCTTGGCTCAAGGCACTGTTAACTTGATTTTATGGCTCCTTCGGTTTTATGGCATCCTAAGTGGTTTTACAGTGCCATACCTTGTTTTATGGGTGCCATAAGCTCCATTTATTCCCTTTATTATTATGAATGTTCCAGTTTATGGCATTTTTTGGGTTACGGCGTGCCACTGGGAGCAGAACCCCCGCTGTAAACCGGGGACTGCTTGTATGTCTATACTAGTTGCAGCTAGATGTAACACAAATGGTGTGTTTTAAGTACATTACTTGAAGCCTTCAAACTGATACTGTATTAAAATCAGTTATGGATAGAGGAATCGCATGAAGGTGTGTTTTTCAAAAGGCTATAGCTATGCTACTTTTTTGAAGTACTTTTGTTTTTCAAGTACTTTTTTTTGAGGGATTTCTTTCTCTGTTATTCCTTGTAGAGGGATTTCTTCCTGTTATTCTAAAGTACAATAGTTTTACTAGACCAGAACATCGTTAGTAGACAGAATGGCCTCAAAAGTTTATTTGTACAGGAAAAGTGTAAAAAACCTTAGTAAAGTTAAAGAAGGACAGCTAAGTAGGAAAGCATAAAAGTGAACAAGTGAAAAGTAAAAGTTAGAAATCAGCGCTGCTGATGCTGGAGGAACTGTTCAATGACCTGAACACCACTTGTACCATACACCTGCTAATTGGCATTCCCTTTTGAGGAAAAGATTCCTTTTTCAATACCTTCAGTAGTAGAGGGCACATTCTGCAAGCCAGAAGTGCAATGTAAACTTTCACTGAACTACTCTTGCGGTAATTTCCTCCATAGGGGGACAGTACTGTCAGCGCACCTCTTGCCCTACAGTATAGGCATTACTTAATGCTCTTCACAATGTCCCTTCGGCCCTCATTTGCAACCTCTTGCGTTCCTTTTGTTGTACCTCCATTCATATTCTTTCTTTCATCTGACTTTCTACCCTCTCTAACAATTGTTTCACAGTGCAACTGTGAGGTTTTCTTCCTGTTACACTTTCAGACCTTCTTACTGTCAATTTCCCTCACAACGCGGAATGATCCCATAGGTCTCGGCACTTGGCCGTGGGCCTAAATTCTATATTCTATTCTATGAGGTAATTTCTGCTATATGCCTCATGCAACTAGTGTTATAAAAGGACTTTCATAGAATGCATGTTATCCCCAGTTGCATCACTTTTTAGCTGTAACTTGACACTTTCCAGTTTCCTTGCTCCCATGGTTCTTCTCCAGCATCACCAAGGTCATATCCTTTTGTGTTTATGGCAAAATTTTTCATTACTTTAAAAAAATGAATTAAAAATATCTCCTCCCCTAGAAGTGTTCAAGACATGTTGTTTTGGCAATATTAATATTGTCAGTAATGCTGTATTGAAAGTATGCAGTCATTCGAAATTACCAACTCAAACACTCGTCATATCCAGTGTGAAGACCAGGTTTCAGCATAAAAAAAAAGATCCAAGACTAATTTGATGTTTTCATTGTATTGCCTCAAAGTAGACCGTACAGACATTTCAGTAAAAATGTCTAAGACTTCATCAGTGTTTTTGCTATACTGTGTCAGAAGTACAGTGTAATGTAGTACAGTTTCATAATGATGACCCTAAAATACCCAGTACTGTGTTGATCATAAAAAAGTCCAAGGTTAAATCGAGACTTTTTGTTGTTGTTGTTGTTGTACTGTATCTAAGAAATGTAATGCAGTTGCCCCATTATATTCCTGAAAAAAAACCCAGTATAATCAGTTTCAAGGAAAAATTCTTGGGCTACATGCTTTAGGGTTTAGCTAAATTTATACAGACTGAAATGCAGTTCTCTATTACAGACCGATGTTAAAATATTGTTGATTACCTGTCAGCTTTTAAGTCACATTATTCACGTGAATGGGGACGGGTTTATTCAGTTTATAAGACTGAAATAGTTTTATACAGACTTTAATCATTGTTATTATCTACCACTTTTTATGTCAGGTTATTGAAGAAGGTGTAGGTGTTATACATTTAAGAAATGTAGACAAAGTAGGCTGTTAATCTTATTGGATGTTTGTAAAGCCAGTCCTCTATGTTATGGGGCAATGATGATGGTTGTGACGTTACAAGACGTAGGGTAGACGGTAGATGGAAAAACAAATGGTGATGGGAACGCAAGTTCATGGGCGTTCTCGATTATGGTTTGTCAGTTGGGTTTCTGTTATTCTTCTGTTTATTAAGGTGGTGAGCAGGTAAATAAATGAAATTATTGTTAGGCTAGGTGTGTTTATTCAAGTGGTAGCAGAGCGTGGTTAGTCAGAAATAAACGGTTCTGACAGGGATTGATGGTAGAATGAAAGTGGAGAAGAAACTGTCCTAGACAAAGCGGGATACAAGGCAATTATAAGAATGGAGAGGACAAGTCGAAGATTGGCTTGTGGTGTGTGTGGAGAAGAAGTGAAATATCCGGGGATAGAGATAAGAGTGACAGAAGGGATAGATAAAGAACTTAAAAGAGAAAGAGTTCAAAGATAATATCTGAACTAGAAGAAGTATATCTAGAAGATACTCTAGTGGAAAATTACAGTAGAATGAAAAATTATCGCAAATTAGAAAGAATCTAGTGAAAAGAAGAGAGATTTTATAATTTGGTGTGAGAAGGCAGAATCAGAGTATAGTAGAACGACACGGAAGAGCATGCTTGAAGAAGAAGCAAAGGGTTTTCATGTATTAGAACAAGCTAGTTTCACAGACAATACAAAACAAATGGTATTAACAGCTTGTGGTCAAGGAAAGCTGGAATATAAAACAGTGTTACGTATAATGAAAAGAATATTTGAGGGATTAGGAATAAAGAGGACGGTGAATGGTGTGGTCAGTTACGCGAATTTCGGGAGAGAGATGGAAAATCAAAGATATCAGGGAAAATAGAATCGAGGTAGAGGTGGAAGAAATCCTATAAATAAAGAAAGTAACACTGAGTGCGATATGCAAATCGGAATGATATTGGGCTAGGGATTGTCTTTAGAATTTTCAAAATAAGAAACTAGAAACTGGATAGAAAGAGGTTGGGGGAGGGGGAGGAGGAGATAGGTGTGATTATCTGTCAGTTTTTAAGTCTCATCATTCACGTGAATAGGGAACAGGTAATTCAGTCCTAATAAATTATGTAGTTTTATGAATCTAATCATCATTATTTTATTACTTTCATGAAATGGGTTAGTGAAGAATGTGTAGGTGTTATACATTTAAGAAATATAGACAAAGTTTGCTGTTAATTGTAATGGGTGTTTGTAAATCAGGTCCTCTCGTGTTTGGAATGGGGCAATGGTTGTTGTGACGTCATAAGACTTACGGTAGACGGCAGTTGGAAAACACATCGTGAAAAAAGTTAGTCATAAGTATACGTTGGAGGGAACTAAAGTTTGTAAGCGCTCTCGGTTATGGTTTGTCAGTTGGATTTGTGTCATTCTTTTGTTTATTAAGGCCATGATTCTGTTTTCTAGTTTACCGACCTCAAGAGCAACTAGGGCAAAAAAGGAGCCGTTATATAGTTACCATTCCTTTCCTACTATTACAACGAATACCCAACTTATCTGAATGTCGGGATTAACACTTCTTTTCTTTGGACGGTAAAACATTGTTATCAGGGTAAAAGATATTCAGGTGGACCCACTTAAGGTTTCGTGTTGGTAAAATATATTCAGGTGGACCCACTTAAGGTTTCGTGTTGGTAAAATTTTACTTGAAAACCATTGTAGCATTTTGGATGTGAAAATATTTTCCAATGTTGTAGGCTAGGCGTAATTTGTTCTTTGAACGTTGCAAACGTTCGTTTCGTTCGCAAATGTCCAAAGCAACACCAACTAGGCCCAACCTAACATAGGGTACCCGGTCCCAACCCTGATCCATGGTATTAGTTTGGAAACATTACATGGATTTACCTTAATCTGAATGAGGGCAAAAGTTTAACTTGAAACCATTAGCACATTTTGGACATGAAAAATAGTTTTTCCTATATTCTGATGTTCGTTTCATTCGCTTTAAAGTTTTATAAAATGCCAACGCCACTCCCATGAGAAAAAAATCGGTATTGATAGAACTAAGCATTAACTCTGCATGGATGGAATGGTTCCGCGAATACGAAAGTCATTAGCTTAGGAAGCCATATGTTCAAGAAGGGATTAGCTAAGGAAATCTATTATAAAAGGAACCATACTAACTTAACGTACTACCTAACCTAACTTAACCTGACCTAGTAGGCCGTGTTACTTAGCCGGCCAGACCCCCTGGTGAAGGAAACTCCATTTTTTACCAAAAGTTCCCCTATAACATTGTGCATGCACAGTGACAAAAATATAATAAGTTCTGAGGTTAATTACAGTTGAGCGACAAAAAATAACAGTGAATTCTTGATAAGTAACCAAAATGCTGTTGAAGAAGTCAGTTTCCAAGGTAATGCCCGACGCGGAGCTAATACTTAGTTCTACCAAAAAATGCAAATTGAGTGAAATCCAAGGACCTTAATGTTACTGATAATTCTAATTCAGATTAAGGTAAGTAGGCTAGCTATATGGAATGTTTTCAAACTAACATCATGCACTAGGGAAAGGACCTGGTATTCTAGGTTAGATTAAGTTAGATATGGCTGGTTAGGTAATTTGCTTACAAAATGAACATCAGAAATGTTCAAAACACACACTAAAACATAGGGAAGTGATATCAGAAATGCTCAAAACACACACTAAAACATGGGAATGATATTTTCAAGTCCAAAATGCAATAATGGTTTAAAGTAAAATTTTACTGATTTTGTCTGTCTTGCCCCAATATTAGGAACACAGTTATTCACAGAACAGTTCTTGGAGCTATGCATGTCAGTATACTGTATTTTATTTTCCTCATGTTTCAGGTATTTGGAAATGAGATCAAGAATGAGAAACATAATTGCAGAGCTGATGTCTTATTGGTTCAGTGGAGTGTATTTCTTAAGGTGATAACTGAAGATTCTTTTACAATGTTGTGATTGAAGCCTTATGTAGTTTATGCCTGACTTTGGCCAGTATGGACACACATGCAAACAGTGGGTATCTGCAGGGAACTGGTTGAACTGGTTGCTGTTGAAAGATATCGATGAATTATTGTACTGGGGTTGCTTTTCTAAGAAAATGTTCTCTGAAAGTGAAATGCCTTGTGAAAATATTCCTCTTTAGGTTATGATGAC
This sequence comes from Macrobrachium rosenbergii, assembly GCF_040412425.1. Taxonomy (NCBI): domain Eukaryota; kingdom Metazoa; phylum Arthropoda; class Malacostraca; order Decapoda; family Palaemonidae; genus Macrobrachium; species Macrobrachium rosenbergii. The sequence continues at coordinate 30,477,319 of NC_089755.1, forward strand.
TTAGAAAAAGTTCCTTCTGATTGAAAAGCAAAGATGCTTCCCCAGGAGCAAAACACAATGATTGTTTTATTGAGAGAGAGAGAGAGAGAGAGAGTAAGAGCGAGAGCGAGCTGTGCTATTGGCTGACACTTGTGACACCGCAGTGGCTGTAGCTAGCCTGAACACACCCAGAGAGTCAGGTACAGAAGGCAGTAGTGGAAGTACCAGTATAAATGAAGCTCATGGAAGATGGCACAGAGGACACTTGACATTGCTTTAGGCCATAGATTACCATCGTTTTGAAAAAGGAAACAGCTGGCACAGAAGACATCTGACATTGCTTCAGGCTGTGGATTACCATCATTTTGAAAAAGGAAACAACTGGCACAGAGGGCATCTGACATTGATTTAGGCCATAGATTACCATCATTTTGAAAAAGGAAACAGCTGCTCTGAGTAATTCTGCAGAGAAGGTAACGACATTCAGACAGGAGAACAGTATTCCAAGGATGGTAGAGCGAGTGTCTGAAGTATATAATTTTAATACAATTATCTTTGTTGATATGCAAAGCATTGCAAATACTGTAATGTCAATTTGTGACAGCACTGGATAACAACTAGTATTTCAGTAGGACCATTATAAAAAGGTTTAGAATTTAATTAACCTGCAGGCATTGTCAGATGTTAAGAATCATTATACCTTGTATTTATTATACAGCAGAGTTTGCAGTGAAGATGTGGTGAGAGATTGGCCAATTAATTTTTGTTTTACTTTAGTTCATGCTTATACTACAAGATGCATTCCAGATCTGAACCAGGCTTTAAACCATTTCGTTTTGCATTAGGTGAAGCAATCAGACATAAAAATATGCAACATGTGCATACTGCACTGTCTTACTTTCAGACTAGCAATCATGTTGCTATTTGGTGGCTGATTAACAGGGCCCTGATTAACTACAATCAGATTTTCAGCTAACAGAAATAATGCGTTAGGTGCTGTATAAAGCCATCTCCCATAATGAGCAATCAAGATACCCATCTGAAAGAGGCTGTCTCTGGAGAAGCAGGAGTTCAGGCAACACAGTCTTTTGGCAACAGGAAATGATTTGTGAGGTCTACTGTGCACTTTAAGAGTAGTGAAATATATCCTAGGCCTAGTTCCAGAAACATCTGAAGCAGTTTTAAGTTCACTTAAAAAGTGTATGAAGGTGAGTGGAGTTCACTTGGTCATGTTATAACTACACTTGGGTATGTTCTCTTCTTTGTAATGTGTATAAAAAAAATCTTGTGATTTTTTAATGGGTAATAAAGACAATTTTTTTTTGGACAATTATTTTGAGCTTTATAATCTTTTATGCAAAATTTGTTTGTTAGTTTTTCTTGGTATTCATTTTCATATATACCTGACAATAAGTTTTCAGTGATCCTTATGCCTGCAATTTGCAGATGCTCTGAGGATAGCCAGATATACTCCAGACCTAGTTCCTGATATTTGCAAAGCAGTTTGCAATTCATGAGGTGAAGATCTGCCTAAAGGTGAGTATTGTGTATACAGTACCCTACACCTTACTTATAGCAAAACTACAGTGTTAGCTTCACTTTACAGCTATATAGCCTTGTCAGTCTCATTTGCTGCTTGTTTCCAGATGCCCTTGAACCTTTGTGGCTCATAAAGCTTTTTTTTATATTTTATATAAAATTTGCATGGATGCTTATGTTTTAAGTTTTTGTATTCTGTGACTTATAGTTGTTACTACACAAATACAAACCTCCTGTCTTTACATAACTCTTGCTATAGGCGTCAGAAGTTCCTGTGTTACAGGGAGTGGGAGTTACAGTACCATAGGTACTGTTAGCGAAAGATCCTGCATCCTTCCCAAGTCCCTTGGGCTCCTCAATATCTGAAAAAACAAGTTGGGTAAGGGAGGCAATCTCCCCTTGCCCCGAGGAGAATAATTCCCCCTCCAAGAGAACAAAGACTGCTGAAGAGAAGCCATACTGGCCAACTGTTCCCCTAAGTTGGCTCTCTACTGATGAAGCAGTAGGAGACATCGAAGAAGAAAACCACTCCCTTAGGAGTACCAATGGCAGGTAGAAGTTCATCGGGGGCAAGAAGAAAAGAGAGAATTCTCCTTGTCATTGGCAGAGAATTGCAATCCGATGACACCAAAGAAACCTACTTCTCTCTCACCCCCTCTCGGCTAACATCACTCACCGTTTGGAAGGCCAGACTCAACACTCATAACACTGACTAATTAAATGCAATCATGCTTCCTGCATGATGCACATAAAGTATAGACTGAAAAAGCATATCTAAAAGCACTGTCCACATGTATGCCTTTAGCCCAGTGGTACTCATTCTTCCCTGTCTGTGGTTTGTCAAAACACATACAAGAATGTCCTAAGCTATGCTTCAGCCATTTGGAAAAATCTGCTGCATTTTCATTCATTGTGATTCATTGTTTTCAGTTTATCTTCATATAATCTAATTGATTTTCCTATTTATCTACTGAAAATGTGATGATAATCATCAGTTACTTTTAGGTTATGTCTTAACAGCTTTCTGTAAGTATTGCACAATATGTATTACTTTGCTCTGTTTAGATGAATTTTGCCTTTTCCTTGCATTGGTGTGTAATTCAGAAATTCTGTTTACACCTTGATGTTGTCATATAAATTTTTTTGTTTGTGTCACATAAAATCTGTGTTAAATTATGAGGAAGGTAGTTACTTCCTACTGATAGGTCAAATACATGCATGTGTGGGCAGTCTTTTATAGCTGTTCTGCTTCTTCTGTCTACAAGACCTAAGAATATACTTGTTCAGAGTCATTTTGAAAATGACTTAGGCTCTATATGATTGATTGGTTTGACTGAAAAAATAAGTTTTATGTTATAAAAACTTATTTTTATATAAGTAACTTACCAAGTAACTACATAGCTATTAGCTTCTAACTATCGTGGCAGTTCAAAATTTTTAATTCGTGGTTTTGCTCTGTTGTTTTGATGTAGGTAACTAGACCCTGCCGACTTTCGGGGAAGAATAGGTACAACACTGCTGAAGAGCTCAATTCGTTTCTGCCGGTCAATGACTAATTATTGGTTGGTTGAGCAGCTCTGGTTTGAATTTTGCTGGTTTGTTGTAGCTTTCGCCTTTGGTGAAGTATTCATTTGATTTGGTAGCACACTAATCATTATTAGCCTAGTGAGTTCTCTATTTAGAAGTTTTTGACTGATTGTGACTTATTATTTTGGATTCTTGTTTGTCTAGTATTAGGTATTGCAGCAAAGGCTGTACAGGCAGTCCCCGGTTATTGGTGGGGGTTCCGTTCCGATGGCATGACAATAAGCAAAAATCACCAATAACTGAAAATTGGCGATTTTCGGCGCCTCTGTTAGATATGTATCGGTGCCAATACCTGATTATCGGCAATGATAAGTGGAAATCGGCGCTGAAAATCGACGATTTTCATCACTAGTGGGTACCATGTAGCAAGGATGATTCCAATTGCTGACAAAAGTAATTATGTTGCCCCTGCCCAGGGCGCAGTACAAAAAATACAGCGGTAAAACAAATGTCACCTAATACCATAAAAAGAATAAAATCTCTGTCCAACCAAGAAGAGGAGGGCATTCTGGTACACTGTACCCCCAGGCTCCTTTAAAAACTCAAGAACCTCACTTCAAGGCAAAGAAAGGAAGGAAGGGATGCTTTGTACGCTTCTTCCCTCCCAACACCCTTACAGATCTGTTTGCGACGTCCAAGAATCACCGTCTACCGGTATTTTGTTCGCCAGTACCAGACCCTCTAGCATGGGCGATGGATGCCTTGCTACAAGACTGGTCAAACAAAGGTCTGTATGCCTTCCTACCATTCTGCATGATATGATAAGTCCTCAACAAGTCTGGCAACCACACAAAAACATCACAATGACTAGTGGCCCCTTTCTGGCCGCGGCAGGAATGGTTTTTGGATCTCTTCAGGCTGCTGATGAGGGACCAAGTCTTCTCAGACAGCCCCACTTCAGGTGGTTCCATGAAGGATTGTCCACTCTGGCCCTAACAGGGTTCAGACTGTCAGGAAACTCCTCAGACAGAAGGGGATTTCAAGAGCAGCTTCAGAGGCAGTTGCAAAGTGTAGATGCCCCTCTTCCAACAAGGTCTATCAAGCCAAGTGGACAGTCTTTAAAGCCTGATGTAGAAGACATGACATCTTGCCTTCTAAGACGTCTGTAGCAGACATTGCTGACTTTCTCCTGTACTTGAGGACATCTAGAGGCCTTTCCTCCTCTACAATCAAAGGATACAGAGCAATGCTGAGTTTGGTGTTTCAGCACAGAGGAACAGATCTCTCAGCTAATCAAGACCTGTCCGACCTCATAGAATCCTTTGATACCTCCAAATCCAAGGGGCAAGAGGCCATCTCTTGGAATTTGGACGTAGCTTTGAAGTGGCTCTCAGGACCCCGCTTCGAGCCTTTTTGTTCTGCTTCACTATGAGATCTCACCAGGAAGACCCTCTTTCTTGACAAGAGAGTCAGATTTTCCCAAGGGGATGCCATATGTTCATTCACCCAGGGCTTTTTAGCTAAAAATGAAGACCCATCCAAGCCCTGGCCACATTCCTTCACTATTAAAAGCCTGATGGAAATTCTGGACCCGGATGAGGAGAGAGTTCTGTGCCCAGTGAGAGCATGAGGTACTATTTGCAGAGAACAGAGAAGATTCGAGGTCCTACAAGTAATGTATGGTGCCAGGTTAGAAATCTGTCTTGTTCCCTGTCCAAAAATGGCTCGCCATTCTTCTTGAAGGATCTGATCTCCGAAGCCCATTCTCAGATTGGAGAAGAGGCTTTAACGTTCATCAGAGCTAAGGCTCATGAGATCAGAGAGGTCTCCACATTGTTAGCCTTCAAACACAACCTATCTCTATCATCAATTCTTCAAGCAACTTACTGGAGGTGTAAGCCTATCTTCGTGAGCCATTGTCTTTATGATGTGGAAACCACTTTTGACAATTGTAGTACTTTAGGGTTGTAGTCTGTGGCTGGCATGGTGTTGGGGAAGGAAGTGTAGGAAGCTTTTCTTCCTTCCTTTTCTCTTTATCTTGAACTTAGGTGTTGAGTCGTAAGGGAAGCCTCAGGGTATTGTGTACCTGGAGACCCATCAGTCTTAGTTTTTAATGGGTGAGTGGTGTTTTTATATTTTATGGTGTTGGTGATTTTTGTGTTTTTTATTTCTGGTCATTGGTTTTGTCAGTACTGTGCCCAGGGCAGGGGCAAATCCCTTGCTGCAAAGTCCCCACTGATGTAGAGGGGCATCTGGCCAATTCGCCACACCCTACATGGTTAAGATGAGCGCCGACCAGAGGCAGTATCTACCTGCAGCATCTCTCTTACCAGGTAAGGAACAACAAGCATTGTACCAATGCTAATAATTTCTACTCTGTAACTCATTATCATCCATAATGCTTTGGGGTAGAAAAAATCCATATATCCCACCTCTGTGTCAATTTGGGGTTCGGCAGTGTAATTACTTGGTAAATTACATATATGAAAATGACGTTCGGCAGTGTAATTACTTGGTAAATTACATATATAAAAATGACATTTTTATGATAAAATAAAGTTTTATATATATACCAAGTCATTACGATTCAAAGCCCTCCCTCCCTCCCCTCATATGGAAAGAAGTGCAAAAAAATGACATTTTTATAATAAAATAAAGTTTTATATATACTTACCTAGTAATTACATAATTGGCTATGTAATTACTGGGTAAGTTACTTATGTAAAAATGACATTTTTATAATAAAATAAAGTTTTATATATACTTACCCAGTAATTACATAGCCGATTATGTAATTACTGGGTAAGTTACTTATATAAAAATTGAGATCTCTACTAAAGTTGTTCCTCTCATACCCTGATAGTGGGCGGGGTCTAGTCACCTACACCGACACTAGTGCTACCGTGAATTTTAAAATTTTTAAGCTGCCGGCTAGTGAAACTGTAAGCAATGTAATTACTTGGTAAGTATATACAAAACTTTATTTTATCATAAAAATGTAATTTTTCACTCTTCATCTTGACAAATCCTTGGTAGAAATGGTGAGATCTTAGCCCTGTTTGCTATCCTGGGACAGACTAACCTTTCTGGTTATTAGACAGATTCTCTCCATTACATATTCAGAGATTTCTGAGTAAACTTTAAAGGAATGAGGAACTTCAGGCCAAAATGTGCCTGCTATTTTTATTTAAAAGTTTCTTCTTGTAGTTTAAAAGTTTTTGTAAACCACTTTGTTTTTGGGGGGGCAGGGGGGTAGTAATTACCAGAGACTGAGTTGGTATCATAGCAGAGTTTTCCTCTTACGAAGTGAAACCAGGATGCTGGGGGATGTCCATTGACTTTTGCTAAATTCTCTTGTGGAGTTGTAAAGCACTGGTATTTGGATTGGTCTTGCAGTACTAGGAGGGTACGGCCTGTTTGCTATCTTATCAAGTTCTGAGATTCAGAGGAAACTGTGGCTTGAACGAGTCCCAGGAGTTAGATTTACACATGGGCTAACTTACATTGAACTTAGATTAATAGACAACCCAATTAGATCCACCATACATCTAAATTGTGTTTTCTGTACCACCGACCATCTTGATAAGTATCTCCAGTTGGAGGAGCAGGGGAAAGGAGTTCCTTGTGATTCAGTTCCTCCCTCATAAATAGCAGTTACCTCTCAATAAAGAATCTTAATCTCTTGCTTTATAGTTTTAAATCTTTGGCTTCATATTCAGAGCTCTCTCTTTTTCCATCTAATTTGAAATAATATGTGGTCCACATTCAAAATAATGAAATGAGAGCTTTTTGCGAATGATACAGCAGATTTAAGTTCAGTGTTGGCTATCTTACACCTAACCATTCAGTTCTTAGATTCTGTGCATAACCCAGTGATAAAATATCCTTATCGGTAATAGGTTTGTATTCATGAAATGTTAAATTGTCATAGAATTTTGTCTTATTTCAAGATGAGCCATTTTTAATTGTTTTGAATTAGACCACATGAAGTTGTTTTTCTCAAACTATTTCATTTTGTTATTGGCTTAGTTATATAGGGAAGACAGGGTTTAGATGCATTCCACGTAGCTTACTTTGATGGGGAGGAGTTCAGGTTCCGTTATTCAAAAGATTTTTTGGCTTAATATGAATGATTCTGTTTTCAGTTTTTCTTATGTTTTTATGGGAAAGGGTAACCTGCAACTGCCCTTAACTTTTAGTTCAAATAAAAAATTTGTATAGATTAATTTAATATTTTCAGAGTACTCATTTGCAGACCATCGTGTGGTTTTTAATTTGTAATCATCAGTTGACCCTTTACTTAAGAGAGTTTAGATTTATATAGACTTTTTGTAATAAAAAATACTGATGTAAAATCTCATTAAAATATAAAAAATTTTGCCTCTCCAGCAGTATGTTACAATGTTTTATTTATTTATTTATTTAAATATTTTACTTGCAAAGGAATCTGAAGTTGTACACTGAGTGTAATTTGATTATTATAAATGAGAGCTTTGTTAATGTTTGAAGGCACTTCAAGTAAAATTCCTTTTAATACAAATTTGGGAATGGCTTCTAGTTAGACGTTGTCTTTTGAATACAAGTCAGCAAAAATCTCTACTGTATTAATAATGATTAGTGCAGTAAGTTATGTAATTTATTATTTGTATTCATGAAAGTGAGTTGCTGTTGAAATGTAACATTAATGATGCATAAGGCAAAAATTTTGATGTCATAGTGATGTAGCTTTATTTCATATGCATGCCACATTACATTGAAAGTATTTATAGAGCTATTTTAGGCATGCTGAAATACAAGAAAATTCTTATTAGGAAAGCTGATGAGGTGGAAGGTTAAAAAAGTGATTGTATTTAGTTGAAGGAGTTACACAATGTAACAAAACAGAAAGCAGGTTATTAACTGTTTAACTGTTGATTCCTATTATGGGGTGCAGGAAAGGAGGCAAGTTAGTGTAGTAGAATGATGTTTTATGCTATGAGATGAAATGTTAAAAAATTGCACTTGTGATTATTTCATGCTTGGGATTAAATTGTAATTTTCATGCTCTTAAACATTTGGTGTGCAGGGTTCAGCATGGTCCAGACTTATTTCAAAATAAAATTTATGTAATCATTGTGACTTTGCTGTTTTGGCAATTCTAAAGTTGAAGTTCTCTTCCAGGTGTAGTTTGTAAAAAATGGAAAAATAAAGAATAAAGGACTTGTTCCACCAACCTAAGGGGCTGGCCGTATAGAACTACTCTGGTATTGCCTGAGACTTTCCAGCTGCCTTGCTACCAGAGGCCATATGTAGAGAAGTTTTACCTGATCGTAGAGGAACTCCCATGCCAAGTGTGGTGTTGTCCTTCTTTTAATGGAAATACAGTATGAGAACGGTATGTGGCAACTATTTAGTTACTGAAGAATTTTGTCCTGGGGTCATCTTCCATTTGGTTAATATTCACTGAAATTGGTATCTCTAATCAACATACCAATCTAGAGGCAGTTATAGCATAAGACTGTGTTGCTGAACTTTTGGATAGATTTCATATAGCTGATCCTGAATTCTTAAAGATGTAGACATCACCAACATGAAGATAATCTTGGACATTAAGAAAACTGTTATAACGTGCCTATTTGCCAGATTTTGCAAGTTCTTAGCTAACATGGAGCAAGGCTGACTTTTAAAGTTATGGCTGAAGAGAAAACAGGTGAATTTAGATATTTAAGGTCTTTCAGTGATTCAAGACTGTTTTTGCACTGCTGTTTCATGGTCCCTCTGAAGAACTTTTGCCACTCAGATTGGTTCCTTATGCACACTGTGACCGACAAAGAGTAAGTGGAAGTATTGTTGATAATTCAGGTACAGTACTTTGGTAAACATTATCATGGTAGTGAAAGACTTCCTTTTAATAAGATGTTTTGAAGGGGTGATCCAGGTTTTCTGCATAAGCTAATTTCCACGGTGAATGCATAAAGTAGATGCTAAGTCCAGTTCTTAAGGAAATTAAGTCTTAAGAGAGCAAATTAATCAGCCACAGATATTCCACACAAGCCTTCAGAGTAACAGTACTTTAATAAACTGAATTCATTCTGCTGTTAAGGTGCATCACTCGCCAAAGTATGAATGTTTATAAGTTATAATTAATTTATAATGTATAAGATATAATTGTTTGGTGTTTATCCATGTTTTTATAATTCAATTGACTGATCATAGTAAATATTTCTTTTTTTTGTGGGACATACTTGTTTTAATTTGACAAGATGAACATTTAGTGTGTAATTAATTACATTTAAGAATTTGGGAATGCATCATTAGAACTCGTGTGAATTGGCTTGAAATTTATGTAAGTAGTTGCATCTGAAAAAAATGTTGAAAAGCTAAAGGAATGTGAATTTAACAGTCATTAATTCTACTGTAGACCCTTTTTGGTTCTCAATTGTTACACATCCCTTGAAGGACATGGAAGAGTTTTGGGTACATTTTTCATATTTAGGGTCTTAAAACACTATTAAGATGACCAGCATCACTGTGTATATGTCTAAGTTTCATTTGCATTAATTTTTGTAGTGTGCAATTCACCAAAGTGTAACATGCTTGTGTTTGCATTATTTCAGCCAGAATTGATGCAGTTACCTTTAATTTTTTTAAGTATGTCTATATTATTGTTATTTCCTGCTAATCTGTGTCAAAAGGTGAAGCAAATGGTCATGATAATTCTGGAAATAGATTTATGTGATTCTTATGTCCCGTATCCCATTCACTGTTGTGAAATGGATAGGTTTCTTCTTTTTTCCAAAAGTGGCATAGATATTGTCATAGTAAGGTGCTAAATATGGCATTGAAGTTTAATATGCCACTTTGTTGTTGTGTATTGAAGTATTTCCGTAGATTGTAAATGATTTTGGATGTCACTTATGTGCGTGGAGGGACTTTTCAAAGGCAAAGGTGTCCAGTTTCTTGAAAATGGTCTTGGACCTTGCTTGTAAGTTGTGATTTAGTGTAGTGATGTGAACTAGGATATATATGTGTCAGAATTTATAAGGAATGTAGATTGAACATAGTTTCTGTTATCTTTTGTCTTCATATTGCATCACCTTTGGCTCTGCATTATAATAGCTTCACATTTAAATTCAGTTTAGGTTAACCCTTAAACGCCGAGCCTCTATTTACAAAAACATCTCCCGTATGCCGGCGGCGTTTGGGAGTTAGCGCCGAAGCGGAAAAAAAGTTTTTTTCAAAAAATCACAGCACGCTTAGTTTTTAAGATTAAGAGTTCATTTTTGGCTCATTTTTTTGTCATTGCCTGAAGTTTAGTATGCAACCATCAGAAATGAAAAAAATATCATTATCATATATAAATATTGAAATATATGACAGTGCAAAAAAAAATTTTCATATATAATTTTATACAAATTGTGCTGTGAGCAAAACGGTTAAAGCTAACAGGTTATTTTTTTTTCTTTGTATTGTACACTAAATTGCGATGATTTTGGTATATAACAAATTGTAAAACGATCAAAGCAACACAGAGAAAATATTATCACAAAATGATGCATGAATTCGTAACACGCGGACGTAAAAAAATGTTTTTTTTAAAAATTCACCATAAATCGAAATATTGTGCTAGAGACTTCCCGTTTGTTGAAAAATGAAGCTAATTGATTGAATATTACTAGACTGTAAGTGTTTTAGCTTACAATTGCAGTTTTCGACCATTTCGGTCGAGTTAAAGTTGACCGAAAGTAGAATTTTTTCTATTTATCGTGATTTATATGAAAATATTTCAAAATTGATAAAGCTACAACCATGAGTTATTTTCTGTTGTATTGTACATGAAATTGCGCACATTTTCATATATAAAACTTTATGTAATGACTAATATAAAACTGTGCAAACATTACGACAACGTGACGAAAGAATTTCTGAGATGTTCGGCAGAGTTACCGCATGGGACGTAAAGAAATTGTTTTTTTAAAAATTCACCATAAATCGAAATATTGTGCTAGAGACTTCCAATTTATTGCAAAATAAAGGTAAATGATTGAATATTACTAGAATGTAAGAGTTTTAGCTTACAATTGCGTTTTCTGACCATTTCGGTCGAGTTAAAGTTGACCGAAGGTTGAAATTTTGGCAGTTATCGTGATTTATGTGAAAATATTTCAAAACTGATAAAAGCTACAACCATGAGCTATTTTCTGTTGTATTCTACATGAAATTGCACACATTTTCATATATAAAAGTTTATGTAACAGCTAATGTAAAACGATGCAAACATTACGACAACGTGACGAAAGAATTTCTGAGATGTTCGGCAGAGTTACGGTGCGCGCAGCGTAAGGAAAAAGTTTTTTTTTCAGAAATTCACCATAAATCGAAATATTGTGCTAGAGACTTCCAGTTTGTTGCAAAATGAAGGTACATGATTGAATATTACTAGAATGTAAGAGTTTTAGCTTATAATTGCGTTTTTTTACCATTTCGGTCGAGTTAAAGTTGACCGAAGGTTGAAATTTTGGCAGTTATCGTGATTTATATGAAAATATTTCAAAACTGATAAAAGCTACAACCATGAGTTATTTTCTATTGTATTCTACATGAAATTGCACACATTTCCATATATAAAACTTTATGTAACGACTAATATAAAATGGAGCAAACATTACGACAACGTGATTTAAAGAATTTCTGGCGCGGACGTAAGGAAAAAGTTTTTTCAAAAATTCATCATAAATCGAAATATTGTGCTAGAGACTTCCAATTTGTTGCAAAATGAAGGTAAATGATTGAATATTACTAGAATGTAAGAGTTTTAGCTTACAATTGCGTTTTTCGACCATTTCGGTCGAGTCAAAGTTGACCAAAGGTTGAAATTTTTTGTAGTCGACGTACGGTACGTCCACTCGGCACCCAACAGACAATTTTAGTCGACGTATGATACGTCCAGTCGGCGTTTAAGGGTTAAGCTCTTTTTGGAGTCTGGACTTTTAATGTTGTCATTTTGTAAAGGAATTTAGGTTGACACTCTAGGAGATTTCTGTTGAAAGACAATACTGTATGTACTTAGGACTCTTGTAAGGAAGGTTGCATTTTATGATAAGGTAACAGAATGACAACTCTTTAAGTTGTCATTATAAAAGGAGTCAGTTAATTTCTCTTTTCCTTTTGGTGTCATAGCATAAGCCTGTAGATTTCTTTAACACATTTCATCTTTTTTTTTAACCTATGAAACTGGTAATGAACATAATTTTACAACCACTAGTACAGGTTGGCCATCACTAATCCGGCATCATTGGGACTTAGAGGGTGCCGGATTAACCATTTATTAGGCTAAAATACACGAAACAGTAGCTAAGCACCTCATCCTAGAATTAAAATATCCCATAAATCAGTACAAGTTGGTTAATAAAGAAAAGACAATTATCAAATACAGGCAGTGCTCGAGTTACGATAATTCGACTTACGATATTTCGAGTTTACGACGGGGTTAGCAATTAATACTGACACAAAAATATTTAGGAAATATTTTTAGATTCCGCGCAGGCGCAGGCAGCGAGAGAGACCAACTTCTTTTCCTCCATCTCTTTATTCCATCTGCTAGTTAAAAAGGTAAAAGACAATGATAAAAGTATTGTTATAACGTTATACTCCTGCGGAAATGCGTACAGCCATAAACAACCGAACGGGAAACTGTTGTTTTGCTAATAATCGTATCGTATAACAACTGTTGTGCTTGTATTTCAACCATCGTATGGTAATACACAATTACTGTAGTTATGTTACAAATGACGTTAAGTACTGTACAATAGGACTGAAATATTTTTTACACTATACCCTTGTTCGCTTTGGAGAAAAGATCGGCAGGGAAATATACTGCTACAGTAACTTGAAGCTGCAAGTTGTAGCTGAAGCTGAGAAAACAATATTCAAGCTGCTAATGACTATAAATTATCATGCATTGGCAACATGGATGAAACTCAACCGTAAATAAAACTGGAGAGAATGTATTTTAACCCTTAAACGCTGAGCCTTTATTTACAAAAACGTCTCCCGTATGCCGGCGGCGTTCGGGAGTTAGTGCCGAAGCGGAAAAAAAGTTTTTTCAAAAATCACAGCACGCTTTAGTTTTTAAGATTAAGAGTTCATTTTGGCTCCTTTTTTGTCATTGCCTGAAGTTTAGTATGCAACCATTAGAAATGAAAAAATATCATTATCATATATAAATATTGAAATATATGACCGCAAAAAAAAATTTCCATATATAATTTTATACAAATCCCGCTGTGAGCAAAACGGTTAAAGCTAACGGATTATTTTTTTTCTTTGTATTGTACACTAAATTGCGATGATTTTGGTATTAAAACGGTCAAAGCAACACAGAGAAAATATTATCACAATATGATGCATGAATCCGTAACGCGCGGACGTAAAAAAATGTTTTTTTCAAAAATTCACCATAAATCGAAATATTGTGCTAGAGACTTCCTGTTTGTTGAAAAATGAAGCTAATTGATTGAATATTACTAGACTGTAAGTGTTTTAGCTTACAATTGCAGTTTTCGACCATTTCAGTCGAGTTAAAGTTGACCGAAGGTCGAATTTTTTCTATTTATCGTAATTTATATGAAAATATTTCAAAACTGATAAAAGCTACAACCATGAGTTATTTTCTGTTGTATTCGACATGAAATTGCGCACATTTTCATATATAAAACTTTATGTAACGACTAATATAAAACTGTGCAAACATTACGACAACGTGATGAAAGAATTTCTGAGATGTTCGGCAGAGTTACCGCGCGGACGTAAGGAAAATGTTTTTTTTAAATTCACCATAAATCGAAATATTGTGCTAGAGACTTCCAATTTATTGCAAAATAAAGGTAAATGATTGAATATTACTAGAATGTAAGAGTTTTAGCTTACAATTGCATTTTTCGACCATTTCTGTCGAGTTAAAGTTGACCGAAGGTTGAAATTTTGGCAGTTATCGTGATTTACGTGAAAATATTTCAAAAGTGATATAAGCTACAACCATGAATTATTTTCTGTTGTATTCTACATGAAATTGCACACATTTTCATATATAGAAGTTTATGTAACGACTAATGTAAAACGATGCAAACATTACGACAACGTGACGAAAGAATTTCTGAGATGTTTGGCTGAGTTACCGCTCGCAGACGTAAGGAAAAAGTTTTTTTTTCAGAAATTCACCATAAATCGAAATATTGTGCTAGAGACTTCCAGTTTGTCGCAAAATGAAGGTACATGATTGAATATTACTAGAATGTAAGAGTTTTAGCTTATAATTGCGTTTTTTTACCATTATGGTCGAGTTAAAGTTGACCGAAGGTTGAAATTTTGGTTGTTATCGTGATTTATATGAAAATATTTCAAAACTGATAAAAGCTACAACCATGAGTTATTTTCTGTTGTATTCTTCATGAAATTGCATACATTTCCATATATAAAACTTTATGTAACGACTAATATAAAACGGTGCAAACATTACGACAACGTGATTTAAAGAACTTCTGCGCGGACGTAAGGAAAAGTTTTTTCAAAAATTCATCATAAATCGAAATATTGTGCTAGAGAATTCCAATTCGTTGCAAAATGAAGGTAAATGATTGAATATTACTAGAATGTAAGAGTTTTAGCTTACAATTGCGGTTTTTTACCATTTCGGTCGAGTCAAAGTTGACCGAAGGTTGAAATTTTGGCAGTTATCGAGATTTATATGAAAATATTTCCAAACTGATAAAAGCTACAACCATGGGTTGTATTTTGTTGTATTTTAAATGAAATTGTGCACATTTTCATATGTAAAACTTTACGTAACGGCTAATATAAAACAGTGCAAAAATTACGACAAAATGACGAAAAGAATTTCTGAAATTTTTCGCTGAGTTACCAGCAAGGACGTAAGGAAAAAGTTTTTTTCAAAAATTCACCATAAATCGAAATATTGTGCTAGAGACTTCCAATTTGTTGCAAAATGAAGGTAAATGATTGAATATTACTAGAATGTAAGAGTTTTAGCTTACAATTGCGTTTTTCGACCATTTCGGTCGAGTCAAAGTTGACCGAAGGTTGAAATTTTTGTAGTCGACGTCGCGGTACGTCCACTTGGCACCCAACAGACAATTTTAGTCGACGTATGATACGTCCAGTAGGCGTTTAAGGGTTAATCAAAAATACTGGGCATGAAAGAATACAAATTACTACTGTTTTTACGCCGATAAAAGATAAATACGTAAAGCTCAGTATTATGATGAAATCAAGAGAAAATAGTGAACGGAATCTTGATTTTTTTTACTCAAAAAAAAAAAAAAAATGCCCCCAAAATGGCCAGCCGCGATTCCCACAAACGTCATATATTAATGAAAAAATAGTTAAATTAATTTCACAACGAGACCTATTTAAGTTATATTTCGACTTAAAAACACTTCCTATAATGAAAAATATCCTTGTCCCAAATAAATAAACTATCAATATTCATTTACGCTAACTAGAAGCAAGAAAAGCGCTTTGAACTTGGTTAAATGCGGCGATATCGATTCCCAAAACAAAATATTGATTGCAATTTATAATACAAAAGCAATATGAGAATATACGCAATTGGAAACAATGTAGTAAAGCATAACTTTTTAAAAGATATATGAAAAAGATGCACATTCATTATGTTGATGTTTGTATAATACTGTTAATATGTGAATAGAGTTCAGTATAATGTAGGCTAGGCTACCAGTTTGTTGATGCAGCACACTGCGCCACCAAATCAAAGCGGCCGGCAAGCGAGTTAGCGCAGCGACCCGGGAAATTTGAAAATTAGTGCGGAAACATTAGAAATTACTCTAGCCGAAATTTGTGCCGGATTACTGATTGTTCCGGACTACTGATTGCCAGATTATTGATGGTCAACCTGTAGTATCAAGTATTTTCAGTTTCTAGATCTGCAGGCTTTACAGGGATGTAATGAATAAGGTTTTGAGATGAGAAATATTTAATATGATAACCATTAGTAAGATTGCTGTACTGGTAAAAATAATTCAAAATTATAGTATATTAAAGATATGCATGTTATTATTATTATTGTGAAGTACAGTAGTTTTACATACAGGGACTCTTGAACCACATTGCTAGAATCCTGTCCTCCAACAAAGGATGTAGAAGTGTCTTGTTTTCTTCGTTTGTATTCTTAAGTCCTCTCACCATTTCTAATGATTTTATGTGACCTCCATTCCAAAATTAACTTGAGATTCATTCATCATGGATATGGTCTTGAGTTTTTATATAAGTAACTTACCCAGTAATTGCATAGCTAAGAGTTTCTACTCGCATGGCAGCTTGAATTAAAAAATTTGCTGGTAACACTTCACAGTTTAGTGCAGGTGACTGGTCCCGCCTACCAACAGGAATACCAGGAACTACTTAGCAAACAACCTCATTCTGTTTCTGCTGGCATTCGAGTAACATCAAGTGTCGATGGCAGCTTAGTTCTTAGATTTGCCAGTTGGAGACCGGATTTCGGTGAAGTATTATCGCTGTTTTCGGGTAGCCTTCAAGCTTACAGTTTGCAGGATCAGTATTTTATTTTGTTATTAAGATCTCATTCAAGTTGAACTTTTTCGCTACAGTAGTGAACTGGCAATGATTTGGTTAACTACCAGTAGTGTAAATTGCAGTAGCTACCAACTTTACTGATTAGTGCAATAAAACGTAAATATTGCGTTTGCTATCGAACCAATATTTTTGTTAATAAAATGCTCTGGGTACTTCAGCTTTTTTCGGTAAAGGATAATTTCCCTTTTCCGATTGGCGTAATATACATAATATTGTATACGCTACAAGACCGATATTTTTGGTAATGAAATGCATATCCCAAGTCTCCAATGATGTTTGATAAGAATTGAGATATGTATGTATGTTGGTACGCTGTGTACTTCAACTGTTGTCAGTTAAGGTTAACTTTCCTTTTCCGAGTAGCGTAATAAATGTAAGTATTGTGTTCACCACCAGACTGGTATTTTCATAGTGAAATTATATCTGCAAGTCTCAAGTAGTATTTGATAGGAATGGAGATGTCTGTTTATTGGTACTCTGTGCACTTCTACTATTGTTGGTAAAGGATTAATTGAACATCATCTTACACTTTTCTTTGCAGAGATCTGGAGGTGTAAAGGCAGTACGTAGTAGGGAGGGAAATTGTGCTTAATTTTAGTTACTTTTTTTGATGTGAGTAGCTGTTCTCGGCAGCCGGGAACCGTGCTATGAGTGCCCAAAGTGTTCATCAACCCTTGAATTCTTAGCTTCCAAGCTACTAGCTCACCTGGTGCCCAGCTAGCTTGGCACCAACTGTCTCCCTGCACCAATTTTCTCTCCTACTACTGGCCCTCTTTTTTTTTTTTTTTTTTTTTTCCCCGTCTCCACTTGCCCCCACGCTTCACATGCCATTGCCTGTCTTGTGTTTAGGTTAACAGGTGTTAACCTTGTGACAGTGAAGTGTTGTGCAGTGGAGGTCGTGTCCATTCGTCCCTCGATTCTCCTAGACAAAGGTCCCTGTCATACTCCCCTAAACCTGGGAGGAGACATACTAGAAGTCTCAGGTATTGATAGACAGTCACTGGAAAGGCGTCTTACTGGATGTGTGGTGGAGGTGGTGGCTATCCAGCCCTATCAGCTCTCTTAACCCAGTCCTTGTCAGACTCCCCTAAACCTTGGAGGAGGCATGCTGTCGGTTCTTGGGAGTCCGAAGGGATTTTGCCCCTGGATAGCTGCCTCTCAGTCGAGCCTGCTGTCCGCAGGTGTAGAGGGACAGTCATTGGAAAGGCGTCCATAGAGATTTGCTTTTTCTAGTGATAGTCTGGTGTAGACAAAACGCCGATGGCATTTTTTCTAGTGAATCTTGGCCGTTGAAGAGGCATTTTTCAGTTGACATTTGCTTTTCTCTGCTCTCCTGTAAGCGTCTCGGAGCAGAAGTATAGTCCACACCTTAAATTTTATGGGGCAGTCTTGAACTTTTGCCTCCTGAACTTCTGGTAGTGGAACGCCAGTATTGGCGCCAAGCAGACCATCAGTGTCCAAGTGTTCTTTTTGTCCGATTCCGTAGCTCCCGAGCACCATACATTGCCAGAGCTCCCCTTCATGTAGAGCTCCCAGCACCAGCTCTCATGTGTCTGGCGCCAGCCTACCAGTGGCTGACGCCAGTCTCTCTTTAGCTTGGCCCCTGTCTCTCCTGGGAACATACTGTTGTTCTTTTTTGAGTGCCATTTCCAATTGAAAGCCTGGCTCCAGTCTTCAAGTGGCCAGTGCTAGTGTGATCATTGGGTGTCCTCTCTGCAGTATCGGACTCCCTCTGAGTGCCATACAAATGCTTTCAGTGAGTTTTGTCTCTTTTCAGCATGTTCCACCTTCGCCTAGAGTTCCAGATGACCCGAATTGCTCTCTTTTGTGACGACAATTAGTGTCTCAAAGCATTGTCCTTTGCAGACAGGGACTTTGGTGTACAGAGTTTTGAGCTTGTTGAGGAAAGCTATCACCTCTACAGGGAATTTGGGAGTCTAACTTTGGTTTTTAAGGGAGAGACAAGTGTTTTTTGTCCTTTACTCCCTCTGATCCTTAGACAGAATTAGTTTTCCTGGCTGTAGTTCTTGTCAAGATTTTGAAATAAGGGTCTTTCTTGACTGAGCTCAGGAGCAGGGGCTAAGGAGTCTCTAAAGTGTTGCCAAGAGACATCGCTTCGGGTGGTCTCTTAATCCTGTCCTGTGTGGTAAGGACAGTTAAGTTACTTTTATTGAGATTTCCACTCCTTCTTTGGGACTGCAAGAAGGGAGCCTTGGTTCTATTTTTTCTACTGGGAGAAACACTCAGTCAGTATCAGCCCTCTTTTCTTTGTCTTCTGCCGTCTGCCAAGAGTCACAACTACTTTCAGATGGCATATATCCTAGGTCCTTTTTCCCCTTGGAATGACAAGATCTTTCCTCTTGAGCATTCTTTTGCAGAAAGACTTTTCATGGGCTCCAGGTAGAAGGAAGAGCCATGAACCCTTTCTTTAGCGGTACCCGTTCCGACTGCCCGATCAACTTCAGAGCTCCTGGCACCAGCTTTCTGGCACTGAATTCCGAGCTCCCGAAACCTGCTCCAGGGGGCTCAGCACTTTCTAGCCATACTAGGCTCCCACCTATGAATGCCTAGTTCCTTTTAACAGATTGTCTTTTCTAGAGCATTGTGGTTGACTGCAGCAGAAGTCGTCACTTCTGGCTTTGTTCAAGACCATTTTTATCCCATGGCCGGGCTTCGCTGTCTTTTGTGGACTTTCCAAGTTCCTGTGAGCGTGTCAGATATTAGTTTTGGTCAAGTACAGTTCAGCATATGTTTCCAGTCTGCACGAGGTGTCATTGAGTCCACGCTGGCCGTTATCACATAAGTCAATCCCGCCCTGATGGCCATGTCTCCGTGGCTGTCAAGTATCGGGACAGGGTCGACAACTAGCCCACTTAGTTGTCTGCAAGTCTGCACAATGTTATTCGAGTTGCTCGGCTGCAGAGATTAACCAAACAGCCCTGTCGTCCATTCTCCGGGCCGTTTGTATGAAGTTCCTGATTATGTACGATACTTCGTTTTTCTTGTCCACATACAGACTCCAAATATATCGCAGATCAGTCTTTTGAGACAGAGTCTGCCAGTTCAGGAGTTGTTAGGCTTTGACAACTTTGGCACAAGCCTTCTATCGAGTCTTTGCCCTGAACAGGGACAAGGAATCAGAGCCCGGTTCTGCTGTTTTTTCCCCAAGACCGGAATTTTCAGTCAGACCTACGGTGGTATCTGTCAGAATTTAGTCTTTTGGAGGAAGTCTTTCATTGAGGCTAGTCTTAGACTACTTCTCTCTCCTTGTCTAGTTGAGGGAGCCCACTCGGGGATCCAGGATTTTCCGGGATGTGTCCCCAGGAGAATGGAACCTTCACACCATGCCATAGTCATAGCGCTGAAAGCCTTTCGCATAAGGCTTCAGTCCTTCTCAACCTTCACACTTTCCTAGACTGTGGTATTCCTTTAGATTAGACCACAGTTCTTATGTCTTTACACTAGCACTTGTCCCCAAGCGACAATATAGTTTTTTACTATGAATGATTGAGTTTTTTCTAGTCCAGCTGGAATTTCTGGCAGATAAACTGTGCCATCGGAAACTCTCTCTTACTCTTGAGTGGACCTTGATTCCCCTGGTCTGTCGAGTTTTGTGCTATCTATGAGGCAGGCTGACCTTGACTGTCTGCCACCTTAAATGAACCTTCTAGCTTAGGCAACGGACACCATTCTGCAAAATCGTTCTAACTTGGATATCTGCACTCTTCCACTGTTCAACATGGTCAAGGAAAAGCTGGATTTTTTCAGACTCCTCGGATTGTTACGATGTCCCTCATAGCCCATGTTGCGATGTCCCTCATAGCCCTGTTCTGAATTAAATTTATGGTTCCTGGTTTGCTGTGATTGATTGGTGAACTCTCCCAGAATCCTTCCACCTTTCGTAACTTCTCGAACAATCTCACTTCAAGAGACACCATCAAGGGTGGTACACCCTTACGCGACAGGCTTTGGGCTGTCTGGGTGTTTATCAGGAAGGAGAGGTTTTTTAGAGGTGCTACAAAGACATTGGAGAGATGCAGACGGGGATATTGAGCTATGTCTGACTCAGTAACATGGTTTGCTCATTTACCCTGGGAATTTTTAACCAAGAATGAGGACCCTTCCATGACCTGGATCTGTTCTCTCTCTCTCTCTCTCTCTCAAGAACTTAATGGAAGAGAGGGCAGTCATGACAGCTGGGAATTGTACTTCAGGCTCCCGGGAGCACCCTCAGCCTGAGTTTTTTCCTCACCTGACTTTCATCTCTCCTGGTGCCAGCTACAACCAGGTGCCAGCTCTACCCCAAGCTTCTAGGAACAACCGCCAGCTCCCGACCAATTAGTTAGCTGGCGACCAGCTCTACTGGCCCCACCTACAGCCTGGTGCCAGCTCAGTATACCCAGCGCCAGCTTATGGGAGCTGGCGCCAACTCTCCCCACCACTTTGGCTCTGGGGAAGAGTAAGCAGCTCTCTTTTCTGTTGGAGTTTCTCGGTATGAACTGAGCAGGATTCGAAGCACAGGGGGCCATTCATAACCTTTAGTGTTCTGGCACCCTCCGTCTAAGAACTTATGGTTCTCTGTTGTGATTGGACTTTTCTTAGGCCACTCTTAGTTTCAGGAGGGTTTTTGGGCTACTTTTAGTGAAAGCTAGAGATGTCAATACAACCTCTTGCCTCATTAGCCTTCAGGCACTGTGCCCCTGATGTCCAGTCTACAATCGACCTTTTCTTAGACACTCTCAGATGTAGGAGAGCACTTTCTTTCCTCCTTTTAAGGAAAGCTAATCCTCCTTTTAAGGAAAGCTAAGGACATCAGAACAGCATCTACCTCATTAGCTTTCAGGCATTGTATGCCCCTGACGTCCATTCTACAATCGACTTACTGAAAGTGTAATTAGTCTTCACTTCTCAATTTTTTTAAGAAAGTTAAAACAGGGTTAGATTTCTGCAGTACTTTGCAATCATTTTTAGTACTGGCATGGCATTGAAAAAGGAAGCATAGGATTTTCTCGTACTATCTAATCACCTTGTAGAAAGGTGCTGAGATTTGTGAGAGCCGAGAGGTACAATGTACCTGGAGCACCCATCACTTTTAGTGGATGGGTCGTGGTCTTTATTTAAGTGCAGGCGAGTCTTATCTGGTTGTATTTATATTGGTACTGCGCCCAGGGCAAGGGCACTTTTTGACGTACGGCTTGTCAGGGATCAGGCATATCCTCCACTGCAAGACTCCCACTAATGTAGAGGCGACCCTTGGCTCAACTGCCACGCCACCACAGGTTAAGACGAGCACCAACCAGAAGCAGTTCTCTACTGCAGGCTCTCTTAACTAACAAGGAACTACAAGCATTGTATTCAATGCTAGCAGGTTTTCTATTTCAAAATCATTACATAACTCAATGTTTTGAGATAGAATATGTCCATGTATCCCTCCTCCCCTCTGGTGGACATTTGGCATTAACAGAATGAGGTGGTTTGCTAAGTAGTTCCTGGTATTCCCATTAGTGGGGCAGAACCAGTCACCTGCATTAAATTGGGAAGAGTTACCCACGAATTTTTTTATTCAAGCTGCCGTGCAAGTAGAAACTCTTAGTTATGTAATTAGTAGGTAAGTATATATAAAACTTTATTATAAAAATATAATTTTTATTAACCCTTAAACGCCTAATGGACATACCATACGTCGACGAAAATTGTCTGTTGGATGTCAAGTGGACGTACCATACGTCGACTAAAAATGCTTTTTTTAAATATTCGCGGAAAAATAATTATAGGCCTAGTTTGCGGAAGGTTTCAAATCACGCGCCTTGAGGGATGCTGGGAGTTCTCAGATCAAGCTGTTGTTTTGTTTATAAGCGTCACCCAGATGCGCATGCGCGAATTCCTCCTTCTCGTACCAGACTGCATCAGCGCCGGACCGTCGCGAGCGAGCGATTTTTGACACATCCGTGTTTTGCAGAACTTTGGCGAGTGTTTGCGTATTTGTGCTGCAACAGGACGTTTGCAGAGATGTCTCAAAGCCGTCAGGACTGTGAAAGGCGCATACTGCCTGTCGGTAGTGAGCGTGTGAGACGAATTTTAGACTGGGATGCTGGAGAAGGACCCAGCAGCCAAAGTGACCCAGCTTCTCAGCGCCGTGTTGTTCGCCCACGTGTGACCGAAGGCGACCAAGGACCACATCCCGTGCCTTTTACGACCCCTAGGAAGCATCGGGGTGTCCTGAGGGGCATCTGTAAATTTTTTAAAAAAACTTTTTCCTTCGCTGAAAATCCTGGCATTTCTTGAGTCACCTTGTCGTAATTTTTTCACCGTTTTATATTATTCGTTACATAAATGTTATACATCAAAATGTGTGCAATTTCATGTAGAATACAACAAAAAATAAATCATTCTTTTAGCTTTTAACAGTTTTGAAATATTTTCATTTAAATCACGATAACTGACAAAATTTTAACATTCGGTCAATTTTGACTCGACCGAAATGCTCGAAAAACGCAAAGTTCTTACATTCTAGTAACAATCAATCATTTACCTTTATTCTGCAACAAACGGAAAGTCTCCAGCACAATATTTCGATTTATGGTGAATTTTTTTTAAAAACTTTTTCCTCCGCTCCGCAAAAAAATCATAGCATTTCTTGAAATTGTCATCATTTTTCGCCGTTTTATATTATTCGTTACATAAAGTGTTATACATCAAAATGTGCAATTTCATGTAGAATACAACAAAAAAATAAATCATGCTTTTAGCTTTTACCATTTTTGAAATATTTTCATATAAATAACGATAAATAGAAAAAATCAACCTTTTCAAACTCGAAAAAACGCAATCGTAAGCCAAAATTCTTACATTCTAGTAACAATCAATCCTTTACCTTTATTTTGCAACAAACGGAAAGTCTCCAGCACAATATTTCGATTTATGGTGAATTTTTTTTAAAAACTTTTTCCTCCGCTCCGCAAAAAATCATAGCATTTCTTGAGTCACATTGTCATCATTTTTTCGCCGTTTTATATTATTCGTTACATAAAGTGTTATACATCAAAATGTGCGCAATTTCATGTAGAATACAACAAAAAATAAATCATGCTTTTAGCTTTTACCATTTTTGAAATATTTTCATATAAATAACGATAAATAGAAAAAAATCAACCTTCGGTCAACTTTAACTCGATAGAAATGCTCGAAAAACGCAATCGTAAGCCAAAATTCTTACATTCTAGTAACAATCAATCCTTTACCTTCATTTTGCAACAAACGGAAAGTCTCTAGCACAATATTTCGATTTATGGTGAATTTTTGAAAAAAACTTTTTCCTTCCATCCGCAAAACTCCGCTAAAAATCCTAGCATTTCTTGAGTCACCTTGTTGTAATTTTTCCGCCATTTTATATTATTCATTACATAAAGTGTTATACATCAAAATGTGCGCAATTTCATGTAGAATACAACAAAAAATAAATCATGCTTTTAGCTTTTACCATTTTTGAAATATTTTCATATAAATAACAATAAATAGAAAAAATCAACCTTCAGTCAACTTTAACTCGATCGAAATGATAAAAAAATGCAATTGTAAGCTAAAAAACTTACAGTCTAGTAATATTCAATCAATTTCCTTCATTTTGAAACAATTGGAAAGTCTCTAGCACAATATTTCGATTTATGGTGAATTTTTGAAAAAAACTTTTTTTTACGTCCGCACGTTACGAATTCATGCATCATTTTGTGATAATATTTTCTGTGTTGCTTTAATCGTTTTACAATCTGTTATATACCAAAATCATTGCAATTTAGTGTACAATACAACTAAAAAAAATTAACTCATTAGCTTTAACCGTTTTGCTTACAGCACGATTTGTATACAATTATATACGAGTTTTTTTTTTTGCTGTCATATATTCCAATATTTATATATGATAATGATATTTTTTTTCATTTCTGATGGTTGCATACTAAACTTCAGGCAATGAGAAAAAAGGAGCCAAAATGAACTCTTAATCTTAAAAACTAAGCGTGCTGTGATTTTTGAAAAACTTTTTTCCTCTTCGGCGCTAGCTCCCGAACGCCGCCAGCATACGGGAGACGTTTTTGTAAATAGGGCTTCGGCGTTTAAGGGTTAATGTGATACAATGTTATATAGGATATAGATGTTATACTTAAGCTGTTCAATTTCCTCATTACAGTATTTTCAGTCTGATCCCTAAATCGTTTCTGACCTTTTCCCATTCTTTGAGGGATTTAATTGGCACTGGGCATTTGTGTATATGTACTAGATTATTTCACTCTTGTCTAATATAATTTCTTTGATCCTTTCTCTCTGGTCTAAAGGATTTATTTTGTTTCTTTAATCCTAAATCCAGTCCCAATTCATCTTTCATGCGTTGACGTGTTTTGCGCTGTGATTTCTTTCTTTCTGTTGTAAAGGGTTTATTTTTGCACGTTTTATAAATCCATCATGGATTTAATTTTTTGTTGAAACAGTCTGCTTCTTGCATTGTTGAAATCTAATTAAAATTTCTTTCCTGAAAATCTTGAATATTCACCCTTTACTTCATCAGGAGAGTTGCCAAAGTCTGCTAGAAAGATGACTAATGGGCATGTTAGAAGTCATGTTTACTTATTTATTGTTCTCTAAGCTCTATTTCATTTGTAATTTTGAAAGCTGTAAATCTCATCACTAATATTCTCATCCTTCTTGCTTTTGGTTATATCTTTGTGATGTGGATGTTAACACAAACAGCATTTTCTGTAGCTGTTTCTTGGGTATTGCTTTCATCAGCTACTCACCTGTGCAGGGTAGTAAGGCACATGTCAGGATTACTGTGCAGCCATAAATGCTGAATGAGAATTAGGGTTCAAGTATCATTCATTTTAAACAGCTACTTGATTCTATTCATTTTAAACAGCTACTTGATCGTTGCTGTGCTGTGTGAAATGGTTGTTATCTATTAGTTTTTCAGAAGTTATTTCATCATTATCTCCTCTTAATATATGAAGTGAGATGGCTTGCAATGCATTTAACAAGATATATATAACTTATGTTCAAGGGCCTTCATCCACATTCATACTGCACATTATCTTGTCATTGCTAGGCATTTGTTTATCTAGTGTTAATTTAGTAAAGGGTTACATACTTTGATAATTTTTCCTCTTGTTTTGTCAGTTATTTTCTAGAAGTTATTGGTTTCTGTTTGACATATATTTTGCTTCTTGTATGTCCCCTCTTTATAGTGAGGGAAGCATTTATTGCACAACTTTCAATTTCATCAGCAGAAGTATCTTACTTCCAAAGAGTTTGATGTTATATGCATAACAGTAACTATACTTTTGGCTTTATAGTTTATGTCCTTCCTTATATCTTGAAGTGCCATAGCTTCTGTTGTAGCTATCTTTTGTGCACATGTGGGCGCTTTAATTATATTTTTCCCTCTGTCTTCTATCCAGCAGTGCACTATGTTTTTTTACTGCACATACCACTTGGTGTGTCCTTTCATTAAATTATATCACAAGATTGTTGACAATTTTCCTAATGTGTGTTGTTAGGAAGTTCGTCATGGTGTTTGATACCCCACTTGTTGTTAGGAAGTTTGTCTTGGTGTTTGATACTCCACTTGTTGTATGCTATTCATTGTTATCATTGTGCTTTGTCTGTGACTGGCCCTTGGCTTTCAATAGTAGTTTGATTAGTATTTGAGATTGACTGGTTTCTGTTATTAGATTATTAAAATAAACTTACCTTTGTTCATCAGTGACTCTTGCTCTTTGAGCAGTCCATTTATGCAGATGTTATCATTTCTTTTGTGTGTTCAACTTGCTGATGGACTAGAAAGGGAGTTGTTTGGGAGGTTACAAACTCTTGAGTGCATTCAGATTTCCATCTAGCTGTAGACAGGATTTTTGCATTGAGTCCTAGGTGAAGTTTAATGAGCCAAAAAAGGGGATAAATATTAACATGATTGATGCTGATGGTACATGGGGATGATAAGGTTAACCCTAGCCAAGTATTTAGGAGCAGTAAGGGAAGAATTTTAAGGAAAACAGATGTTACTAAAAGTCTTCTCTGTAAACAAGAGTTAATTTCAGTTGATATTGTAGTAACAGAAATAGTGGAAGGCATTGACATTAGTGTGTAAGTTTTAGGATGATATTGGATGTTGTCCTTGGTTCAGTATACTGTTTCTGTTGGATCACAACAACTTTAGAGGGAGAGAGTGAGGTCACTGGAGTGGAGTGGATTTTGTGTGATTTGTCATGAATATTGTAGATGCCATTGCCTTATTGTGCTTTTATCTTGTAAATGGTAAATTTGAATTCAATGTTGAGTCTGCAACAGCAAGGGTTGACTTTAATGCTAACTGCTGCACAGTTGAGGTCAGGTTCTTCATTTCTCAGGATTACTGTATGGTTGAAATCCAGTTTGCCTCTACTATTCTGTCAATTTTGTGGTTATAGTATGCTTTTGGTTTGGTTTCCGAGACAGCTTGATTTATTGTGTGCTTTTGGTTTGGTTTCCGAGACAGCTTGAATGCTCCTTTTGAATCCATTGTAGTTTGCTGTATCTTCCTGCTTGTTTATAAAGGATTCCTCTGCTACTCTAGTGGTTGCCATAAGGTTAGTTTTTGGGTTAGAGCATTTGTCAGAAATCATCCAGTTTCTTGTACAAGAAAGAGAGAGAGAACTGAGGCTGCTGTAGTAATGTTCTGACCAGGTGATCTCGGTTGTTCAGTAGGTACAGTATTGGCAATTAATTTGCTGTTGATAAATTTTTGTGCTGCTCATCACATCTCAGGGAGAAGCTTCTTATCTTTTTTCTGTAGTAGAGTGGCAGAGTATGGCTTTGGGAAGCTGTTTTTGTGGTTGTAGAGGTTTGTAAAGTGAGTGAGATTTTGGAAGGTCACCTGTAGCATTTTGCAGTCAGTCTTTCCCAAGTGTTGAATAGTAGACTGCCTGGCATTTTGAGTTCTTGTTCTTCAGATCAGCCGATACAGGCCTCAAGGTTTTTCAAGTGGAAAACCTGTCATTTTTGGTCATTCTCTTATAGAAGTCTTTACAGCCTGCTTCATTTTATTTTTAGCTTGGCTGCATGTGTGCTTGTTGCCCAAGATCTGACTTTTTTATGCAAATAAGATTCATGGTACAAAATAGTTCTCCATCTTGAATGATTTGATGTGTTGAGGAGCATTAGATCTGCCCATTTTTTACTTTTTTGTTTGGTTATTAGATTAAACCTCAGTCTTACGCCTAAATTAGTTTTATACTTATCCTTTTGAGGTACCCCGTAATATGGAGGTTGTAATGTCATTGCTTATGTCTTGTTGGTATGAAATTAACTTGGTTTATATTTGAATATTTATCCACACAATTTGAGACAGGGGTTGTTGCATTTTAACTTTGTTTCCTTGTACTCATGCATAAAGTTGCTGCATGGTCTGCTTGTACAAATAACTTTCCTATTGCAGTGTTGAGAGTGATTAGATTTGCTCTGAGTCTTTGTGCAAATAACTGTTTCCTGTTGTAGTGTTGAGAGCAACTAGAGTTGCTCTGAGCCTTTGTACAAATAACTGTTTCCCAGCGCAGTGTCGAGAGTGACTGGATTTGCTCCGAGCCTTTGTACAAATAACTGTTTCCCAGCGCAGAGTTGAGAGTGACTGGATTTGCTCTGGGCCTTTGTACAAATAACTGTTTCCCAGCGCAGAGTTGAGAGTGACTGGATTTGCTCTGAGCCTTTGTACAAATAACTGTTTCCCAGCGCAGAGTTGAGAGTGACTGGATTTGCTCTGAGCCTTGGTACAAATAACTGTTTCCTATTGCAGTGTTGCAAGTGACTAGATTTGCTCTGAACTGTTTCCTATTGCAGTGTTGAGTGACTAGATTTGCTCTAAGTTGAAAAGTGCTGAATCTGAATTTAGGATTCTGGCCTATCTACTGCTTGTTGATTTTGTGTTCTTGGTGCTTATTCTTACCTTTTGCTTTATATATTTAACCAGATCATTTGCAATCTTTTCCAGTAGGTGATATGTAGTTCATAAGTTTGTTGGCACTTGATTAATATAAAAGAAAGCTTTTTTATTCCCAGCAGTTTACTTGCATCAGTAAGATTTACTGTATATTTGTTGGAGGAATTGAGTCTTGAATTATGGGGACCATATCTGTTTGGTGTGTAAGTCAAGGTATATATCAAGGAAAGCTGGAGACTGAATCAAGCTGTTTGCACAAAGATGGCAGTTAAAAGGACTCATGTCAGATATTTGTTCATTTTGGTTTACAGAACATGCAAGAAATAATCTTATTGTAGTAGTATGTGCATTTTATTTTATTGTGAAGGTCATTTAGTTGCCCTTCAAGGAAGGCATTTGACCACTGCTTTTTGGTGTCTTAACAAAATATAGCATTAGAGGCTTGTCATTCAAAGTCTCACCCCGGTGGCCATACTGCCTGTCCTAACTTATTAATGTAGGGGAATGTGACAGCTGGGGTGGGGCTATGGGTGTCATGGAAATACCCTGCACTGGTGTCCTCCTCCTTTTCCTAGGTAGAAATAGAATATAAAATTTAGACCAAAGGCAAGCACTGGACCTATGAGGTCATTCAGCACTGCCTTTTCCTAGGCCTCTCTGCTCGGACAAGCTTTGCATAAATATCTCTTGGAGATAAAGTGGGTCTTACTGCTTCCTACAGATCTTTTGTTATTCAGGTATAGTAATCTGTATTTTAAATAAGGACTCCTGTCTGCTGTGGTGACGTGATATTTTACAGTAATTCGGTTTTAAGATATATGTGAGTAAAATATATTTGCCTAGATATAGTTGTACAGGTATTTATTTTTTCGGTTTCAAGTGGTTTTACACAGTATTCCTTCAGAGGTAGTGGTTTACATAGATTTCATAGCTGTTGTGCAATTCATGTCTTGCAAAGGACACCCTTCAACTCTGTGGTTCAACATCCACATCATTGTGTTGGGTAAGGGGCAGTTTTATTGTAAAAACATCTTCAAAAACAAAAGAGGGTCCTAAATCATTGAAATAGTAACGCGTGTGAATTCCTTTTGTTATTTTAGGCAAGAATGACTACACATGCCAATTGCCCTTAAGTTTTTGAAGAGGTACTTGAAAAAATTGAAAAAACTGCTTTTGAAGTGGAACTTGAAAAAACTGCTTGTTGATTTTGTTAAAAGTGAAAAACAACAGTTTTTTCAGTCCCCGTGGCAGACATTTTGTACATCTTTAAGAATTTTAGTTAAGTATTTGCTATTTTAGTCCACTAGAGAAAAAATGTCAGCAGCATCGATTCATGTGTTTACTTCTTGGAAGATGTCCCAGTGACAAGTATTTGCTATTTTAGTCCACTAGAGGAAAAATGTCAGCAGCATCGATTCATGTGTTTACTTCTTGGAAGATGTCCCAGTGACAATGTTTCTAGCAAGAAATGTTGCCAAATACTATTTGATTATCCATTTAAAAGGGGGAGGGGTACAAAATGACAGATTTTTATGTAATTTGTATTTTACCTACCATGTACTACAAGCCCCTGGTCATATGGAACATCTTTTTCTACATCTTTTTTCCATTTATTCAGAAGTGTTTTTCTCTCTGCTTGTGCAGAGTTTTTCTTTTGATTACACTGTTACTTGGAATGTTATAATGTTTTAGTCTTTCAGATGATTAGAGATGGAGAGACATCAAGATGGAGGAGGGTTCTCTTGCTGGTGTGTGGTGGTGGTTTCGTAACCGTTGTATGAGACCTCTGTTTCCAACATGGATCCCCCTCTCTCTTGACATGAGGAAGACGCAGAAGTTTTGCGGGACCTTCAGACAGTTTCCAATTTTGACAAGTTGTCTTCAAGACCAGTAGCTGTTCTGTTTACCGTTCTTGCTCCATCTTGGTTTGGGGGGGGGGAGAGTCAGGTGTTTCTATGCTCCCTCCCCTCCTCTTGTTCCTGATTTGAAGGATGAGAAGTCCAAGGAAGCTTTCCTTGATTAAGTTTCTTCACCTCCTTCGCTCTTTTTGTCATCGTATGCTGTGTCACAGTTTCTCTTTACTTTTGGCTGTATCTAAGACAGTTGTGTCTCTTCTGCTGTTTGACTTATAGAATTATTTTTTCAACTGCCCTTGCCACAATGTTGGACGGCCATGACTTTTTTTTTCCATATTACTGCAGTTTTCCAATCGTCCCTAGCCAAAGATTCGCTCTATAAAGATGAAAATGCACGTCCATACCGATGTTGCACTGCTATGTCCTTTTCTACAGTTGTTACAAGCCCAAGATACAACTCTCTGGTTGTTTTCTCTGTTTCTTCCATCCCCTGTCTACAAACGAGTGAGTTTCTTTTACTTAGCCTGAGTGCGTATCAGATATGCAGGTGTTTCTTCATTCCTTCACATTCACGCTCGAAACGTTCCCATGGCAAGGCATGTCTGGGGTCGTGCCCCCATCCACATTCGTGTGGAGGTTTTGTTTCTACAATTGCTGCACAACTAAGATACAACTCTCTCTGGTTGTTTTCGCTGTTTTCTTCCATCCCGTGTCTATGAACATACACTTATAGGTTTCTTCTACTTAGCTTGAGTGAGTATTAAGTATGTGGATGTTTCTTCATTCCTGCTTGAAAACACTGCCATGTCCCTGCCATGGCAATGTCTTGGGCTGCACGTTCACGTGGAAGTTCAGAGAAGAATGAGACAGCCTTTCTGAGAGTTTTTTCCCCCTGTTCGCGTGGAGGTTTCGTAATGGATGGATCACTCTTCAGGGAACATTTCCCGCCACAATGACTGTGTGGACATCTGTAAAAAATTGTAAAAAATTATGTAATATTTTGCTTTTTTGGAATGTTCTGCTATATGGGAAATAAAATGTCAACACTGCTTTGCATTGTAACTTCCTCTTCAAAGTACATGCCATATTCTATATTTGTGGAAGAATTAAGGAAATTTCCCTTAAAATGCATGATTACAGTGTAGTAAATACCATAGTCACCTACATAACTTTGATGAAATATTTACAAGCAAATAATAAAATATTAAAAAGAATGTAAACTCAGTATGGAACTTCTGAAGACAATGAAACCACTTTGAGGAATATACCACAGTTCAAGGAGTTAGATACAGCACATCATTTTAGTGTGGAAAATGATACTTGCCCATGATGGGGAGACAAGGCATCCTGAACCTGCAACACATTCTATTCCTCAAACTTGGGGTTTTAAAGCTAAAAAGTATTTTATGTAGCACTAAAAGTTAGTTAAAACTACTACAAAAAGTACTTAGGGTCTCTTAAATCCGTGATCATATACAAATGACAAATATCAACAGGTCAAAAAGTCTCCCAAACCTACTCTTATTTAAAACATTTCATTTAGCTATACAAAAACCTGGAACAATCAATCTCATATGACACATTCTAAAAATTTTTTTACCTAGCAAAAACACCTTTGTGGCCTTTTCTGTACGAGTTCCCTCATTAGTTTTTAACAAGGTAATTTTGACAAAAAATTGCTCTGGTTAAGTATAGTACTGTAGCTAACTGAAACTGTATTTAGAAATGTATCCAAAATCCATCACTTCTGTCATTTGTGCCATCTTTCACTGATATTCAAGTGCTTTACTAGTGTATATTATGAGTTGGTAACTTTAAGCACTATTTTTCACCCTCAGTAAGTATTAAACATTTTAAATCTTTCTACCCTGAGAACCAACATAACTAGCCAAGAATATAAGCAGCTGCAGAACTTCCGAAGCTATCAGCAGACGGGAGCAAAACTGATACCAAACACTTTCCTGGAAACTAGTCAATTAACTGCCTTAATGATATTAGAACTTGATGAAAGTTTGAAGCTTTGAGTAACTGTGTAATTTGGAAAATATTTTTTAATCAAAATTCTAGTAAGAGTTTAGTAAGAAAATGGTCTTCTTCAACCTTTGTTTTGGATATTGCTCAGTTTAGTTCAAGTCTGCATACAATTCCTAGAATCCTGATTAATAACTCAAATCTCACAGCTTCACCTCAAATGTACCTAAGTTAGTACAGTATACATATTTGTCGTATCCAAGTTTTGTCATCTAGGAAGACTAAGCCAAGCCTCATCATGATAGTAAATATAAAACTCATCTCCCTCCTACTTAAACACTGGAATAACTTTATGAACTAAAAATATCTTTTCACTTTGAAAACCTGTATTGCACTGCTAAAGTAAACAACGGGCTACTGAAAATGCTTCCTTAAGGGATATTGTTCTCTAATCAGTAAAGTATTTGAATATTGTGTTACCTATGCGGCACAGTACTTGGAATATGTGATATGACAGAAATTTTATACATTCTTTTTCACGTCATAGAATATTGTGATTGCTGTGTTCAAATACTCTACAAATACAATCTTCAATGTGGGATAAAGGTTTGAGTGTGAATTTAGTCTTATTCTTACCTAAATTGGATTGGGCTGGGGTGTTCAAATATAGCATTCATCACTTAGTAAGCTTGGTCCATATATCAGTTTGAAAGTCAATGCAATCATGAAGAAACCAACACCTTAGTAATATTACTTTGAAGAATAACCTGTAATAAAAGAGAAGGCTGTCAATATGTTAATTCCTTGTACAATTCAAGTTTAAAGTTAGAATTAATTTTACCATCTATTATTATTGCACAATAAAAAGATTTTAAAAAGTAGGTTCCAGAGGAATGGGTAGGATATGAATTATTCCTTTTGTACATGAGTAAAGGTGATAGAGGAGACTGTGAGAATTACAGGAGTATAATATTGCTTAGTGTACCATGTGAGATGCATGCTTTATTATAATAGCGTGACAGCAAGACATGACAGAAGGATAAAAGGGTGGGAAGAACACACTAGGTTTATTAAAGTAGGAGGGTTAGTGGACCAACTGCTTTTTGTGAAATTTGTGTGGGAAGTTGAAAGTGAGGGGAAAAAGCTAAATGTGGATTGAGAGGTAATGTAGAGGGTGTTCAGGATCTGGTGTAAAAAAAAAAAAAATGGTACCGAGACAAGGGCGTGTTATGTCTCCATGGTTGTTCAATATCTTTGTGGATGCAGTGATGCAAGAATCAAAGAATCAAGTGCTATGTATTATTATTATTATTCAGTAGATGAAACATTCATATGGAACAAGCCCCCATATGGCACTGACTTGAAATTCAAGCTTCCAAAGAATATAGTATTCATTACGAAGAAGTAAGAGGAAGGAAAATACAGAAAGAAGAGATCCCACTAATTAAAAAAGGAAAAACAAAAATGTGTTAAAATGCAAGAAAAACAGTATTAGGGTAGTAATGCATTGTGTTTTCGCTTGAACTTTTGAAGTTCCAACTGCACCACTTCCTCTGGGAGGCTGTTCCACAGTCCAATGGTGTGAGGAATAAAGGACCTCTGGAACTGAGAAATTTGACAGCAATGCACATTTACTGCATATTGGTGCTGCTGTTCAGTGAATCTGAATAAAGGGGATCAGAGATCAATTGTGAATATGAAAGTTCTCTGTTGAAATACAACTTATGAAAAAGTGACATACAAGAGACCATCTATCGATGGTCCAAGTCATAACTGCCACTATTAGGAGACAGAAACCTACCACCATAAACCACTCTATCTAAAAAGAGATAAATCTCTAGCAGAAGCAGGCATCCACACTGGAGAACAGTATTCCAGTAAAGGAAGTACAAATGATCTTAAACAGGTTGCATTGATTTCATCACTTATAAATACATGATGCCCTATGAACAATACCTAACTTTCGTGTGGCACTTGCTGAAACTTTCATTAGCTGTTTCTTAAAAGTTAGATGTGAGTCAAAAGTTACACCTAGAATAGTTAAAGCTTCAGACTCAATCAGCAAAGTTCTATCCACCTGAAGGGGAGGGTGGGGGTGGGAAATCTGTACGAGATCTGCTAATCAATAGTGATTTCGTTTTACTGGAGTTCAGCCTTGTATCCCACTGACTACACCATTCCCTGATCTGGTCCATGTCCCAATTGGGGCTGAGGGCAGCTTCATATCTCATGAGTGGAGACTTAACTACGCCCACAAGTGTTGCATCATCAGTATACTGAATCTTATTTTCAACCATATCACTTGTATACACTAAAAATAACAATGGACCAAGAACACTCCTCTGTGGAACTCCAGACACAATAGGTCTTTGTTCACTGAAGATCCCATCCACAGCAACTCGCTGCTGCCTACCTGTAAGGAAATCTTGAATTAATCCTAAAACATATCCAACCACTCCAAGATTCTGAAGTTTGAAAATACTTTTAAGTGCCTTGTGATTTACTAAATCGAAAGCAGCACTAAAATCTATTGGAATTACTCTGCACTCAAAGCCCTTATCAAGGTTCCCTTGCAAATGGCACGTCAAGTCTAAAAGAGCATCACAGGTACAGTACCAAACTGCTTCCTGTCTGCATATTGACTATCATCCAACAATCCTTTAGATTCCACATACTTATATAGTGCCTTAAAGAGTTTTTCAGCTACTTTGGAGAGCACAGGGAGAATAGAAATTGGCCTGTAGTTACTGCAGTCTGCAGATATGCCACTCTTTGGATTAGGCACTGTATTTCTAAGCTTGCACTCATCCACAAAGATACTACATCAACATAAAAATCTATAGAATCTACTAATCTTGGGAGACAACACACTAGAAACTTTTTAAAAAACAAACGGAAGAAACCATCAGGGTCTTCTCCAACCCTGCTATCAATATTATCCAGAATTTTCTTACCATCTCTAGAGCAAATACAAATTTTGTAAGAATAGGTTCAGGATGATAAGTACCAGGGAGAGGGACACCCTCAGGTGATTCCTAACCAATCTACCATCATCTGTTAGTAGTGGTGGAATGGAAGATGAGCTTGACCCAATGATAGATGATGCCAATTTGGTCCACCACAGCATTATTGTAATTTCTCTCGGCTGTATGGTAAGTTCTATTCCCAGCATGGTGAGACTCAACAAAAATGGTAGGATAAGGAAATGAAACTTGAATGTGGAATGCTTGATATTTACAAATGACCTAATACTGGTAGGAGATAGTAAGAAGTTGCTGTCTAATGGAAGTATGAAAGTACCTGTATTTACAAGAGAACACCGAGTGTCAATATGAGCAAGAGTAAGGCTATGAGGATAATCAAAAACCAGGGAGATGGACTAATGAATGTTAGTATGGATGGTGGATGAATAGAGGCAACAGATTCGTTAGCACTTGGGAGTAAGTATATCAACCAGAACATGCAAAAAATTTTTTGGAATTCGCTTGAAATGCTGTCTATGGAAGGCATGGCTTAAACCTATTAAGGGCCTCTTGAGCCAGCTCTCTTCTAGTAAAGTGAAGAGCAGATGCTGACAGTAAATCAAAGGAAATCGTGGTAGCAGTCGAGGTAAACTGTTACGTATCATATTGCAGAGGTGAAAGGGTGAAAATGTACACAAGTGTTAAAAGGTATAGCATAAATCATGTTCGCTAAAAGAAAAATGTACTACTATACTCAGAAATGTTACAGAGGAGGAGAGGATTACCTAGAAAGAGCCTGACAGATGACATGAAAGAGCCACTACTAGAAAAAGGCACAAACATCCCAGCAGCATGAGAATACAAACTGCTGATGAAAACAGGTAAGTATTGAATATTTACTGATAAGCATTATGACTGGTATGAACACTTAAAATAAAACGTTTGCTCACCATACGTGTAAGTACCTGACACTTTTTGCATTGTTTATTATCTCTCATGGAGGAAATTGGAATTTCTGATAAGCTTGAGTTTGTTATAATACAATACTTCTTGAAGCTAAGCTTTTTAAGTGTCTTTAAATCATGCATGTTTTTTTAGCATAACTGTTCATGTGTTCATTATTGTTATTCAAACTGGGCATCTACTGGAAAGTTCATAAAGAGAGAAAATAACATAGAAAAGCTGAGAATGGTGCAGATTAAAAAACACTAAAACAAATCAATAAAAATGCACAAACACAAATGACAATGGTAAAAATGAAAAAAGAAGACAGTAGTACACTACCAATCCCTTTAAACACTGTATGAGCAGCCTTGAAAAATGACAGACTCAACATCCATAAAACTGCCAGGATGATCATGGTAAAAGTCCCTCAGCTTATCAGACCTCATTCTACTTACTGGCTATAATTATGATGGCTTTTACTACGTTACCTTTTCAGAAGTGTTAAATTTGCCTTCAACTGAATGCTGAAATGTAAAATAAAGATTAGCTTAAGCTTAAATGAGGAGCTACTGGACTGGCAGTGTGGCATTGCATAAGCATAATTAGGATGTCAGTGCTTTACAAAGCAAGCAAATAAACTGGATGCTGAAGTACAAAACCATTACAAATTATTTCAAAACATTTTTCTCATTCCTGTACTTATAAGCATAAACTAGACCCAAAAAGATGTAGAGTAACAGTGATGGAGGGGGTCATATTTACCACCTGTCATCAAAATTCAGAGATTGGGAGCTCTGTTATGTAGGCTAGCTGACCTGTACTTAGTCAAACCATCAAAAGCCTGCCCTCTGCACTTCTGACACTAAGGAAGTTCCCCTTGACACTAGGATGGGGCAAACCCAAATTTGTGTGTTCTCACAAGGTACAGAGATGATGATCTTACAGACAACTCTTATGCCTTCTTAAGGTCATCCTGAAGTCTCAACAAATCAGTGATCTGGGATACTCCCTTCTTGTGCTTGATGTTAGCAATACCCAGTTTTTAAGATCTGGTCAGTGGTGTGCTTCATTCTGCATATATGTAAGTCGTGTAAAATTGCACCTGAAAGGATAGCATCCTGTCCTGTTTCTCAACTATAAAGTCTCAAAGAGAGATGATCAGAATCACTCGTGCCTCTAGTCATGGACTGATGGATTGTGAGTTTCATTACAAATGAGAACGAGTCCAACTAACATCCCTCCAATGCTGCACTAAGTAAGAGGGAGAGTGCATTTTGCCTACTCTCTTTGCTGATGTTAGGGTATGAAGAAAAGTCTTGAATTAAAGTCTCCATCTTCATTCTATCAAAGGATGAGTTGCATTACTTCTTGATAATTGAGTCCATAGGATGGGTAGACTATTCAAATCTCTTCTAGGAAACCTCTACTTAGGCAGGGGTCCAAGCCCTTTAACTAGAAAGTTGTAGGATAAATCGGTGCATCCCTTTAGTTTCCCAACCTCAAGGTTTTCTGTTGCATGTGGGTGTAGGGATCTGGACGGCTTGACGGGGCAACAAGTGCAACAAACTGCCCATCCATCCACCTGCATCATCAACCTTCATAGGGTGGAGGAAGATAAATTCAAATGTGGGGTTTCTATTGAGAACAGAGTCTGAACGATAAACTCATTTCAAGTAGAGATCAATACTGGTCACTGGTAGTCTCCTGGAAGGAAGACAACTGAAAAAGCTTGGAGAGTAGTCATCTATGACTACTTTTCAGTCTGTCCTTCTCCAGCACTGTGCACACCTATGTTGACATAGCAAACCATTAGGATAATCCCTCAGAATAAGACAAGATTGGTGCACTCCCAAAATCAGCAAAGTGATAATCCTAGGATGAGAGACAGTGAAATTATGTTGCTGCTGACACACAAGAAGGTGAGGCTGCAGCAGACACACCTTGCTTGACTGAGCATAAGCACTAAGGAATTTTTTTTTATTCTGGAAGGATGCATTGGCTGTGGCAGGACTTTCAAGTACAAAAAACTTACAATGCAGTACATAAAGCACTGTAAAAGGACCTAAAAATGATGCTAGGTTGCTTTATTGAAATGTTATGTATAAAACTCTTCTTGTACCTCAATACATTGTTATAAAAAATGACATTTTTTATAATAAAAAAAGCTTTATATATACTTACCCAGTAATTACATAGCTATTAGTTTTTTTTAACTGGTAGCTCAAAATTTTGAATGGTCTGCTAGTTTGTTATGGTTATGGTGATATGCCCCACCCACTTTCGGGTGTAAGAGAAGGTACAATATAGCAGAGCTTCAATTTATTTATGCCCTTACGTCCAAGTGAGGGGAAGTGGGTGGGCTCCGATTATGTAATTACTGGGTAAGTATATATAAAACTTTACTTTATTATAAAAATGTCATTTTTATATAAGTAACTTACTCAGTAATTACATAACTGATTCCCACATTGAATGGAGGTGGGAAGAACGGGTGCCAATGGCCGCTCGGGGGGCGCTGTGGAGACGGGAGCCAGTAGTGAAACTTGTTGATGAATGGGCGCCAGTGGGAGCTTAGTTGCAAACAGGAGTTTGGGCGCTTTGACACTAGTTGCTGGTGTAGCTGATTGTAGAGATGGAGGTGCTGGGTGCGCAACTCCTGATGCAGTAACTCCTTTATTCAATGACGAACATCTCTGCGCCACAAGGCGCTTAGGCTCCAATTTACGACCATCGTCAGAAGAAGCAGAAGAGAATTGTTCCGGGGTATCCCAGTGACTACATGATGGGCGCGCTGAATCCTTGCCCTTCTTACAAGGAACGGGAAGAAATCTCAAACTCCACTGCACGCCACTTTAGCAGGGGTGACTCGTCTGCATAGTGCCGTGCGCACCTGGGACTAAAATCTTCGGAGCTGGAGGACATAAAGTGAGCACTCACTTGAAGGCCTTTCCAATGGCCTTTGGTTGCAGTCTGGGATTCATCAACAGACTGAACCGTGGGGGAGACTGCTCAGGGGCATACCCCACCGACCTCTCTTATGCTGCCAGTATGACTCCTCCCAGGTGCTGGGGAGTATGACAGGGACCTTGGCCTAGGAGAATTGGTGGGCTGAACAGCCACCTCCTCCACTACCACTGCAATTGCAGTGGGCGCCACGAGGTACTCTGTCTCACTTTCAGACTGAACTGAGGGGGCGACTGCTCGGTGGCAGACCCCACTGACCTCCCTTAGGCTGCCAGTTTGCCTCCTCCCAGGTGCTGGGGAGTATGACAGGGACCTTTGGCCTAGGAGGATCGGCGGGCCGAACAGCCACCTTCTCCACTACCACTGCACTTGCACTGGGTGCCACGGGGTGCTCTGACTCACTTTTATCCATAAGCACTTTCACTGATGACGCTAATTTAGCGATCGATTGCACAATCAGTTCAAAGCGAGTGTCGATTTTAGACTCCAGACTGGCAATGGTGTTGGGGGTCGGAAACGTGAGAGCCAGGTAAAGGAAATGGTTGCACAAATGGAGGATTGGAAGAAATTACAGGTGCGATTGCATCTGACTTAGTGGATGAATCCTGTCTAGATAAAGCTTTACTAGATTCCTTAGCAATAGCTTTCATCTTCCTATCTCTAGCTAGTTTCTGAGATGTGCATCCATAGTCTTCCACTTCTTAATATACCAGTCATTACACTCCTCACAACGTATATCTACTGAACATGTTTGTCCCCTACATGGAACACAAACAGTGTGCAATCGTAAGCTTATCAGTTAGTCTAGTATTGCAGCTTTGCTGCAATACCTAATGTTAGCACTACTAGTGTCAGACATCCTAGAAAGTCTAATAATACAAGTTCAAAAAACGGGCAAAGAGTTGTCAATCAATAATCAAAATTCGCCTAACACTATCTTAATTATGCCGAAAGGCTACGAAATTAAATACTTCACCAACTGAACGTAAGTCAAACCACCAGCAAAGTATAAACACCAACTGAACATAGTCAAACCACCAGCAAAGTATAAATTCCAACTAAACATAAGTCAAACCACCAGCAAAGTATAAACACCAACTGAACATAAGTCAAACCACCAGCAAAGTATAAACACCAACTGAACATAAGTCAAACCACCAGCAAAGTATAAACACCAATTGAACATAAGTCAAACCACCAGCAAAGTATAAATTCCAAAATTCGTGCTGCTGCCAACTACAGTCCTTCAACCACAGCCGGCAGAAACAAATTGAAGCTCTTTGCTATGTTGTACCTTCTCTTACACCCAAAAGTGGGCGGGGCATGTCGCCATAACCATAAACTAGCAAACCTGCAATTTCAAAATTTTGAGCTGCCGGTTAAACTAATAGCTATGTAATTACTGGGTAATTACTGGGTAAGTTACTTATATAAAAATTTGAAGTTCATGGTAGCAATTCGTTTATATCAGGGGGGAGGGGGGCTCTGATCTTGTAATTACTTGGTAAGTATTTATGAAACTTAATTTTATTAGGAAAATACCATTTTCATATATGTAACTTACCAAGTAATTACATAGATGAATCTCACACTGATAGGAGGTGGAATAAATGGACATATTCTGTTCCAAAAACAATCAGATAAGAGGATGAATTTGCAACATAAAAATCTGTTAGCATTGATAAAAATGATATTTTAATGATAAAATAAAGTTTGTTCATACTTACCTGGCAGATATATACATAGCTGTATTCTCCGAAGTCCGACAGAATTTCAAAATTCGCGGCACACGCAGTGGCCGGTCAGGTGGTTAGTACACATTCCCGCCGCTGGGAGGCGGGTATCAGGAACCATCCCATTTTCTAATCAGATTTTCTAATGCCACTGTCACCTGAGGGGAGGAGGGTGGGCAATAAGAATATATATATCTGCCAGGTAAGTATGAACAAACTTTATTTTATCATTAAAATATCATTTTGTTCATGAGACTTACCTGCCAGATATATATATAGCTGAATACCACTTTTGGAGGGGGGTAGAGACAGCCAAGAATTAGGGAAAAAACAAATTTGTAGGTAATAAATACTTGGTTCCTTACCTGTTAGCATAGCTGACTGCGTGATTACTGTCACCCTAGTCTGCTTCTGCTTTACTAGAGTCCCCAGCGAGGTAGTGACCTATATAGCTGGCGAGTTCTAGATGATCTGTCAACGGGGGCGTGACCACAATGTGACTAGACCATAGACCATACAGTGAGGACAAACGAGCATTACTAACCACCTAACCAAAACCTAACATGTTAGGTTTGCAAAGGATTGGGAAGACTGCCTCTATCAGTCGACCCAACAACCATAAAAATGTATTTTTATAATAAAAGGATTTGACAAAGGAAAAATCTATTTCTGGAGGGACCGTGTCACCAGTGAAAATCCATTCAGCACTTATTTCGATAATTCCGTTGCTAGATACCAAGAAAGCTAAATGAAATGCTAGATTTACTACCCCCAGACGAAGACTCCATTATATGGGTCGATGTATGGAAAAAGTGAACTATAAAAACATGGAACCATCTATAGAGATCCCAAAGTCAAAAAGTCCCAGAGAGGTGCCGTTGCAAACCCATGCACCACTCGCGGACATTACACAAATCACCGCTAATACATTCCATGAAAGCAACACTCCCACCAAATGATGTTTACTATGGGGACGACACATGACAGAGGAGGGTCACTGGTGACACGGTCCCCCTCTCCAGAAATAGATTTCCTTGTCAAATCCTTTTTCTGGATCGGGTCGTGTCGGCGATTAACATTAACAGAGAAATAAATATCATTCTTAAACTGCAAGAGATCACAAAATATAAGGAACAGAAGACCAAGAGTCCACCAAAAAATTTACAATTGCTAGCAATAATAACAAATAATGTACAATGTAACATAGAGACTTAAAATTAACCTGACAATATAAAAAATATACTTAAACCAAATAACTAAAAAAATTGAAAACATTATAAATGTGTCAATTAGACAAATATACAGATAACGCGGTCAGGTGAAAGTCAGGAACCACGCCTGACTGGAAATGACTGCAAGGGGATAACTGAGGCAGTGGAGAAGAGGTGGCTAGGAATCAGAAAGGGTACCAGAGGGAGGGACAGCGTTCCTGCGCGACTGCTGGTAAGAGCTTCTAAGGATTTCAAATAGTAGGCGTTTGAAAACCAAGGTGACTACAACCAGTGTATTTATGGTAAGATCCGTGAAATTCATGTAATGAAGTAGTTAATGGAGGCCACAGCTCTAATATCGCGAACTCTTGGGACTGAGTCGGATTAGCTGCTTGATAAAGTAAAGGATTTTGCTGTCTAATAGCAGACATAGAGATATTAACCCCCTTCCTGATGAGAGGCCCAGATGAGATGTGAGAGGACCTGTCTAAATAAGCCATCAATGTATAGACACAGGGACAGGTCTTGAGGAAGGGGAGAATTTTCAAGGCGACCACCTATTCTGCCGGATCTTCATTTTTGGCTAGGGAATTTAGGGTGAGAATCAGCAAAGCCTCCCCTGATGGAAGAAGTCGACATGGTTGGGTTCCCTAGAGAGTGCGAACAGCTCTGAAATTCTAGCACCCGAAGCTAGGCTGGCTAAAACAACGTTTTTCCTCAATAAGGAAGAGTAGGAACAAGATTTGATTGCTCGATATCTAAATTTAACTTCAACCGTCATTCAAAAACCAGGAAACGTA
Organism: Macrobrachium rosenbergii; assembly: GCF_040412425.1. Taxonomy (NCBI): domain Eukaryota; kingdom Metazoa; phylum Arthropoda; class Malacostraca; order Decapoda; family Palaemonidae; genus Macrobrachium; species Macrobrachium rosenbergii. Next base: position 30,520,377 of record NC_089755.1, read on the forward strand.
TGTAGACCCAGTTACTGGTCTTAGTCGTGCACAGGCCTTAGGGATGGAAGAAAAGTAAGGATCTGTGAGGTCAATTTTGAAACCATGCAAAAATACTTTTCGTAAAGCCGACTTGACTGTAGTAACATACTGGAGGCTAAACCATAAACAGTGATCTAAAAAGGAGATTGCCAAATTATGGTCATTACTGTAGCCTCAGATTCTTTCAAAAGAGTGCTAGCTTCTTTAACTGCTGAGTCGTACTGCGAAAGAGTGGAGACCCTTATCTGATTCCAGAACATGGTATTGACAGGATTAGCGATTAGCATCCCTTTGAGCCGCCATTCATAAAGTCCACAAAACTAGAGGGCATTCTGAATGTTTGAGGAAGCTGACACAGTCTGAGTTTGTACTGTGTTAGTTTCGGACTGGGGATTTAGATGTGGCGAAGTTTCAGTTCAGCAGAGTGGAAACCAGCTGCTCTTTGGCTTGATGAGAACCACTAGAGCTACTTGACCCTTGAATGTCTGAGTTTTGTGAAGGACCTTTAACAACTAAGTTTACTGGAGAACAGATAAATCTTCTTCCACCTGTTCAAATCCAATGACATTGCGTCCCGTGAAAGAGCTTGAGGTCCAGGTTGGGAACTACGTAATGGGGAAGCTTGTTGTTGAGCAGTTTCTTGAACAAATCTACACCTCAGGCCCGGAACGGTTGCAGATCCAATTGAACGAGGCCCTGTCTAAAGGACCACTCGACTCGAGAGTTGTCACCGATAAGAAATCCGCTTCTGACGTTCGGACCTGCAGAATGAGTGGCAGACAGGTGCCACTTGTTCTTGCATAGAAAATTGAAATATTACTGGTTGATCTGGCTGGAACATGAACCTCCCCTGTTTATACAGTGGACTATTGTGAAATGTCGAACCAGCCTTATATGAATCTTCTTGGGAAGAGAAAAGCACAACTTCAAGGTAAGGAAGACCGCCATGGCCTCCAGAACGTTTATATGGAACTGGCGGACCATGGGGGACCAAGTCCCCTGCACTTCTTGGTGTTGAGAATATCCTCCCCAACCGCTTAGGGAGGCGTCTGTGGATAACACGCGGAGGAGAAGTGCAAGGGAACTGGCTTGGACAGGCTCTTGATAGTTGACCAAGGCAGTCTCTCTTTTAAGATCTGGGAGGGATCAGAGACACCTTGTCTCTGAGGCTGATGCTTGACTCCCGCCACACTCTGTTGATATCTTTCAGTTTTACCTTCAGCAACAGATCTGTCACTGGAAACGAACAGAGGGCCCAAAACTCTTTCTTGGGCCACGTCAGGAGGCTCGTTTGGACTTGAGAAACTGTCTGGTTGCTCTGGCTATCTCTCTTTCCTCTTGGGAGGAGGAGAGAGCTTGTGGTCAAAGATCCACTGGATTCCTAGCCATTGAAAGCTCAGCTGCTCGGAGACAGGCGGGACTTCTCCTGTTTACACAAGCCCAAAGATTCTGAAAATTCGACCACCCGCGGATGTAACCCTCCGGCATTCCTCGGCGCTGGATGCCCAGATGATCAGTCCTCTGAATGCAGCGACAGCGTAATCCCTTGAGACGGTTATGCGACCCGTGTCTGTCAACTTAGTAAAAATCCTTGGGGCTATGTTGAGGCCGAAAGGCATCACCTTGAAGAATCGCCTGCCTTCGAGCTAGACCCAAAGAGGAGAACATTCACTTAACCGGGGCGTGATAATAGGCGTCGGAAAGATCTAGAGGTGGTTCCACGGCTCCACCCGGGCAGTAGGGTCCGAACTTGGAGACTGTAAGCATCGAGCTGTCATAACGAATGTAGGAATTCAGACAGGACAGTCAGAATTACTCTCAACAGCCAGACCCTTCTTGGGAACACTGAAGAGCCTGCCTTGGAACTGGAGTCCTCACTTCCTTATAGCCTGTTTCTGTAAGATCTTCCACAAAGTCCTCGAGATCCTTGGTGCCAAGCCTGGAAAATCGAAACTTGACTGGTGGAGGGGATGCGTCGATCCAACTCCAACCTAGACCCTTAGAGCTATCACGCTGGAGCCCATGGACCAGAAGGTCCACCGGCCCGAAAATGGTACAGCCTCCCGCCCACAGGATGTATGTCATCGGTCCTGTGTTTGCTTCCTCCTCTGGAGCCTCTACCTCCTCTGTTCCTGGGAGAGGAGCGCGGGGGGCTCCTCTTCCCCTAACATAGCCACGGGGCCTGTTGCCTCTGGTTGACTGCCTAGAGCGAAATTTCCCCTGACTTTCATATGTAGGATTGAAAGCCGGGGAGGAGACGTAGGAGGGGGCAGCAAGAGACTGATGCGACGGGTTCACCAGGACATACTGAGGCGGAGGTTGGGAGGAAGAGGTTGAAGGCTGATCTTGTAAGGGAACCTGGACGAAGGACTGAGCTGGGAGGCGTTTGAAATGTTTAAATTTCTTGCTGGACTTTGGGGAAGGCCAGCAAGATCAGACTACTTTCCATTTATAGGGCAGACCCAACACTTGAAATGAGACTCTGATTGAGCCCTAGCCACCTCAGATAAGACTGCGTCAACTTCTTCTTGTGGGAAAGATTAGCTCCCCAGATAGAACTCTTCAGAAACTTATTTGGTTCATGCGAACTGTGGCTGCTGAAAGATGCTTCCGGCAGGCAGTCGGGCAGTCATAAGTCAAACAGGTCTTGTTGAAAACTCGCCAAGAAATTTCGTCAAGACCTGGAACAAAGAATCTTCCCTATAGACCAAAAGAGTTGCTTCTGCTAAAGTCAAGAGTTCCAAAGACCTGGCAGGCTATCCTTAGTATCAGCCTCTGCTTTCAGGGGCGACTCTGGAATCTTGCGGAGCTGCTCACTGAACAGATCAGAAGCACAGTGCAAGATTCAGCGAGAGATGTCAGATCCGTCCGGAGAGATGAGGAGGTTTACCTTCAAGCAAGCCTGACTAGTCAGAGGCCACTTTCAGAAGTACAAAGGAGGACGGAGAGAACATCACTTAGAGTGAGCAAAGTGAACACTCCCTTGGCTGGTGTAAGCTTAGTGTTCTCCGCTTGCCACTCCGTAAGAGTCCTCATCAAAGACGACTGGGCTTGGTCCCTAGGATAGATAACGGTCTCCTTAGGGACTTTATCAGACCTGTTCCAAACCTCCCCCTTCAGCCTGGCGAAACCTGTGTAGGGGGATGTCAGGTCCGGAGGATAGAATTCCAATTCCTCCAGTCTCCTTGTGCCCAAACCCTCTATGGTGAGAGTACCTTCGTGCTCGGGAGCATAAAGGGCCAGACGCCAAGGATTCCCCAGATCGAAGGGAGGGAGAGTGGAAGGGTCAGGAACAGAATGAGACCTAGAACGAGATCACGCCAGTCAAACAGTCCGCTTGGATGAATTCATGTTGTGATTCCACTTTCTCCGAAAGAGACTGAAAAGAATTGGCAAGACCAGACAGCTTGCTGTCTACCCTCGCGTCGATTCTCTCAAATCTCGCGTCGATTCTCTCAAGGAAATGCTCGAAGAAAGGGACCGTATCCAAAGCAGGAGGAGGGGGAACCACCTGACGCGACTGAGACTCTGCTTGTGACCCGGAGGGGGAGGCTGTACTCGTCGACGGAGGGACCTCAGATCGACCTGCTGGAGTAGGTAAGGTTTTCTTCCTGACAGACTTCACCTTCGGGACAATAGATCCAGACATGCCCGTAAGGTATGATTTAGAAGAAACCTTTAAAGAGAGCGGTGGAAGAAGAAAGGCTAAACGGTGAAGAACCTGCCTCACTTACCCCCTTACCTGCTTGATGCTCCGGGACAATGTTCGGAGATTCAAGGCCAAGGTCAAGATCCGCCGTGTCTTCCGAAACGACACCTGCGCTCAGGGCCGAACCGTCTGGAGAGGGCTGGGTCAACTCCCGAATCCCGGCAATCATGAACAGCAACATCGTCAGTGACTGAAGCTGTGATCCAAAAGCGCCGGGGAAAAAGGACGTACAAAATGTCCTTGAGTACTATATGGATTGCCAGCTCCACGTTGTGTCCGAAGCCGCTATCCCAGACTTTAAGGGCCTGGAAGCGAAGCATCACGAGACTTGCGGTCAGCCTGCCGGAAGAAAAACATTATTGCGGTTTACCGAAGGCGGAAATCGGTAATACGTATAAAATACAGTTTGGCTAAAAAGGAAAGATGCATGACAACCTGCGAATCATCGATAGCTTACCAAATGAAAGCGCGCAACATCATCGTAAAGTGCCAAACAATGAGATCCCCTACATGGACCGCACACGAATTAGGGACCGACAAACCGTGGCTGCTGGCCTGGTGGAGGGCTGCGGAGCACCTGTTCAACGGCAGCGCACCACCTGTAAAGTATGAGATTATGGTACACCACCATGAGTGCGGGTAGTGTGCCGGAGCAACACATTAGTATATAAAAATAAAACCGTGGAGACCTGCAGAATGATCCGGAAGGTAACCGGATAAATAAATCTCATAAAATAAGCATAATAAATATAATAAATATACTGGAATTAGCCAGGTAACATGCCTTAAAAGTAAGTGACGGATACAAATAAATGGAAGGTTAAAACCTTCGAGTAAGCATTCCGGGAACTAAGAATGAAATTCTGAAACTAAGCGATATGGAAGACCGGTAAACACTAGAACCGCCAGAGCGGGGAGCAAGGAATGCGCCTCGAAAACAGAAACGCGGACAGTTGTTAGCTAAAGGAAGGGAACGTCAAAGGTCCGGACACGAAGACAGTCAGGTGGAAAACACTTCTTTGGCCACGAGAAAGAAGGACTAAACGGTGTCGTCAAATTAGCGACACCCGGAGATAAATGGAGGAGGATGAATAGACCAGGAGGAAGAACCGTAAAGAGAAAGCGACCAGAGGTGGGAATGCACAATCCGGGCGCTCAGATCCTCACGTCCCACTTTCGCTGACTGGACAGCTGCAGCAAGCGCTGAGAGAAGCAGGAGAGGGAGGGAACAACCTCCCTGGTCAGAAGGGAAAGGAGGCAAAGAAGGCCAAAGCTGGTGGATGGGAGAGGGAGGCTCCCGGCCTGGCAACCCCTGGAGGAGCATAGGTTGGTAAAGTCAGAGACTGTACCAAGGGCAAGGCCAAACAATGCAGGAAGGGGGACACAGGCTATGGAGGCTAAAGGTTAGGTGCTCCCAAGCCTTGAAAAGTAACAAGACTGAAAATGAATCAAGGGGAGAGAGAGCACTCGGGAGGGGGTAAGGGTGTGTCGACATAACCAATAACTGGAAACTAACCTTAAGAAATGACAAAACTGGGGTGAAGCTCACGTGATGTCGCTATCCCAACAACCAGAGGCTTGTAGCCCTGTCACAGAAAGAAGCCCGGAAACAAGGGGAGGAAACTACACAGAGATCCTCGCCCTATTTCAAGCAAACAAGAGGCTTATTAGCCCCTCTGCGAAAAACCAGAAACAGGGGAAAAGGGAAAACAATGTGTAGAAAAGCCCTAAGTTAAAACTTAAGGAGAAGCGCCACATTGGAAGCATTACACAAAACACAGCTGATTCATGGAAAAGAGCATATGCCCCAGAAAGGTAATACTAAAGCTATAGCCAAACCATGATAGTGGATAAAAAACTAAACTTGAATATAAGAGGAGGACCATACCCAACCCGATGTGGACGTGAAGGGAAATGGCCGCCCTCTAACAAAAGAAATATCCATAATAATCAACAAATATCAAATGCATCCGAACACAAGGGCAAAGATTAAACAAATAATCTTAACAGTACCAACGAAAATAAAATTCCCAGAAGCTAAGAGAAGTGAAGGACAAAAATAAGGCATGTTAAAGGGAAATGATAAAGTAGACCAGGCTGAGGAGGTAGCCCGAAGCTCGCGACAGCCTTCACTCTCGAAGCAAGGGATACAAAAGTTAATCAATCAAAATGCTAGTCAGACTTCACAGTGGAAAAATGTCCTAATGTGAAGACATGAAAAGATCGAAAAACAAGGCGACCCTAGTTCCACGAACCTCACGTGGAGGTGTAGTGAGAGCCCTTGAGGGAGATCGAGGCAGACGTTATAAATCCCCTTAATTACTAGACTAAAGGAAATAAAAGGGCCTCAATCGCCTCAAATAAAAAACGTAACACTGGTACCCAACTTTGATGAAGAAGACCTTGCGAGGATGCCATATTGATGCAAATAAGCACAAGATAAAAACTGAAAACCTGCACCGATGAGCCGAAGGTGCTTGCTGAAATGGAATGCGGCTAAGCGGTGATTTGTGTACTGTCCAGCAGTGGTGCATGGGTTTGCTCGCGGCACCTCTCTGAGGACTGACTTTGGGATCTCATAGGATGGGTTCCATGTTTTATAGTTCACCGCACCACCTATGACTCCATATAATGGAGCTCGCTCTGGGGGTAGTAACTCCAGCATTTCATTTAGCTTTCTCTGGTATCTAGCAACGGAATTACCTAGAAATAAGTGCTGAATGGACTCTTTCACCGGCTGACACGGGACCCGATCCAGAAATGAGGTTTTGTACATACTTACCTGGTAATTATATATATAGCTGTAGTCTCTGACGTCACGGCAGAGAGTGGCTCAGCAGCGCCTAATGAATAGTCCGCGTGATACCCCTTCCCACGCCCTCTACAGGTGAGTGAGAGGGCCGCAACCAGCTCACTATATCTTATGCCATACCTGCCGCGAGAGGGGAGGAGGGTGGAGCTTTGATTTATGATACCAAAAAGATGAAAGTATGTACGAAACCTCATTTTATTATAAAATACATTTTGTACATATAACACCTGGTAATTATATGCTCATAGCTGATTAGCACCTTGATGGAGGTGGGCCATAGCTAATATGAAGAGTCTAGACAATTGTGAAAATAAAAGCATTGTGGTTCTTACACCTCATTAATTAGCTGATTTGATGGATACTGCCTCTTAATCTGCTATCCTCAACTTGCCAGCTAGGGTATATAGACCTGAGGGTTAAATTTTCAGAGACTACTATACAGTCAGAGTACTCCACTGTAGTTGCAGCAATAATAAACAATGCCTAAGCAGTTTTACTAAACAAAAAATTAATGTAATATTTGTATACAAAACCTTTTTAGTATGCCAGGCTAATGAACCTTTGAGTAGCAATGCTTGTTATCAGTAATCTCAACGTAACCTTAAGCAAAGAAAAGCATCACAGAGGATGACTTCCTTTATTCCCTTACCCAACACCGTGCCCTCACCACAAACGGTCCAGCGTACTGCATCATCATATATTGTCTCAATCTCTCTCAAATAATGAGGCAGAAGACACTGACCTACATTTTTAAAAATGTAGCTTGAATAGTGAATCTAAGGAAAGATTCCTACTATGCTTCCAAAAGTTGAGACAGCTCTCACATATGTGCTTTAACTTTAGAAATTTGATAAATCTTCTACCATAGTTGTGAGCTTCTAATCAGGTCTCTCATAAAAAGAGGAAAGGCATTCTTGAAGGGCCTGCTGGTTCCTCACAGAACACCAGATTAGGAGAGGGACCTCTGCTGTGAGTCCTTTCGATATATACTTTAATGCTCTTACTGGGCATAAAGTCTTTCTTCATCAGTTACAATCCGAGAGATAGGGATCGAAAAGGATCTGCAAGTGAAACCAGTGATTGTCTCATTCTTAAAAAACTCAACAATGAAACAGACTGCCTTACCCCTAAAGCCAATTCTCTTATCTAGAGGCGTGCAACTCACTGACTCTCCTTGTATAGCCAAAGCTACCCAGAAGATTGTCTTCATTAAGGTCTCTGAAAGAGCAAGGCGATAATGGCTCAAACTTACCTTACAAGCCATTTAGACCACATCTAAATTCCAGGAAACCGTCTCTCTGGAATTCTTGGATGCTTCAAACGATCTGATAAGGTCCATGACAGGTCCTTATCATTTGAATATCAGGCCCTTATGCTAAAGACGTAAGCATTGCTCATGGCATGGTGACGAAGACAGCTTCCTATCCACACTCAGATACCGGAGGAAGTCTGCGATCTCTTCTAAGTGGTGCAGAAGATGATGTGCCAGTCTTCCCTACACCACTCTCTGAAGACTGACCACTTAGCTTGATAAACTGCTGTGGAGGACTGTCAGGCACTTGAGAAGTAGCTCTAAGACCTTCCTCAAAACCTCTAGCTCTGATGCGTTGACAGTCTGAGCGCAGTTAATACTGAGAGAAGCGGATAGACCTCCGTGAAATCTTCCGGAAGTGAGACTACATTAGATCTACTCTCATTGGTAAAAGCCTCGGAAGTCCTGCGAAGACGCTCTCAAGTCGGGAACCATTCCCTTGCTGGCCAAAACGGAGCAGCAAAGTACTATTCAGCGTGCTTGTGGGACATTTTGTTGAACTGCTCTCAACATCTTGAGCGGAGGAAGGCGTAAAGGTCGGAACCTGACCAGTGCATCAGCATTGCATCAGACTACTTCCTCCGTCCGGCACTGAGGCAATAAAGAGGCAGTTGAGTTGTCTTCTTGTTGTAGCAGATCCTATAGAGAGGACGACCCATAGTTCCACAGTTGGAGGCAAACTTCTGATTTAAGATCCACTCTGTTGAGAGTGCGGCTCTGTGGCTCGTCTGCCCTCACATTGAGCTTCCCTGGAATGAACCTTGTCATCAACAGCATTTGTTCGTTTTCGCCCATAACAAGTCTATAGCTACCAGGTATAGCGAAAAGCAGGTAGGTCCCTCCTTTTATGTATCGAGAGCTGTTGTATTGTCTGATTGGACAATCACTGCCTGGTTCCTTACCACCTTCAAAAAATTCTAAAGAGGGCTAAATGAATGGCCTTTAATTCCTTCAGATTGATGTGCCACGAAGTTGTTCTCTCCTTCACCATCTGGCCTGCTGTTTTTCCAACACTACGTGGCTCCCCATCCTAGATCTGAGCGTCTGCACACAAGATGAGGTTGGGGTTCTTTGAGAACAGTGAAATTCCTTCCTGAAGTTTCTCTGGGAGAGTTCCACCAGCTGAGGTCTGCCTTTATCTCTCTGAGTTTGAAAACAAATGAGTCAGGCTCTTCTTCCTGTACTGAATTTCTCTTAAAAAGAATGAAGGACATAGATGTAAATCTCTGAAACTCTACAAGCGGTTCTGCGACAACTTCCCAGAAACTCTATCTCGTTGGCGACACTGGGTCTTCTTCAGAAAATCTCGCCCTTTCAACGGGCGGCTCACCCTCTCCACCGACATGAAGCCTGAAGAAACTATTCAATTCATCTGAACTCCCAAATGGAACTAATTCTTGAGATGGCACCAGATGAGCTGCAATTTACCAGTAATTAGTTCTTCCGGTTAGATGAAGGAGTCTTTTACCAAATCCTTCACACACCTTTCCTTCGTCTTCGCACGCAGGAGCCAATCGTCTAAATAAAAACTGTTTTTTGATTCCCAACAGATGTGTACCACTTCGCCTGATGACAAAACTCTGGTGAATACCTGGGAGGCGTGAGAGGCGAAGCATTGCCCTGAACTGAAACACTTAGCCTTTAGAACACAAAGCGAAGGAACTCCTCGAAGCAGGATGGATCGGGATGTGAAATACGCATCCTGGAGTCGATGGATACTATCAATCTCCTGGAAGGAAGGGATGACAGCATTGATTGGTGGTTTCCATCACAAACTTTGTCTTCTTGACAAACAGGTTCAAAAGCGCTCCACGTCTAGAACTGGCCTCCACCCTCCTGGCTGGCATGCTACAGTACTACAAAGAGACGATTGTAAATCCTGGGGAGAAAGGGAGAACTTTCTCTATTAGCTATCTTTCTCTGTAGAAGCTGACACCTCTTTCTCTAGAGGCACAACATTTCTCGGTCTAGAGAATAAGCCATTGAACCACGCAGTTCCCTGGACAAAGGAGGGTCCTTCAAGAATGGAACTGAATAGCACTTCCTTTAAAGCCGAGACTGTCAAGGTTCTGCTCCTTTCTTCCTGAACTGGCCAGAAGCTGACAGTCTGAAACCTACTAATTGAATGAAGGAGCGCTCTCACTTCTTGTCGGAGGGATTTGATAAGCTTTAGGTACAAAGCGACCTCTCCTCTGATCTGAAGCTTGATTTAGCAGGGGCTCTTTCCGAAAGGGCCGATAGCGAATTTTTCACGTCGGCGTTGTCGGGCGGAGCAACTATTGAAAGCAATGGTTTGACTTCTTGATTGGACTGTCAGCAAAGTCTTGAGTTGCCTTCTGTTGAAGAGTCGGCGATCTCAGATACTATTTCCCTCGGAAAATGTTTCCTATCTAAGGCGATAACCAGCTGACACGGGACCGAGGGCTCTTTGATGGTGAAAGAACACCATAGTTCACGTTCTTGAGAATTCCCATCGTAATCACAGAAGAGGTTCCATGCATCTCCAGCCGCTCCTGTCGATCTAAGCTAACACGTCCGGACAGGAAGCGGGCTGATCGTCCTGAGAGCAGCTTTTAGTTTCTACCAGAGCTCCAACAAATGTCCGGGAAACTTACCAACTTCCAAAATCTTAAAAGCATTCTTGCAGGAGTGATCAAATTCCGATGTGGAAAAGAATAACAAGCTGGATGGAAACCGACCTCCTAGCCAGATCTACCAAACTAGAAATCTCGCGGGAAGGAATAACTCCTCAGAAAAGATTCAGTCTGTGCAACCACCCACCGGCAGAGACGACAATTTCGAAGAGAAACAACACGAATCTTCCCTTGTTCCCTCTTTCTACCAACACTCTCCAGCTCTTCAATCCTTTCTTGGCGAAATAGAAAGAGGCTAATTTGGTAACCAGCAGAGAAGTGTCTGTCCTATTATCCTGCGGCGTATTGAAATTCGACTGGAGATACTGGTGAAAAGGAATCCGGAAAATTCTCCAGAAAATACTGAAGCAGTGCTTATAGCTCGATAAAGGCTTCTCTTTCTCTGGTTGTACCTCCGCCTCTGATTCAAAACAACATCACCAGAAATTGGAGAGAAAGGCAGGATCTAGATGGAGGAGAATTCGTCTTCAATTCAGCAAAAGGATTAACTGTGGAAGCACATTCGTGAGCATGTACAGAGATAAAGCAACTTGCAGTTCGTTCAAGAGATCTTTTTTCCATGACCGAGAATACTATATCAAACTTCCTATTCATTTCCTTAAAAACAAATCTTAGAGGCAAGGCGGAGAAGGAGATGCAAGAACTGAGCAGGGGGCAGGTGACCGCAGGTGTTGGAGCAGAGAGTCACAGGAGAAACAATTTTTGGCATGGGCGCCAGGAGGATCGTGGTATGGCGTATGGCGATGAGCCAGGCGGCGAAGGATGGCGCATGGCGCTGGAGTACGGCAATCGCAGAGAAGCAGCAACGGTGAAGATAGCACCTCTTCTTACGCCCAATCTCGCTTCCAACACATGCCTCGTCTCACGATCGACGAATGCGAAAAACATTAGGGCTCCTCCCAAAAACTACATAAGGAGGTTGATCTTGAAGCGCCACTCTTTTCTTAGGAACTGCCAAAGGGAGATGCCAACCTGAACCTCTTGAATGGTCTCGAGACATCTTCTGACGCCAACCTCTCTTAGGCGAAGATCCTCACTCGACATACTCGAGGTATACCTCCTTGATGTACCTTTTCTGCTTCTTTTATCTGCATCCTAGGAAGCGACAACAGGACTGCTTGAGGGCCAACTGCTCGGGGCGGTCCCTCCTCCCTTGGGCTTTTAGACACCTCCTCCTGGTGCTGGGGTTTGACAGAGGTCAGGCCTAGAGAATGAGTGGGCCGGTATTAGCTCCTCCACTGCTATCACAGACACTGCACTATCTTACTACCAAGACTTACTCATCCGCTCCATATGGCAGCAAACATCACTGGCAGCATCATCTGCGTCTTAAGACTGGCCACAGTATCGTTCAGGACTAACAGAGGGTCTGGGATAGGAGATTTGATAGAAGACCATCAGGGTTAGTAACGAAAGATAAATCTGACTATGCGGGAGGATAAAGAGGTGAACCTAGCTGAAGCTTTTCTAGCTCTCTCTTTGAAACCTTCTCAGATAAGCATTTAAAATCTTCCATTCTTCCCCTGACAAATCTGCCACATTTCTTCACAGGTTAACGATACGAACATACTGTCCTCTACACCCAGACACACAGAATGGGTCAATGGTAATTTCCTAATCTGGTTTTGCAGCCTTGCTACAAAACCTATACACCGAGGACCAGTGTCCAAACATAATGCTAAAATAGAAAGGCGAGATGAAAAAGCTGAAAGCACAAACAATGTCTGCGATTCAAATCAAACAATTGTACATCACCAACAATGTCCAATGAAAGAATCAGCGATAATTCTCTGCTAAGCTGCACCGGTCTTACCGGTACCACACAGCAGAAACATATGAAGAGTTTGGGTTATGGTTCCTCTCACTCAAAGCCGAGGACCGCTCGAAGAAGGTACCGCAAGCCCTGCCAAAACCGCGAAGCGCAAACCCGAACTGGAAGAGACAGGCAAACCCTGTGAAATACCTGATACTACTGGAACAGCCGCCTGAAGCAGAAGCAAGGGGTTGCGCATACCCAACGGGATGGAACATGAAACGCCTGCGGCCACATTCTCCCGAAACTACGTTTTCACCTGTCTGGAAGCTCCTCCTACTGGAGAAGACTGTACTGAGGAAGGAAAGGCGGGACACAGAGGAATAGCAGACGTATAAAAAAAAGTTACCTGAGAAGAGGAAAGCCAAAAGTTGAAGGAGGAGGAAAAATGATAGATGAAGTGACAGATAACCTGACTGTACTGAGGAAGGAAAGGCGGGAGACAGAGGAATAGCAGACACATAAAAAGGTTACCTGAGGCCAAGAGTTGAAGAAGGAGGGAAAACGGAAAATGCGGAAGCTGCAGGAAATACCAGAGCAGAAGAAGAGATCGAAGAGGAAACTGAAAAAGGAGCAACAGAGAATGTGGGTGCAGGAGATGAAGTGACAGATAACCCAGAAGAAAACTTAGAACAAAACGACAGAAGATACACTGAAACCAGCCCCCTTCGATAATCCTGAAACATATCCGACATGAATTCTGGACACTACTGTGTCACATACTCTCTAATGTTAGAGAAACTACTCAGAAAATAACCTCTAGCCATAGGTCTGTACCCGTTTGAAAGACCCAGCAAATCCACCTTATCTTCCGCAATTGCAGGTCCCACAAACTACTTTTAGAAGTCGAAAGGACACACCAGAATCCGCCTTACTAGATGGAGTAGAAAACACAGAGAAGGGGGAAACTACAGTAGAAGATTCAGAAACAGTCAGAAGTGAGTTAGGAGTTAGAGCACAAGGATTCTGCACCACCGGAACTGAAACACTGACTTGAGACTGAGCCAGACCGAAAAGAAGTGATGAAGGCGAAACTTTTGCCAGAGCGCAAAAACCACTCGAACCCGAAACCGGAACCTGTCCAGGAGAACGACTCTGCACCCTTAATACCTTATCTTCACTACCTAACCGATACCTATCCTCCTTTATCACCTAGATCTTGATACTGACTAACATTATCAACATTAAATTTATCAATACTACAAGGGGGTTGGTGGGGGGGGGATCCTTCACTGCTTGCTCCACGCCGAGGGGCCCGGCAGACCCTACCCACTCAGAGGCTTGCAGTTCTGTCATTACCTCAGCACCCTCTGAACTTGCTAAATCTATCAACTGATCTGTAGCAGAAGCCTGAGATACTTAAGGCAACAAAGAATCTGACCGATGTTTGTCGCCCTTACTAGCCAAAGACTTGTGATGACAAATGTAATCCTCCCTCTTGTGCCTTCTAATTGGAATATTCATCGCAATGAGTCTGCACATCACACTTAACTTTCCTACATACGTGACAGAATGTGTATCATGTCTCAAGGTACTCATCCGTCTCTGCAGGAAGAAGAAGCGATGAGTGCCAGTCGAAGGGGCAGTTGAGGTCGACGTTGAAGCCGAAGGCCCAGTAAAAGGTGAAAATCTACGATGACCAATTGAGACCGGGAACCAGCGGGTCCAAATCCAAAAGATGTTCCGCGTCGAAGATATCCAGAAAATCCTGGAGAAAAACCGTTAAATACAATCTAGGTCTTCACCAGAAGTCCAAAACACAAAGAGAAGTCGGGTAATAGGATTAAAACCTCGCACTGCAGAAGGAAACAACCTTCCAGCAGCACGAACAAAAAGCAACTGACGAAAGTGGGAGTGTCGGTGCACACCTGTGTCAGCATTGCCAACCGTTTGTTATGGTAGCTCGAGTGACAAGATTTTACCTGCAGCGTTGGTAATGCTGGCTGTTATAATTCCCACTACAGTAGTGGGAAGGGTAATTGAGAGTTGTTCAGGCTAGTGGGATTAAGGGTAAATTCAGGTGTTCAGGGAGTGTATTGCAATATTACTGTTAATGCAAAACTATTATCGGCGCCGCCAGAAGCCTAACCGGTAAACAAACCATCAATGCAAATGGCGTTGTTTACTGCTGGCTCGATGATGACTGAATCAATGTAAAATAATATAAGAAAAAACTCATTCTGAAAGATCTCAGTCTGCAGCAGGTCCTTGAAGGCTACAATTTACGTGTTCCGATGGTTGATTTAAGAGTCCTTCATCGGAATCCAGTAAAATAACCGAAAAATCATGAAAAAGCCACCGCCAGACCAGGTTTTGCCACCGCGGATGGCAAGAAACGAATGAAAATTGTTTGCTAGGTCGTTCCAATATTCTGTTAGTGGGACGGGCTGATCACCTACAGAAAGTATATTGAGGCACTACTCACGAAATTTTGAATCTAAGCTGCCATTAAAGTGGAAACTATAGCTATGTAATTACTTGATAAGTTACTTATATAACACTTTATTTTATTATAAAAATGTCATTTTTATATAAGTAACTTACCAAGTAATTACATAGCTGAATCTCACATTGACAGGAGGTGGGATACATGGACATATTCTACTCTAAAACATTACATCATGTAATGAATTAGAAACAGAAAAGTTGCTAGCATTGAAAACTATGCTTGTCATTCCTTATTAGTTAAGAGAGCCTGTAGTATATACAGCCTCTGGTTGGTGCTCAACTTAACCAGTAGAGGCACGGCGGTAAAGACGAGGGTCGCCTCTACTAAAGAGGGAGCTTTGTAGCAGAGGAGTACTCTGATTGCTACTAAAGCATCAGTGGAAGTTATGCAGTCAAGGAATTATCCGATGGCCAGCAGAACTTTAAAGGTGCCCTTGCCCTGGGCCCAGTACCATAATAAAAACCAACCAGATTATGCTGTCACCTGCACTGAAGACCTAAACCCCTCCACTAAGAGTGCTGGGTGCTCTGGGTACATTGTATCCTCCCCTGGCTCCCCAAAATTGGACACTTCACTACAAGATGAATAGGCAGTAGGAGAAAATCCTGTGCTTCCTTCAGTGCTACCATGCCAGTAACTAAAAATCGCAAGGTACTGCCAAATTTTTAAAGCACTGTTTAAACTCCCTCAAAATGAGAAACGAAGAATGATCATACTACCAGTAGGTTGACTGTCGAATGGATGTAAGGGATATATAGTGTTTTGAAAGCTGATGAGGTAGAGGCTGTTCTGACATCTTTAGCCTTCACTAGGAGAAGGAAAATGCTTCTCCTAAATCTGAGCATGTCTCAGAAGATAAAGTCCATTAGGATAAAGGGTTATGATGTTCTAATCAGAAAATGAGACGAGCTCTTGCCCTAACTCCCTGGGTTATGGATGCCCGGGACTACCGGCTTTTTAGGCAATACCATACCATCCAGCTGGGCAGAGTTCTCTAAATTCTTCCTCAGAGCCAGTAAGCGCTTCTGGCTTTCAGAGAATGAGCTGGCACCAGGTGCAATTGCTGCCAGGAGTTCTAGTCAGAGGAAGAAAGTAGTTTTTGCCATTACACCACAGGTTCTGGATGGCCTTCAAACCTGAACATTCAAACTGGAAAGAACACTTTAGTCTTCCTCAGAGCTAGTGAGCACTACTGGGCGCTCAGAACGAAAGCTGATGTCACAGCCAAAGCTGGTGCCAGGCTATTGTTAGCACCAGGAGAGCAGGGCGCCAGACAAGCTATGAGCTCAGGTGTTGTCTGGCGCTCCTGGAAGACACGGATGTCCATAAATTTCCTAAGGGAAAAAGAAAAATGGACCTGGTCTTGGATGGGTCCCTGTCCTTGACTAAAATCCAAGGAGAAACGAGCAAACCACGTCTCCTTCCTTGCTTGGGCGTGTCAGGAACTTTAAAGGAAATTAAGATATGGATGCCAACAAACTAGGTCTCCATGCTTACACAAGAGTTATGCATAGTTCAATACCCCTTAATGGGGTAATTGTAAAAGGAACTCGGATGTCTCGCAGAGATGTAGGGTTCTGAGATACTAGCTTAGGAACGTCGATCCCCAGGTCTAGAAGACTACGAGAGTAGATTGATTTTCATGTCTTGCAACAGTCTCTGCAATACCTCTAAAAAATATCTTCAATGATAATCCTCCAGACAGTCTGGAGTCTTGTTGGGGAAAGATCTGACTACCTTGGAAGATCTCTTGAAGTGAGGTTGTCCGAGAACACACAGTGGGGGAGGACCCTGTAGAGTTCGGCCACAACTGAGCAGGTTCAGGGACCATGATACGAGCCTGAATAGGGCTAAGCAGACAACATAACTTGGAGTTAGCCTGAAGATTGTGTCGTTCCTTCTTGACTGTGATGAAGGGCGTGAAGTGAGGTAGTCCAATGGATCTGTCTATAGCATGGGGTCTATTCCACATGCTATAAGGGATGGTATGGACCACAAAAGAAGGAAAATGAAGATCCCTTGAAGGGGCAAACAGGTCCAAGACAGGTCTGTCCCATAGTTTCCACAGATCCCAGCAGCCGGGGTATTGACGGTCCCCTTCTGACATCTCAGTTCGTCTGATAGGGCTTAGTTCTATGAACCAATCAAGTGACTAGATGACCTCATTGATCTGTCCACAGAAACAAGTCTCTCCCTATAGAAGTGGGGAGATGTGGGGTAGAACCTTGCTTACATAAAACATTAGAACTGTGGTATAGTCTGAATGGCTACCACAGTCTAGGAGTGCAATAAGGTCAAAAAGCACTAAAGTTATGTGATGAAACTTCCAACTCCATGAGAAGGAAGTGAAGGATCCGTCTTTCTGGGATCCGCGCCCTGGAAAAAACCCCGGTTCCTTAAGAAGGCTCCCCAACCCATAACTGAAGTGTTGAAAAGAAATCCAGGACTAGGTTCATGGATGAAGGAACTTCCGTTCCAAAAGACTGAGTTCAGACAACTATCAGAACAAGGGCTCCAGAGAAAACTTGTGCTGTCAGGAGGCTGACATCTGGCAAGGACAAGGAAGGGCGCATCCTGCATCTCCAAAATCCATTCAATAGCCATGAAGATTGAAGGAAGAGGCTATCTGGTTTGCCATCTATCCGCTGTGGGCATGTCTCGCATTGGTGATCATGCAGACTCGCAGCCAAAAAAAGCAAACTAGTAGAAGGAGGTGCATAACCACAGACAACCATGCAAACTAGCTGTCAACTCTGTGGACTTTATGACAGCCAAGAGAAAATGTCGAAATCCTAGCAGATTCAACAAAAACTGAACTGATAACGCTCAGTGTGGACTCAATGATACTCTTGTACAGAACAAAGACGTGCAAAACTGTACGCTGAGAAAAATTCCATAACCGTAAGAACCTGGGCCCTGTGAGCTTATGCCAGGTGAACGGAGATGGCTGCTGAGTATTAGAGATGAGATATAATGATGAGCGCTCTAGTGCAGGTGTTGGGTACTCAATGAATGTGCCAAGCACTAGGAAGTGGCGCCAGGAGCTTGGGAAAGGGTTCAGGAAAAACGGGAATTGGCACCTTACAAGAAAGGTCATTCACCAAGAATGAAACTGCAAGAAGACCGTGAGAAGATAGCTTTAACTGTTGACAGGAAGCAGAGAACAGCAACTGTCAACATGTAGATCTTCAGCGGAGTAGAGAGCCAAGAAGCTTACGGTGTTCAGTCTTCACCCAAAACCTTGGAACTGAAGTAAAATCTGAGGATGCATTTAGGTCTGTCCAATCTGGCCAAAGTCTCGTGGGTGCCAGCTAGAGTAGGCTCACTACTAATGTCCTGGGCACGAAGGGGGAAAAGAGGGTAAAACTCTCGGACCGTCTGAAAACAGAGATTCTTGGCAGACGGAAAAACTAAAAAATCCGAGAGATGCTGAAAGTCGACAGGAGGACTCTGGCCAATGCTCCTGATGTCAGTCCAGAAAATTAGGACTTCCAACAATCTTGACAGGAAAGTCTAGATCCAACAAGGTACTGGAGTGAGGGAAGACAAAAGACACTTGTCTTGGTCCTTTTAAACTAAAGCCAATTTTCCAAAACTAAAGGCAATTTTCCAATCTTGACAAATGCTTCGATGACTAGGAAATAGCCCAAAGAGCAGCTTCCTTCAGCAACTCAACAACTCTGACCCAGAAGTCTGGTCTCGAGGTAGACTTGGTCCCTGCTCAATGGGAACTGGTGCACAAGACAGGACAAGAGCGTGTTCTTAAAATTCAGGCATTGAACCAAAGAGGAACTGGCGCCGGACACAGCAGGTTGGTGCTTGGATCCCTTGGATCCCACTACATGCTTGGATCCCTCGGATCCCACTGTACACTTGGACTCCTTGGATCCCACTGGGTGCTTGGATCCATTGGATCCCTTCTGGCACTAGGATCTATCAGATCCCACTGGACACTTGGAGCCATCAGATCCCACTGGACACTTGGGTCCATCAGATCCCGATGGACACTTGGATCCATCAGATCCCACTGGACACTTGGATCCATCAGATCCCACTGGACACTTGGATCCATCAGATCCCACTGGACACTTGGATCCATCAGATCCCACTGGACACTTGGATCCATCAGATCCCACTGGACACTTGGATCCATCAGATCCCGATGGACACTTGGATCCATCAGATCCCACTGGGCACTTGGATCCATCAGATCCCGATGGACACTTGGATCCATCAGATCCCACTGGACACTTGGATCCATCAGATCCCACTTGACACCTGGATCCATCAGATCCCACTGGACACTTGGATCCATCAGATCCCACTGGACACTTGGGTTCATCAGATCCCAATGGACACTTGGATCCATCAGATCGCACTGGACACTTGGATCCATCAGATCCCACTTGACACCTGGATCCATCAGATCCCACTGGACACTTGGAGCCATCAGATCCCACTGGACACTTGGAGCCATCAGATCCCACTGGACACTTGGATCCATCAGATCCCACTGGACACTTGGGTCCATCAGATCCCGATGGACACTTGGATCCATCAGATCCCACTGGACACTTGGATCCATCAGATCCCGATGGACACTTGGATCCATCAGATCCCACTGGACACTTGGATCCATCAGATCCCACTGGACACTTGGATCCATCAGATCCCACTGGACACTTGGATCCATCAGATCCCACTGGACACTTGGATCCATCAGATCCCACTGGACACTTGGATCCATCAGATCCCACTGGACACTTGGATCCATCAGATCCCACTGGACACTTGGATCCATCAGATCCCACTGGACACTTGGATCCATCAGATCCCACTGGACACTTGGATCCATCAGATCCCACTGGACACTTGGATCCATCAGATCCCGATGGACACTTGGATCCATCAGATACCACTGGACACTTGGATCCATCAGATCCCACTTGACACCTGGATCCATCAGATCCCACTGGGTGCTCGGATCCTACTGTACACTTGCATCCATCAGATCCCGCTGGACACTTGGATCCACCAGATCCCACTGGCCACTTGGATCCAACAGATCCCACTGGATGCTTGGAGCCATCAGATCTCTCTGGATGCTTTGATCCCAGTGGATGCTTTGGACACTGGGCGCTCGGACTCTGTCCACTCTGACACTGCTGGTTGATATGCCTCTTGAAAGGCCATATTGGAATCCGTAACTGTTCACACAGAGGACTAAGAAAGCACATCCCTATGGATGCCTTTCCAGTGGCTATCCCTCGAGACCTGCAGACAATAGGATCAACTAAGGAGCAACTACAAGAGGGCAAAAACCTCTTTGGACTCCCATGGACCAACAGTATGCCTCCTCCTGGGTTTAGGGGAGTCTGACAGGGACTGGGTTTAGGAAATCTGATAGGGCTGGATAGCCACATCCTCCACTACACATCCAGTAAAATGCCTTTCCAGTGGCTGTTTGTCAATACCTGGGACCAGCAACAAGCTCGACTGAGGGGGCGACTACCCATGTGTAACCCCTCAACCTCCCTTGGATTTCTAGTATGCCTACTCCCAAGTTTAGGTGAGTTTGACAGGGACTTTCTGTCTAGGAGCATAGGGGGACAAGTAGACACCTCCTCCACTGCACAACACTTCACTATTCCAAGGTTACCTTCTGTTAACACAGACACAAGACTGGCAATGGCATGGGAAGGAAGCGAGGGAGCCAGGCGTGGGAGCAATATGAAAAAATTAGAGGGCTAGTAGTAGGAGAGAAAAATGGATGTGGGGAGAGTAGGCACCAGACTACACTTGGGACCCTGGGCCACTTAGATCCGCTGGGCGCTTGGATCCGCTGGGCACTTGGATCCCACTAATCGCTCAGATCTCACTGGGCACTTTGCCGGGTGCTGGGGCTCCCAGGTGTAAATGGCACCCAGCAACTGGGCATCAAATGAGCTAGTAGCTCATAAGCTAAGCAATCAGGAGCTGGTGAGTGCTCCTGGGTGTTTGGAGCAGATCCTCGGCTGTCAAGATCGTAAATTGTTTCAAAAAGCCCAGTGCAACCAAAATAAGCACAGTTCTCTCCTTACTACGCTCTTCCATTACACCTTTTCAGTTCTCTGCAAAGGAAAGTGTAATAAGATGATTTTAATTAATTCTTGAAGTACACAGAGTACTATTATACAGACAAACCTCAACTCCTAACAAACATTATTTGAGACTTATGGAGATATAGTATACCATTGTCGGTCCTGTAGCGAATGCAATGTTTACGTTTATTATGCTACTCGATAAAGATGGAAGTGAATGCAAAGTTTACTTTATCACATTACTCGGCAACACTTTACATTATTACGTTACTTGTCGTAGCGAATGCAAAGTTTACTTTATCTCATTACTTGGCAACACTTTGCATTATATACTGTTTTACATTACTCGTCATAAAGGTGAATAAAACCAAAGATTATAAATTCACTACTGTAGCATCGGAAAAATCAGTTCAATAGCGAACGTAAATATTGGTTCGACAACGAAACCAATGTTTACATTGTAGTACGCCACTTGGCAAAGCAGTTGAACAAATAACTGCATTTTTCACTGTAAAAGCGAACAATTGATATAAAAGACTCCATTTAGTAACAACAAAACAAGGAAAAATCTCATCCTGAAAGCTTTCGGCTCAAGCTATTCGACTTTTGGCTTGAAAACTGAAGTCCAGTTAAATAACCAGCAAAAAAAGAAACGCTGCTGCCGACACATTATGTTAACACCAGATGTTGCAGAAACAGACTGAGGATTCTCTGCTAAGTCGTTCCTAACTATCTTGTTAGGGGAGGAGACTAGTCACCTACACAGAACATCGGTGTTGTACCTCGAAATCTGAATTTAAGCTACTGCGAATAAATGAAACTAACAGCTATGTAATTACTTGGTAAGTTACTTATATAAAACTACACTCTCTTGTTCTTGGGTGCTGCCACACTACCAAAGGTGAAGAAGGCAGCCCCCACCTGTGGCAGCAAAGGTGAGGGATTGCCAGTCTCAAAGGGACCCACTTTTGGATTAACTGTGCAAGGCAGGGTGAAAGGGCTGGGAAGTATCGCTGCCCTTTGCTGGTGACAAAGGGGTAGGGTCTTGCCGAGGCTTTGGCTATTGAGGTTTCCTTAGGAAGGCTGGATGATTAGGCCAACACGATGTTAGTT
Source organism: Macrobrachium rosenbergii (assembly GCF_040412425.1). Classification (NCBI taxonomy): domain Eukaryota; kingdom Metazoa; phylum Arthropoda; class Malacostraca; order Decapoda; family Palaemonidae; genus Macrobrachium; species Macrobrachium rosenbergii. The sequence continues at coordinate 30,542,340 of NC_089755.1, forward strand.
GGTCACTGAGTTGGCTTGAAGGTGGCGGCTTGTGAAATAAGGGAATCTCCCAAGTCTTTCCTTTTGATGGCAACCTATGCCTCTACCTCTGCTGGGTGGATGTAGAAAGCAGAGCCAACAATGGAGCTGTTCTTCAAGGAGAGCTGACTCTCATGGGATACCGGTTTGGACATAGCAAAAGGATGGTGTCTCTTCTATGGAGGATGGTTTTAGCCCAAAAATTTGGGCTTCATGGGTTTGAAGGTGAGGGTTCTACCCCTAAAACCATCAAATTTCTGGCCTTATGCCAGGATTGGGAGGGAAGATTCTTCATAAGAAGAGTGGTCATGGCTTGAATAATTGACATCATGACCAATTCCAAGTTACTGGTTTCTGTGCAATTATAGGACAGGCCCTGTTGCTGTAGTTTATCAAAGAGAATATTGTTAGTGAGGCGGCACAGTTGAAACAGGAAAGTCAAGCTGTTCTCTGGGCAGGTAATACTTCTACTGCCTGGTCAAAGAAGAGGGGGAGCAGCTTTCCCAATCTGCTGGCTGCAATGGAACTACTGTAGATGCCTAACAGATCAAAGAGTTCAACACAGCCAAGACATTACGGGAATGCTCAGACTAAAGTAGACTTACTGATGGTTTCACCCCTGGAGCAGAAGCAGTTATCATCAAAAAAAAAAAAAACTATAGGTAAAGCTGAAAAAGTGATTGCCTCCCTGGCTCCTCTCTCTGTGACCTAGTGCTGGACTGTCAAAAAAGGACTTCTAGAATGCATTGCTGACAGGGATCTAATAAGAGTGAGGTGAGGCAGCAGGGCAATGCAGTGGGGATGAATTGTCCAAGGTAGGGTGGGCGTCCCTGTCCCAAGTGCCCTGGTAGTGGGGCGAGACAAAGTGCCACAGGGAAACAGAGGTCATATCCCTCTTACTGGAGGAAGACCCAGCCCTATGGGACCAATGTGTGGATTGAAAAATTTCAATCTTCTTGAAAAGTGGTACAGTGCGTCCTTGACTTACGGAGGGAGAACTGTTCCAGCGCTGTGCTTTAGTTAATTTCAGCTGTAAGTTGATTTTTCTCCATTATTGGTGCTTTAATGGTGTTTACGGCAGTGTAACTTGATGTTGTATCAAGTTACAGCACTGTAAGCGGCATTAACTTGATGCTTATTCTTGCTGTTAGCGCCATCAACGGTGCTTACGGCGCGGTAACTTGATGCATCAAGTTATGGTGCTGTAAAACGCCGTTAATGGCACTGAAAAAGCTCCATAAGATTGAATTGCCGTAAGTCAGTGGCGCCATAAGTCGAGGACGCACATCATCTTTACAGGCTAGTGGGTGACAGTGTACAGTAATGTCTGTTCCTGCAGGAAGAAAATTTGGAATGATAATGAGAATGAAAGCAATGATGTTGCCTAGCCCTTGAAAGGTGACAATAGGTGTGGGGCAGCAGCTGTTCATTGAAGAGAGCTTCTAGAGTGATGGCGGAAGTGTCTTCCTCCGTTCACCTCCACATTCTATCATAGCACTCCTGCTCGGAAGACAACCACGAAACACTCAAGGCAGGGATAAATACAATAACACCTTCCTCCTGCAGGATATACAAAATGTGGATCTATAACCACCTTATCATGGCCTACACAACAACACTGGTCTTGTCTATATTCCATGTCAGCAAGCACAGAAAACTAAGTTTCATAACACTCAAAAACATACAAGAAGAGCACGAGCACTTCACTTTACAAATCACAAGGGTAGGAATCACAAGGATAAGAAATGAAGCACAAAATACATAAAAAGCTAAAAATAAGGCACAAAATGAGTGACCACATGTGCAATACAACTAGTTATGAATGCATCTGAAAGGACAATGGAAAAGTCAAATGAAGGGGCATATCATTCCCCAACCTCTGTAGGTATCTCCCTTGTAGTTAGTACATGGGCTGGTCCAGTGCATGCGCACGAAAGGTATTCCAGAATGAAAGGTGACGGTTTGTGTTCCCACTGGAACAAACTCGGGTTGTGGGTGTCTCAGACAAATCATTGCAGAGCACCTATATTGTGTATGTCATATACACTAACTGATACCAACTGATAGATTGGCTTCACCTTATCTCACCTACAAGATTTTTTAAATATTAATGTTTTATATTTTTGGGGGCATTTTGTGGGTAACTCTTGGCAAGTAAACTACAACTGACAATATAATAAGTATAGGCTACTGTTGTTTTAAGTATATACTGAGACAACAGCACTGTTACTTGATAACCAGTATTTTTTGTAAGGTGTTCTGTTTAAACAAAGCAAATCTCATTTAATTTCTACACTGTCCTACAGGTGACAGCAGCATGTAATTTAACAGCTTTGGACCTGTCAAGGCCAGTTCACAAAATATTATGAAGAAACATATATGTCCGATTTTTCAAACATATCTAGGATAACTCCACACAAGATCTCTGCACAGAGATGAAATTTTTTTTTTTTAAATATAAAAAAGGGTGCACATAATGCAGTATAGGTAAGGTGATTTGACAAATTTACCATCTTTAGTTCATGTTTTTAATTTACTGAAAGCTCCTTGTCCAACACCAGCCCCTTGGGGTTGAAAGTAAAAACAAAAAATGGTAAAATTCTCAAATTATCTTGTTAATTTCTCAAACAATCTACCCTGTACTATACTATATAATATACAGTACACCCTTTTCTGTAGTGCTAAGTAAAAAAAATGTCATTAATAAACATCTCTGTCCTTATAATTGAAGGAGGTACCGTATTACATGTGTGACACCACAAAGCATTAGGTCAAACACTTTCCTGAAGAAAAATGCGAGTATGTGCATGAGAACGACAAAACTCAGCATGGAATTTTGCAATTCAACCAAAATAATCCAGGAGCAGGAAGGTGACAGCTGATTCAAAGGCTCTATGACTGCAAACCGAAGTTGTATATTTTGGGGTATGCCTATTTCCAAAATCCTAGGTACTTTCTGAAACTTAGGCTATAACAGAGCATAAGGAAACCTATAAAAGTAACTATACTAACCTAACCTAACCTAGTAGGCCGTGTTACTTGATGCCCTCGGACCCCCGGTGAAGGAAACTCCACTTTGGTATTTCTAAGTAATAGATACACAGCGGGTATTTAGCGAAAAATGGCAGTTTCTTATAGTATTTTGGTTGCTTATTCACAATTTAACGTTATTTTTGGGGGGTCGGCTGTAATTAACCTGTAATTAACCCCTGAAGTCCAACCAACAAGGGGTTTCCACACGCGATCTTCACAAGACAGGGCACGGCTATGTCTTTTTCGAACGGTTCATATCCCGTCCGGCAAGTGCAGTACCTTGGAAACCGGTTTTTCAACACTTTTAGGGCTTCGGACACTGGCGGTGCATTTGTTCGTTGTCGGCCAAATGGAATGTCCCTTCGCCGTGTTTAGTACTGGCCCGGGGGGGGGGAGGGTCACCCATATGTTAACAAGTTATTGCACTTGCCAGACAGGATATGAACCGTTCGAAACAGACATACCGGTGCTCTGTCTCGTCAAGATCGCGTATGGAAACCCTGGATTCCCATCGGGGTCCCCCTTACCGTAGGGTAGAGTTCACAAGTAAATTGTAAGTTAATTACATTCGACCGACAAAAATTAACGTTAAATTGTTAATAAGCATCCAAAATACTATAAGAAACTGCTATTTCTCGCTAAATACCCACCGTGTACTTATAACTTAGTTCTACCTCCTCTTTTTACCAAAAGTTCCCCTGTAAACTGCTCATGCGCAAAAGCATTCCAGGGTGGCCAGCATACAATAGGCTTACATAACAACTCTGGGGTTAACTACAGTCGATCGCCAAAAAAATAACAGTAAACCATTGATAAGCAACCAAAATACGGTAATTCTAAGCCGGCTGTCCGCGGTGAGCTAGACTATGGCAATTGACGTTTTCCTATGTTATTTTACTTCCTTTAGAAGAATTTAAAGTAATATTTTGTTGGCCGGCTGTAACTAAGCTGTCATTGACCTTTGAAGACCACACGACTTGTATTACCTAACGTGGGGTAGGTCTAAGCCGGCATTCCGCGGCAAGCCCCCCACCTCCATAGCTAATACGGCAAAATTGTAACCAGTAAACCCCCCTAAAAATACCAACCTAACGTACCCTAGAGGTGTTTACTGGTTACAATTTTGCCATATTAGTTATGGAGGGGAGGTGGAGGGCTTGTCGCGGAATGCCGGCTTAGACCTACCCCGCGTTAGGTACTTAAGTCGTGTAGTCTTCAAAGGTCAATTACGGTATATTTACAGCCGGCCGACAAAATATGACTTTAAATTCTTGTAAAGCAAGTAAAATAACATAGAAAAACGCCAATTGCCACAGTCTAGCTCACCGCGGACAGCCGGCTTAGAATTACCCAAAATACTAAGGAAAAACTCAATTTCCAAGGTAAATAAACCGTGTGGAGTTAGGCCTAGGCCTATACCATAGTTCTACTGCTATGCCTAACATGAGCCGTTTATGATAGTGCCAAGTGCTTAAATACAGGTGCACCCATACGTAAAAGAATTCCACAGGCTTGGCCTAAACTATACAAAAACTCGATAGTAGGTTAACCCAGAATAACATTTGTCTAGGTTAGGCTATAGCATGCTACTAGATCTGGCTAAGTTCAGCTAGTATAACTATTCATCCGCGGCATCCTTTAAGCACTCTAACATTGCCTATGCTTGCTATTAATTAAGGGGTGGCTTAAGCTTCCTTCAATCCTTAACCTGTGACTTAATAAAGAAAACAAACACTATATTACATGGGATTAGGCCTACAACAATAATGTATCTAGAACACCCTTACCGTTGCCACTGAATAAAATTCAATGTTAGACAAAATTCAGGATACTATACTCTCTCACTGTAGTCAGTCCAGAAATGGAAAAAAAAATCACGGAAAGCTATTGGCTCACGATGGCCGCCACTTGTCACTGACTGTCACTAAATTACTAATGCTAAATTGTTAACTGAGGTTCCAAGTTCCCATAACGTCCCGCAACTTTCGATGACCACTTTATTTATTTGCTTGTTAATTTAAATTAATTTTAATTCAATTGGCTGTATCGAAACACCAATTTATTCAAATATAATTGGTATCAATCAATATGTGATCCACGATTCAATAAAACACGGCAAAACAAAATATGCCAGGGATTACTGTATTCTGTACTATGCTTACATTGGAAATATTGTAGAACTAAAAGAAAAACTGATAAAGTACTCTTTCTCTCCTTTCTGAGGTTTAGCTTAATTAAAAATCTTTATATAAAAGTAAATTTTCCTGTCCCTGGCCTATCATGTAATAAGAATACTTCTGAAAAGACAAAGGTGAAGAGTAATCTATGGCTAAATAAAAATGAAGGTTCCTAAAATATTGATTTTTAATGATATCATACTATAAATTCATAATTTAAGACATATATTTTTTTATTTAATCTTTTGGAAGTTTTATCATATTTATTATTTAATTTTAAGCTTGTTCCCATTTAGAAAATTCGTAATACTAAAGCTATGGACATCTGTTGGCAATTAGGGTAACTAAATAGCGATGGAATTAATCATTATTGTATTATTATACGCGAAATTCTATTGGTAATTAGTACTCCAAAATATTACATATTATAATGAGAAGTTTTGAGGGTTGTTTTAGCGAATTTATTTATTTGTAAATACAAGAGGCAATCATATTTCTAAAAAGGAAAACATTACTTTATAAAGCGCTAAACAGACAATGTAGTGACATAAGACTGAATTAAAATAATTATTCACAAATATTTTGCTTCCGGAGGGGAAGGGGATGGGAAGAGGGAGGGGATGGAAGAGGGAAGGGGAGAGGGGGAAAGAGGTAAGGGGAAGGACACAGCTAAATTAACACTTGATCGTGTGCTTCGGAAGGGGGAGGGGGAAGTGGGAGGGGAAGGACACAGCTAAATTAGGCTAACACTAGATTGTATGCTCCGGAAGGGGGAGGGCGAATGGAGGACGCAGCTAAATTAACACTAGATTGTATGCTCCGGAAGGGGGAGGGGGAAGTGGGAGGGGAACGACACAGCTAAATTAACATTAGATTGTATGCTCCGGAAGGGGGAGGGGGAAGGGAGGACACAGCTAAATTAACATTTGGAAGGGGGAGGGGAAGGGGAGGAGGAGGACACAGCTAAATTAACACCTGACCGTGTGCTTGGAAGGGGAAGGGAAGGGGGATGGGTGGGGAAAGGGGAGGACGCAGCTAAATTAACACTTGATCGTGTGCTGGGGAGGGGGATGGAAGGGGGAGGGGTTATGTAAAAGACAGAATCTACCAAGTCAAAGAAGTTGTGAGAAATCCGAAGTTTCATACAAATCCTGAGATACTGGGAGAGGTCACTGTAGGGTCACTAGCGGTCACTGCTGACCTATTGATCATGTAAGGTTGTATTGTCACTGGGACTGAGTAACCATACAAAATTTCAAGTCCATCGGACGAAGGGAACAGGTCGAAAATTGAGTTACATGATTTGACCCAAACAGACAGCCAGACAGATGCAGAAGTCAAGTTAAATAAAAACATGTAATAAAAAATATTAAAACAAGTACAAGCTAAAGCAATAATTAGCAACTCATGTATTAAACACGCAAGTTTCAGAATTTGTATGATTTTCTATTACTTACCAACATTCCTCTTCCAAAACCTGTACATTAGTTTTACTGAAAAATTTCCGGATGTCGCCCTTGTTAGCAGTAGATACTGATGGGCATCTAGAAGCTGGAAATGTTTTTCCGAGTGAACAGGTTTAGGAATTTCCTGTTTTATTTTCTTCACTTAAAAGTGGAGGACTTTCAACCTTACTTCAAAGAGGTGAGGGATGAAAGACGCTACAAGCATGATAATGATGATGATGAAAATAATAACAATGATGATAAACCTTGGCAATTCTAAGTGACATTGCTAGATTTGCATTATATGGATAAGTATCGTCGAATTTACAACACTTTTTATGTATTAAAAACCCCGAATCCAATTCCAGAAAAAATGATCCAACAAAATTCAAGAAAAATAAAACTGAAATAGACGAAAGCATTTAATTTTTTTCAGAAAACGTGGGAAAAGAAACAGACGTCTTTCTGATGACCACCAGGGAAATTAAATCCTATATTTCCGCTACGTAAAAGGTGCGAGGTGTATTTACGAACGTCGTTAAGTACGCAATAAAACCTCTGAAACCAACGAAGTAAAAACAGAAACTTTGTTTCTATGATGAAGAAGAAAACTTGATGCGTTTAATGAAAAAGAAAACTTGGTGTCTGTAATGAAAGTGGAAACGTACAGTTTCTAACCCACAAATCCCGAAGACTCCGGAAAGCATAAAGCTTGTAAAAATCGAGAGAGAGAGAGAGAGAGAGAGAGAGAGAGAGAGAGAGAGAGAGAGAGAGAGAGAGAGAGAGAGAGAGAGAGAGAGTAGTTTCACGCCTCCCGACTCTGTTAAATGTCTGAGTTATTTTTCCGGACTTTCGCGTTTCTTTTTCTTTTATTATTTTCCAATATGTGCCCGAGAAAGACTGGCGTGGCCTACTATGCACGCCGAATCTCACGCAACACAGATATATCTGGTCATAGATAAGCAGTCGTTTCAATATTCTCTCTCTCTCTCTCTCTCTCTCTCTCCAGACCAGAAATTTAACGCCTGTAATACTACACCAAAAAAACCATTAACAGCTCCTTCGAAAAACGATGAAATTATTTGAACTATTTTTTTTTTTTATATCTGAAGCGATTCCAATCAGTTATACATTCCACAAGTGGCTGTCCTTCACGTTTCTTTCTGTAACAAATATTTAGGAGTAGTTAGCACAAAACCCAGTCCTTGAATCTCCACATTCTTATTAAGGTTATGCCCAGTCTTCTTTGGTGGCTAGAGTCTAATGCTGGCCTGTCTGTATTATCACATTTCTTCTATTGAATTTGCAATTAAGTGTGACTAACTCAGACTGCACCCTGAGTTAGTCACACTTAACTGCAAATTCAATAGAAGAAATAGAAGAAGGAGAGCAGGCTTAGTAAAGATAACAGAGGTAGATAACAGAGGTGATAAGAGAGTCACGATTGAGATGGTATGGGCATGTGTGAAGGATGGATGACGAGGAGGGAGTGAAGAGGGCTTGGGAAGAAGAACCTGTTAGAGGAAGAAGATCGAGAGGGAGACAGAGAATTAGATGGCGAGATAAAGTGAAGGAAGATATGGAGAGAGAGAAGAGGTTTGGTGGAGGATGATGCCTTTGATGGGAGGCAGTGGAGAAGGCGCATCAGGCAACCGACCCCTTAACGTAGGGTTAACGGTGGGAAAGAACTCAGACTGCACCGTGGCAACGAAGAAAAAGAATTGTGATATAAAACAAAAGACAACTGGTTTGGAAAGACTCATATTTGATATAGCATCTCTAATTTGGAAAATTATCGTTTTCTTTGTAAGTTGTGAAATCTTTGTTCATGAAAAGTCTGGAAACCAGTTACCAAAACTTTCTTTTGTTTACCGGAACCCCATAGTGAAATATTGCCAGAGTTTGTCTTTGAGAAAGATATTTGCAGAATACATGGTTGCCGAGACAAATATTACGCTTTATTGCTTCTGTTCGTGTACAAAGCTCGGTAAATGTGACAGTATACAACGCCTATAAATTCCGCCTCTCACCCCCAGCACCCCCATTAAACTGTAAACGCTCCTGGGAGATATATATTACAGTATTTCCAAGTCCCCAAAACCCAACATTCAACTCCCAACCCATTTCTAAGAGCGGAATGGCTGGGAGATGAGAATGTTGGGATATGATTCGATTTTATCAGTGTCCCTTAGTCGGCGTTTTAGTGAGTTACAGCACTTTGTGCTTTCGGTAACACAAAATCGTCTTCTTGTCTCCCGATCCTATTCTTCATCCATAACCCTCTTTTTTCTGCGGTTGGTGAAGAGGGGGAGGGCGAGGAGGAGGAGGGAGGAGGATAAGGAAGAGGAGGGAAGGAGGGCAAGGAGGAGGAAGAGGTGGAGGAGAAGGATGAGGAAGAGGAGGCAGTCCAAACTTGCAAATTGCATTTCATTTCTGGTATCAGCTGCCTGTCACCCGTGTGTGCCCTCGCATTGCCTTTGCTTGCGCTGTCAGCTGCTGCTTATTTACGGCTTCTCTCGCCCCCCTCCTCCACCGCCGCTGCCTCTTCCGCCAGATGGCATATTTCACGTCCGTTTCTTCGCACCCAGCGGGCGTATTTCATGACCGAGGAGTCCTTCCTTCTCTCCTCCGTCCCTGAGGACTCCCTCGTCCACCTCACCCCACCCTCAGTTTCCGTCCTACCCCATCCCACGACCTGGTCGTCTCAAAGGTAGGCAGGCTCCTGGGGGTAGGGGGTGGGAGTGGGGGAATTTCATTCCACCCAAAGCTAATGCACATTTCCTTACTTCGGAGCCGCGCCATTGCTGCATTCCAGGTCTTCCTGCGTCTTGTAGGATATGAGACTAAAAAATGCTGACGTCACGGGCAATTCCGGCAGCTGAGCTGTTCGTGAGACGCCACATGAGGGCGGCAGTTGCTCGTAACGAACGATAAGATACATCTCCGGAATTAAATTGTTTCTGAAACAACATATCCTGTATCTTACAACGGACTGCAGGGAGAATATCGTACGAATGTCATGAGTGGTTGTACCTGTTGGGGTGGGGTTACCTCGGGGAGGTCCTCCTGTCTCGGAATTATAATATGATGGTTTGCATTTCGACGGAGAATCTATCAGTCACGTCAGTTGTTTCTCTCTCTCTCTCTCTCTCTCTCTCTCTCTCTCTCTCTCTCTCTCTCTCTCGGTGGTGAAAAGTGTACATACTATATTTCTTATTGTTGTTACGTAATGAAAACGCGACAAAAGCTTTTTAACAAGAAAGAGAAGGCCAAAGTCAAGATACTTTGTTTCATTCAAAAATTATTATACATCAGTAGGAAATTTTGTTTACTATTTTTCATTTTAGGCATACCTACAAGCATGCAATAGTCATAAACAATATAATGCGTAAACAGAAACTGGCGATGTTCAGATTCAAAGTAGGCTGCTTAGTATATCGACTGGAAAAGAATATTGTTCTGAATAATATTATGATACGGTATTACTGACCCAAGAAACAGAAATACATTAAAAGAGGCAAATATTGTACAATACTCAGGGGCGTTCCTAGACATTTTGGGGCCAGGGGGCACAGTCACATTTGGGGCCCCTCTTATGAGGTTTGTTGGGGGGGGGAATTTTTAGAATATGAGCAATTGTAGGATCATTTTAAAGGCACCTCTAAATGTAAATTTCAGAAATTTAGCTTGTCCTGTCATAGCAGCAATGGTTAAATTTCGCATTTTGGGCACCCCCCCTCACTTTGGGGCCCGGGGGGCGATTTCAAACAGCTCCCCACCGCCCCCCCTCAGGAACGCCACTGACAATACTAATATTCATAAAAGGACTCTGAGCCTTAAAGGCAATAAAGCCAATAACGTAAGAAAATATATAATGCAATGAAAACTATATCTACAGTAGAATTATGCCACTACTCTAAAATCTAAAGTGTTTTATACGCGCTTGAAATTAGATATATTCCTAAAAAGTCTTTAACACCGATGACGGTGACGAAAGCACCAGGTGAAAAATTCAATGGTTGAATTATTTCTGGGGTTAAATCATTTAGTAACCTGCAATTTAGAACGAAGATATAATTTTGCATTTCCCTATGTTTTCAGGAAGACGATCCCAAGGCTTGGGATTAATTACGTTTGAACTTCTCGGAAGAAATCAAGAATCTTGATGTTTGCCTACTGACTATTTACAATATAATGCACACGTATTTTTACACTGTAGTTTCACTACTGTCGCCATGCAACTCCTCTGGCTTCAAAACGGATATGTGGAAATCCTTTTTAGAGGTTTTTACTATAGAATTTGAATGCTAAGTCGTAAAATATTGCAATTCGCTTGCGAGGAAAAGAAATAACAATTGATGATAATTTCTTCTACTTAAGTATTATTCCAAAAAAACTAAATTCCGTGCGTGTGTTTTCACAGTACATTGGTAGTCATGACGACAGTCTTAGCGTAATAATAACGGTGGTAGATTAGCTATTTCATACAACTCAACAGCCGCACTCAGTTAACTACCTAATACCCTGTTTACTTCAACAGAGGCATATTGGCTTTTAAACGAACTTATTTGACCACCCACACAACCTTCATACATAAATACATACACACACATACATACATTCATATGTATATGTATATATATACACGTATCTCTCCCTCCCTCTCTCTCTATCTATCTATATCTATATATATATATATATATATATATATATATATATATATATATATATATATATATATATATATATATATATATATATATATATATATATATATATATATATATATATATATATATACATACATACATACATATATACATACATACATACATACATACATACATACATACATACACAAACGACGACACATACTAACAGCAACAAAACAGAAATTCCTCTAATGTATCTAAAGTTAAAATACGGACATCAGAAGTCTAAGAAGTTTGAACAATGGAAAACACTTCCTTAAGAAGAGTTACTGTACGTGTTAGCATGGCAGCCAGCAAAGCATGGCCAGACGCCAGCCGCAAACCTGATTTTGGCAGGAAATCCTGATTTCATGATTTAGGAATGGAAGCCTTTCGAAATCATTGCACAAAGTTTCCTTACTGGTAATGGCCATTGCGACAGATGGAATGCTATTGTAACTTGAGGAAACTTATCGAATTCTTGACTGTGAATCTAATTTTACAACAGGGTAATCTTCATGTCTTTTCTTCTAAGGAATAACATGATTGAGAAGTTACGGAAAACCTGTATTTTTAGGTACTTAACAAACAGGATGACATTCTGATTTTCCTTAACATGAGGTTTGGGTTATAGTTTTCTGTAAAAGAAAACTATTGTACCGGCTTTGTCTGTCCGTCCGCCCTCAGATCTTCAAAACTACCAAGGAGGATGGATGTATGATATTTAGGGTAAAATCCCAGGCACTGGGAAAAACTACCAGGCTAGAGGACTGCAAATTGGTATGCTGATCATCCACCCTCCAATCATCAAACATACCAAATTGCAGCCCTCTAGCCTTAGTAGTTTTTATTTTATTTAAAGTTAAAGTTAACCATAATCGTGCTTCTGGCAACGATATAGGATAGGCCACCACCGGGCCGTAGTTAAAGTTTCAGGGGCCGCAGCTCATACAGCATTATATCGAGACCACCGAAAGATATATCTATTTTCGGTGGCCTTGGTTATATGCCGTAGCGGCTGTACAGAAAACTCGATTGCGCCGGAGAAATTTCGACGCATTTTTTACTATTATTTTTAAAGTCTTGGTAAATTTGACCGAAACAAATTTTTTTGTTTCTTATTCTGATCATCAGTAGAGAGCAAACCCTCTTTAGCAAAGACTACAGGAATGAAAATAATATCTGTAAATGTTTTATCAACGTTTTGAGATATTTCTATAAATTTTTATCATTTGGATTTCTTTGGTAAAGTTGGACAGTCCTTGAAATATTCTGGCTTTTTGTCAGTGAGTTCAATTCATTTTTTCAATGAGGCTCAGTATCAATCTGCATATCGACAGTATTTTAAAAAGCTTCTGATTTGCGGTCCTTCTATAAATGAAGGGAAATTGAGAGGAATTCTGGGAGACCGTCAGTGGCTAGACGAACAGAGAATGCAAAACAGAGAACTGGAGTGGGATTAATGACGTTCCAGCGACTCCATCCCCGAATAAACGAACCCACCGAGACAGCAGATGAAAGAAACATTTAATAAATTCCCTTCCGGCTGCAACATGAACAAATGCGACGGCTCCGGCGATAATTGGCGTTGTTAAGTGTGTTCGCTGGAGCGTTTATCTCGCGCGCGATTGAAATCATTTCCGATGAGAGAGGAATCCCAGAGATGGTTTGGCGCTTCGGGTATACGCTGAGAGAAAAGACACGAAATAAAGTTATTATTATTATTATTATTATTATTATTATTATTATTATTATTATTATTATTATTCAGGCAAGACCAGAACAAGTACAATTAAATATGAACAAATATTGGGAATGAATGATAATGTACAAATAGATGCATGATTATTTTGATTTCAACAACGAGTGTTTTTCGATTAAGAGGTGTTGGTTCCACAAGGTGCTAAGCTCTGGGTTGCCAGCAAGGTTTTTTTGGGGGATGAGGTTGCTGGCCCTATACCTTTCTCCATCGTTGATGCGACATTACTAGATTGACCACTGGGTAAATATTTTTCTATGTACACAAACACACTGCTTTATATATGTTTTACACACACACACACACACACACACACACACACACACACACACACATATATATATATATATATATATATATATAGATAGAGAGAGAGAGAGAGAGAGAGAGAGAGAGAGAGAGAGAGAGAGAGAGAGAGAGAGAGGGCGGGGGGGCTGTTACACTTTGATATCGTGAAACATTTAGTAATTTTTCGACGTTGTCAAGAGGGTTTCAATTAAGATAACACAATTTTATAAAGGTTCCCCCTGCAACCTAAGTTGCTTCAGCACATGTAAAAGTGTAAGCCTTGCACCACTGAACTCGATTGCTCATGTAATGCATTCTGCTTTGCCACACGTGTGTGTGTGGGCGCGCGTGCGTGTGTATGTGTGTGCGTGTGTGTGTCTGCACATGAGCGTGACAGAAATGATAGCTGGGACCAATCAGGTTGTTCATAAACCGAAGTATTATAGAGTGTTGGTGATAGTTAAACAATAGTTCATAAATTCTCCAAGATTTAGTTTTATGAACAGTCTATGAATGCCTAATGATTAGCAAGAGAATATGGTGTATATATTCTGATCATTGAGTAACTGCCAAAAGAAACGCGGGTGTGTTTGTCCTTGGTACTTCTGGCAGACGCCTCAAAAAATCTGTCAAAATTTCCCCCTGGTGCCTCACTTCCTCTTTATCTACTTTCTTCTTCTTCTCGTCTTTGTCTGGAACAGAACTTGGCAGCTTTCCCTTTCAAAATATTCAAATTATATTCAGCAACACGGCATTCCTCCACATCATCTCTTGAATTTTACTCTGGCTGGCCTTCTTGGCTCTTGCTCCTAATTTTTCATTCACCTCACAGATCTTAACACACAAAGGATAATAAGTTGGTTCGAGAAGAAATGCATATCTTTATCCGTTCCCTTTGACTCTTTCTTTTTCAGGATGAGCAACTAATCAGATAGGGTGAGGGTCTTGACGAGTCTGAAATATCAATGTTTCAGATTTTTTTATTTATTTATTAATTTTTTTTTTCACAAAATAAACGAATATGACACTGAACGATAAACAAGAATTTACCTGAACTATATCTCATTTCGTCGACTCCTGATCGAGGTAGGGCGGACGAGCAGGTGTCGTTAAAAACTCATTATGCCTCTGTTGACGTAAGCAGCAAATTATGTGCCTCTGTTGGGCGATTTCAGTGGTTGCAACCAGTCTTAAAAGGGGCTACAGGCTAGTAAAGTCATACAGAAAGAGCACCTACAGTTAAATGTCATAAACACACGCCTGCAATTTATCGCACACATATCACAGACAAGTTGAAAACAAGTCAACGCCCACACGTGGAGAACGAACTTTTGGCAAATGCTGGATAATCGCATGAAGCACTAGCTAGAACTACCAGTAAGTCGTTGACTTATATTCCAGCCTGTTTGTGGTGTATGGTCGACAAGTTGCTGACGTGTTTATGACGTGGTTTACTGCAGTGTGGGCTCATCTTAATCGTCATTTACCGTGAATTAGAGAAAGGTTGTTTCAGCTACTTAAAGACAGCGGTTACCCTCAACAAAAGCCTCAGTACAGCCATTGTGAAAGAACTAGGGAAGTGATTTAAAGACGACAGCCAGACATGATTACAGACAGAAGAAAACAGAAATGGTCTACGCTGCTGGAATTATACGATTTCCCCAAGAAGGACAACGAAGAACCATAAAAGCTATTGTAAATAGAACCTGCTGGGCATTCTCATAAAACTGACGTCAGCATATAACATAAGAATAACAGAACGAAAGACCTGATCATGAAACGGATCTTTGTCTTGCAACAGGCAAAACAGGAGGGGGTTATATGCTAATTTGTATGTTTAGTAAGGGCTGTGTCCTCCACTCTCTCGTAGGCCTTGCCTCAAATGATCTGCCGAAACCTCAGTCCGTTCATGCTTTAGAAGGAATCATTGATAAAAAAACATTTAAAAAGGACCTAATTTGATACTGATATTTTCATTAATTATACAGAAAACACAGAAAGTATGAAAATATTTTTTAGGTAAAAATAATTAAAAATGGATCTTATGAACATGGAAAGGCAGCCTTAAGTAAAATGTCTGGATTATTTACGCTTCCTACGACCATTGTAAAAGGATTGCTCGACCTTTCATATGGTTGTGGGTTACCCTGCTACTATACTTTGACTTAACCCACGGTGGTTAATCCTGACCAGCGTTCTCAATTGGTCTTTAAATGAACCTATCACCCTTTTTGATGAGGATACAACTACCAGTATTGTAGCTATTGCCATTCACTTGCTCTTTGTAAACAGTGGCTGAGGTTGTGAATAACAAGTAAAAAATGTGCGGAAGTTTCTTCAGCTCAACCGAGTTCTATGTACAACGTACAATGCTGTATGAGCCGTGGCCCATGAAACTTTCAGCCACGGCCCGGTGGTGGCATGTCCTATAGCGTTGCCAGACGCACGATCACGGCTAATTTTAACCTTAAGTAAAATAAAAAGTACTGAGACTAGAGGGCTGCAATTTGGTATGTTTGATAATTGGAGGGTGGATGGTCAACATACCAATTTGCAGCCCTCTAGCCTCAGTAGTTTTTAAGATCTGAGGGAGGACAGAAAAAAGTGCAGACAGAAAAAAGTACGGACAGAAAAAGTGCGGACAGAAAAAAGTGCGGACAGAAAAAGTGCGGAGAGAAAAAGTGCAGAGAGAAAAAGTGCGGAGAGAAAAAGTGCGGACAGAAAAAGTGCGGACGGACAGACAGTTTTCTCTTATAGAAAACTAAAAAGTCAAAATTTAGTCTTCACCTTCATTCTCGAAGATTTTTTTTAATAGATCTTGAAAATCATCTTCGTAGATGGAAGAGGCACATCTAGAATTGACAAAGCGGCTTAAAAACCACTTCGTCTATTGCAGTCTCCTTTGATGAGATTTTTATTCTTAATATTTATGTAAATACAGTCATAAGGAACAGTTAAAAAAGTTGACAACTACAGTAGCTCAGCAAGTTTCTCAGAACTGATATACAAAGGGATGAAATGAATGTAACTGATTAACTGAAAGAAAAACACCCCGATATGAAAATGGTACTATAACATCCAAATAACAAACAAATCAAGCTAGAAAAAAATAAAGACATATACATGGGTACCTTTTCAAAAAATAAATATATAAAAAGATTTTTTTGAAAAGTGATTAAGAAAATATTTCGCATGAATTCATGAAGACAAAAGGTAAATGTCAGTTAATCGTCCTATACAATATTTTCGTAAAAAAACGGAATAAATGTAACGTAACGAACAACTTTGGGGGATAAAAATCACAATTTTACAAATTCGAATTTTAAACTGGGTCGATTGGTGAGTGGCGGGTGGGGACCGAACCACGGATCTTGCTTATGCTAACCTAGTGCTCTACCACTCACTAGTGCAGAATTCCAGTCCTTTGTGAAGTCTGATGAAAGCTTGATTATAAAAAAGTTAAGTATATCTTAGTTTAACCACACCACTGAGCTGATTAACAGCTCTCCTAGAGCTGGCCCAAAGGATTAGATTTATTCTACGTGGCTAAGAGCCAATTTTTACCTAGCAACGGGACCTACAGCTTATTGTGGAATCGAACCACATTATACCGAGAAATGAATTTCTATCACCAGAAATAAATTCCTCTAAATCTTCATTGGCCGGCCGGAGTCTCGAACTCGGGCTTAGCAGAGTGCTAGCCGAGAACTCTACCGACTCATCCAACGTGGAACTAAGATTGATTATAAAACATGAACATGGAATCAGTTGGCAAAAGAGTCTCAGAACAAAAGCATTTGTAAAAGTGAAAACACTGGGGTTTGGAGCAGTTGGAATGCCCTGAATAAAATATGATTTATCAGCGTTTGAAGGTGAAGATTGCATTTTCATAACTGTCTCGCAGTGACGGCAGCCAAAACAGGCACATACAAATAACCCTTGCAAATCCAACAGATGCTAATACGCAAAATGAGAAAAAGCGAAAACTACTTTCGCGTTTGTGTGAAGAAGGGCGCTCGCCCCTAATGCAGCTTTGAAAATATTCTCTGTTGATAGCGGGTAAGAATTTACACCTCCCGCTAAAATGTCGTGGGTCTTTTTACTCGCCCTTTGGCTCTCTCTCTCTCTCTCTCTCTCTCTCTCTCTCTCTCTCTCTCTCTCTCTCTCTCTCTCTTTTATGTTAGAATGGCAATAAGGGTGAGTATGCGAACGAGAGCCGTAAAATGCAACACTACGAGGCCTGAGCTGTTGTCAATTTGGTCAAGTGATAAAATATCCAGGGGGTTAAAAGCACCTTCCGTTCGATTCCCTGCAGTTGACTCAGGCTTCCTCTTCATCTTCCCGCCATTTGGCGATAGAGGCCGAGGAATCGGAATCCGATGACGAAGGGGCATATTGAGGGCCATGGAGCGAGAGAGATAGTAATAACTAATTTCAATCGCGAGAACGTTCATTGGCCTTAAGACTCCCTCTCGGGTTTATCAGGAAAGTGAAGTGTGTGTGTGCGTGTGTGTGCGCGCAAGCCGGGAGTCCTAACACGAAAGATATGAGCATAATCCAATGAGGTTCGGCCCTATTCCAACATTTCACAGGCGAACAAAGTGAAAATCCCCGAGATCTATAACTCCTGCTCTTAATGGTAATAGCAGTTGACTTTGGCTGAGGTGGCATGATGGAAGGTTATAGGAGACTTCACACTCTCCCTTTTGAATGCCAGATTACCCGAAAATTATTGGAACCCTTTAGGGAGGCTGCCAAGATACACACGCACACACACACATGCACACACTTCCACACTTGCATACACACACACACGCACACTCCTTCCCATCACAAAGGATACACTCATCTTCTCTGTATCGTTTTATATAATGTATTGATAAAACCCAAAGAGATTTATGATCTGTCCCAAGTGATCCCGCAACAGATAATGTCTTCATCTCCACTGGCGTCCCATCAGGATATCGTATTCCTATACAATCTCGGATGATATAAATAATCATTCACTGGAGGGAGATAAGGAGATTCCTTCGTTTTCTTTTCTCGGGTGATATGGGAGGACTGTAATCTAATTTACACCAAATTTTTTCGTTCTACTTCTGCAGTCGATTACGCAATATCTATACTTTAAAGGCAAGTGAGACATTTAAGTCACGACCAACTACGATGAAAATGACGATAAACTTAAGACAAATGGAGACAACAGAATACAGGAAAAAGGCCACGTTGCTAATGGCACCTTTAGGTTATCAAGTGCCATGAGAAAGGGAAACAAAAGTTAGATAGAAAAAGTGAGTTCAATGCCCTATTCGCTGCTTTTAGGACAAACTCTTATTTTAAAGAGTCGACTCTTCTTAAGATGGGTAAGACAAGGAAACTTCTGGAACATGAACAGCTTTCCTTTCCATCCTTTTTCGAGTTTCAAATAAAGGGTTTGTGGGAAACTATACAAACAGCAAGGGTCAGTAAGTTGTAAGTATATTATACACACACACACACACACACACACACACACACACACATATATATATATATATATATATATATATATATATATATATATATATATATATATATATATATATATATATATATATATATATAGAACACAGTTCTTGCTCCTAACGCTGTTGCGCCTCAAGAAAAGGTTTGTTTTTATTAATTAGAAATTTTGCCAAAGAATGCAGGGAAGAGAAAAGCGCAATACTTGAATTGCGACTGCAACAACCATGCGAAGAACACAAAAGGATAATTCACAACTTTTTTTAAATGTAGACAATACTGAAAAGATTAAATAAAAGAAATAAATGAATTATTAGAGCTAAAGAACACCACGCTCAGGCGCCGTTGCCAAGGCAATGAGTCATGTGTACATAATGAAACTTACTTGAACTGACTTGCATGGAGCCGTTTCAGAGGCATATCGTTACTACTACTACTATTACTAATAATTGCCAATGGTTGACATTCTGTGCCTGAGACATTGTTCCGTCCTTTTGCTCTCCTTGAAGACTAGACTGGGCATAGTCTGCTAAACCTGATCAATTTCCCTCTCAGTCAAACTTTTACCTCCTACAGTCATCTTTCAGCTATGCCCCGTGTCTTCCCTATGGTTGAGTCACTTTTTCTGTACGGTACTCAGTTTTTAACAGATTATACAGGTCCAAAGGTGTTTATATGTGTATATATGTATATATACATGTATTTATGTACACACACATATATAATATATATATATACACAGTATATATATATTATATATATATATATGTGTGTAATTATATATACACACACACACGGAAATGCACTCACTGTTAATTGTCAAGCATGCCTGATAATGTGAACACACCTACAGCATGTATAATGCGCTGATGTATGTATCTAAGTAAAAAAGCGAAATAGGTTACAAGTCGAAATAGTTTTGCATTTATGTGTGGAGAGAGAGAGAGAGAGAGAGAGAGAGAGAGAGAGAGAGAGAGAGAGAGAGAGAGAGAGAGAGATTATCACATGAATTATAAGAAGAAACCATAAAACCCCATTACCTTAATGGAGCTTAATAGGATTTATAGAGTCCGTGGGTGAGAGGGCGGAGGAGGGAATGGAAGAGATAATATGAAAATAAGATACCCGAGTTGTTTGCGTCTGTAGCTCGTCAGGAAAACAACGTTTTCCACCGCACACGTTTACCGAGTAAACAGTCCATAGGCTCGGTAATGAGGTAATAATAACCACCTCATCTAATTAAAACTTTTAATCTGATTAAGCAAGCTATGCATCACTGAATGTACGTGCGAGGAATATAGCAAGTCTCTTACAGACTTCCTTAACGGCGATGTAGATGAACAGTAGCCTATATCATAACCCTTGCTGTAATCGAGATATACAAAGGAAACGTTTTGGATTCTTGCATTTGAAGAGAATTGCACGTATACTTAAGCTTCCTTCTCCATCGTAAAGGAGAGGCGGAGAGGGCAGTGTAAAAGGAGGGAGAAGAGGAGGAGGAGGAGGAGGAGGAGGAGGAGGAGGAGGAGGAGGGTTTATGCGGGTTCGGAGTGATTATGAGGGAGATAGGTAGAGTCTTATGAGGGGGAAATGGGTGCTGGCTCTCATAACAAAAGGTAAAAGTTTCGGAGGGTCTCATCCTTCATAAGTGGTTAAAATTCTTGAGATCCCAAGGAGGGGAACAGAGGAATGGGGGAGGGGGTGGGAAACATTCGATATAGGGAGTAGGGAGTAGGAAGGAAGAGTAGTAAGAGAGGAGGAGGAGGAGGAGGAGGAGGAGGAGGAGGAGGAGGAGGAGGAGGAGGAAGAGACAGAGGGTCTGGCGCGCCTGGCCTTTTCGCTCTGGTAAACAACGAGGAATCTTAATTAAATAGCCCTCCGACGTTAGGTCTCGCAAATATTTTGAAAAGTCCTACGGAAGGCTCGTGGTGAAATTTCCTGTGACAGTGAGAGAGAGAGAGAGAGAGAGAGAGAGAGAGAGAGAGAGAGAGAGAGAGAGAGGGGAGGGGTTGGGGAGTGGCTTTTATCCAAATGTAAAAGGGGTTTAGTCGTTAATATTTACAGTGAATGACTGCAATCTGTAATAACATATTCTACATCTGAAAAGACAAAATCCGGATATAGATTCCAACAGCGTAGCTTGTGGGATACGCTAATGGAAATTATATCCAGACTGGCTTCGTTGCAACAAGGCAACAAATCACACTTAAAAAATTATCCCTCTGGGAAAATGTCTACCTATACATAAGTATTACACACATACATACATGAACAGTATCCGTCACAGCATGACTTCATAGTTGCAAGATCAAGAATGGTTTATTACAATAAATACTATTATTATTACTAGCTGAAAACCCGGCGCTGCCAGGGAAAACTCTGAATGACAACCGATAAACTCTCTCTCTCTCACTTTTTTCCTCTTTCTCCTCCCTAACACCCACCTTTACTCTCTCGTTTCCTCTCCCTCTCACACTTTCTTTCTCTCTCTCCCTCCCTCTCTCAGTTCCTCTCCCTCTAATTCTCTCTCTCTCTCTCTCTCTCCAATCATCCCCGTCTCTTTCCCTCTTTCTTTTCCTCAACACCCCTTCTACTCTCACTTTTTCCCCTCTTTCTCCTCCCTAACACCCACTTTACTCTCTCTCTCACTTCCTCGACCTCTCACTCTCTCTCTCTCTCTCTCTCTCCCTCTCTCTCACTTCCTTTCCCTCTCACTCTTTCTTTCTCTCACTCTCTCCCTCTCTTTCTCAGTTCCGCTCCCTCTCATTCTCTCTCTCTCTCTCTCCAACCATCCCTGTCTCTTTCCCTCTTTCTTCTCCTTAACATCCCTTCCACTATCAGTTTTTAACTCTTTCTCTTCCCTAACACCCACTTTACTCTCTCTCTTTCTTTCTCTCCCTCTCTCTCTCACTTCCTCTCTCTCTCTCTCTCCAACCATCCCTGTCTCTTTCCCTCTTTCTTCTCCTTAACATCCCTTCTACTCTCAGTTTTTAACTCTTTCTCTTCCCTAACACCCACTTTACTCTCTCTCTCTCTCACTCTTTCTTTCTCTCCCTCTCTCTCTCACTTCCTCTCTCTCTCTCTCCAACCATCCCTGTCTCTTTCCCTCTTTCTTTTCCCTAGCACCCCTACTCTCTCTCTCTCTCTCTCTCTCTCTCTCTCTCTCTCCAACCATCCCTGTCTCTTTCCCTCTTTCTTCTCTATAACACCCCCTCTATTCTCTCTTTCTCTCTCACTTCCTCTCCTTCTCATTCCCTCTCTGTCATCCCTTTCCCAACCACCATCCATTTTGGTGCCATTGATGTCTTACCCCTACAGTATTCTTTCCCAGATAGTGTCATAATGTATACCGAAATTAGGTATGATAAATTCGTTAACTTACTAAGTCTACGGACATAACCAGCCCCGTTTCACTGGCAGAACCAGTCCCGTTTCTGTGAAGCCTTTCCACACCCACCCTCTTTGGTGCCAGTGGTGTCTTGCTCCCACAGTGTTTTTTTTCGAGATAGTAAGTCATATGTATACCAAGTTTGGTTGAAATTGCTCAATGCGTTTCAGAGTGTATGTGGAACATACACACTCACACATACATACATACATCCATTTTTATATATATAGATGATGATGATGATGATGATGATTATTATTATCCAGAATGCATAGCCATAACATATGAAAATTTCACAGCAACTTGAGTGATGTAAACATCACTTCTTCTACAGAAATCGATCATGATATCGAAATTTCCTCAGTAGGTAAAACGCCTAGGTGACCAAACCTCTGTTACTGATGATAATACTTTGAAGCAATCAACGTAACGTGGTTTTGATTTTATTGATTCAATAAGCATGATCGATTACGATGAGCTATAAAATTCGGGAAACTTTGCTTTCATCTTCCCGAGTCAGCGTGATAGTTACTCTCTAGAGAAAGCAGCAAAACTTCTACAAACATAAACTAACAAAATATCAACCTTGATCGTGTTCCACTAAAGTACTTCTGTCAATAACTCAAAATAGCACTTAACGTCAAAAGTAACGAAGGCAAAACTAGAGGCATATATTATGAAGCAAACACGTCGATGGCAATATTCACTTACATTAATCCAGTTGTCTTCGTGCTAAATACGTATGTAAAAACATTGATAAACTTCGTAATCGGTGAAATACTAATAAACAAAAATA
This sequence comes from Macrobrachium rosenbergii, assembly GCF_040412425.1. Taxonomy (NCBI): domain Eukaryota; kingdom Metazoa; phylum Arthropoda; class Malacostraca; order Decapoda; family Palaemonidae; genus Macrobrachium; species Macrobrachium rosenbergii. The sequence goes on from NC_089755.1 coordinate 30,565,437, forward strand.
CCACTTCTTAATTTTAAGAAGAAAGTTAGTTTTTCAGAATAATTTGGAATACCACTAAATATAAAACAACTTCCTCTACAAGTAGTATGGAAAAAGGGCATACACCATTCTCATTCAGGCACTGTGAGCGGGAAAGGAACAGAAAGGTAAGTACTTCCACTCAATAATCCATGTATCATTTTGTAATAAAATGATGTGAAGTGATTTTTATAATCCTGAATATGGCCACTATCCTCAACATTGTATTTTGAATGTATCCATGGTGAAACTCGAGTAAAAATTGACTTGATTATGATGTTCTGTAAATGCCGTTTCGTAACATAATCATATCTTTGTATGTCGTTATCTGCTATCATCATTTTAGAGTTAGGATTTCCTTCCAGTCCTACTTATCATGAAAACAAATCGAACTATTGAAATTAAATAAAGGTAAGAAAACATGACTTCTGATCCTCTATTTCACTTTTTCATCTTCCCGCGATCTTTGATCATCGCTCCAATTACATAAAGGAGAAAACGTCGTCGGCAATCAGAGGGGAATTTAAGTATTTGTCTTTCTGATTTGGCGGTATTGTGAATCATCTTCTTTGGCAGACCGCCGAGAAACTGCCCGGCCAACCGCCAGCGGAGCTCTCGATAATTCCGATTGACAGCGCTAAGGGCCATTTGTTTTCCAACCCGGATCTCGCATTCAGCACAACGGCGCTTAAGTGGATTCTCCGAACGCTGATCCTTGCGAGGCTGTAGGATGAAGTTTGAACGTTTAAGTTGGGTAATATCTGCTGATTAGACAAACGATTTCAAGAAGAGCTGATCAACAATTCTAGGAGATGGCTGATCTGCTAAGAATACAACGACATATGAACAACTATATCACGAAAACGATGACGGTGACAATGAGACTACTGCTAATGACTACTGCTACTACTACTGCAATTGCAACTACTAACAATAATACTAACACTACTTTTATTGCAAATGTATCCACTGGCCTATAAATAAAATAAGAAAATAATTGTTCTACATTAGATTTCATTCTTCGTAAATTAGCATCTAAAGAAAACTTCCTAGAAATCAATAATAGTCATAAGACTAGCAGTGGTTTTCTTCAAATGAATATGTTTATTTCACTGGGATACTAATAGCGACCAAACATGATTAGCAAGGCAAAAGATTCTTACAAAAATTCAGAATCACTCAAGCGCCAAGATTAAGAGAGAAATAGATTTTGGATGTTAAATGGAATGTGCATCCTTTTATTCTCTTCCTGTGAGTAACACAGGTAATCTGCGGGAACCAAACTCCATTTTCAGGCTTGTCGTCCTTCAGGCTAGGGCCAGCCTTCTTCATCTAACGGTCTTATTGAAAGACGCGTAGTAATGATAGATTTTGCCAAGATTCAAGACGGCATGTAACAACTCTACGGTCGGAGCTTGCCATTTCGACCCTCTTATTTTACAGGATACAGCACCCAGAACGTATGATGTACGAGGTAAGGAATTCACATGAATTCAAAATCTTAAGACCTTCTTCAAAGTATAACTTTTTCACATGCAATCATTTTATAACAAGAAACAGATAGTGTGAAAGAGAGAACCCCAAAAAGTCAGTTACAGAGGACAATTCAAATATAAATAAATCGTAACATCATACGGTCAAAATATAAGTTCCCACCATTTTGTGGCGTGGCAATTTTTGAAATCATACATGAAAAATAGACATTGTATTAAAGGAAAATGGATGTAAACATATCTTTATGAACTTTTTGTAACAACAGAATTTCTCCTGGCATCAATTCTGGATGCAGGAGATAAATTTCGATTCCTTCTTACTGATTACAGAACTTGTAATTTCGAGTCTCTTGTCTCTATTTTCTTGGGACGAATTGGTCGAATCGTTCAACCCCCTTACGAAGCAGTCATTATTACTTAGTTTAAGATAAAAACTTCAAGTCTTTTTGATGTAGTCCTTCAGAAATACCGATTTTTACTGTGAATTTCAGCTGACTTTGGAAAAATTCTAAGGTATATGCACGCATATTTCAGTTCGATGCAACTCTGGAAGGTTTCGTTTTGAGACATTATGAAACCCCACGTATTCTTATTACCTATATAAAGTCCTTAAAATGAGAACTGTTATTTGTATATTTATTGTTATTATTAATAAAATGCATTCAGCTATCATGCCTTTCACGTAGTCTTCTTCATTATCACCCAGGGAGCATTATCAGCCAGATCTTCAAGTCCCTTTCCCTTAGTCACTGTCGAAATTCTAATCAGCTATTCCATTATCTGGAAATTCCATAGTCATACGACTGTCATTTGTCTGTCTAGAATGTTAACATTAGGCTTTGCTTTGATGACCATTGCATACTTTGTCTTTGATCAAAGTTTTGTCTGCTTTACGAACTGCCTCTGATTTTGGACAATTGCTGTCGGGCCATTCCATTTTTCATTTCACCGATTCCAGCCATTATGGTCGAAAAACAAGTTAAAAATGCGCCGAAGTTTCTCCGGCGCAATCGAGTTTTCTGTACAGCGTATAATGATGTAAGAAAATCTCAGGCACGACCTATGAAACTCTCAGCCGCGGCCTATGAAACTTTCAGCCACAGCCCGGCAGTGGCCTGTTTTGTTGGCACATATAGCGGTGCCAGACGCACGATCATGGCTAACTTTAACCTGAAATAAAATAAAAACTACTGAAGCTAGAAGGCTGAAATTTGGTATGTCTGACGATCGGAGCGTGGATGATCAACATACCAATTTGCAGCCCTCTAGCCTCAGTAGTTTTTAAGATCTGAGGGCGGACTGACAGACAAAAAAGCCGTCTCAATAGTTTTCTTTCACAGAAAACTGAAAATGGGACTCTCTGAATTACACAGCACTGCTGACATTATGTCGCTATCGAGTACATCATCATGGTTCTTTAACAGAGTTGAACAGATCGTATTTTATTTTCCTTCCTTGTATTACAACGTGTATGATAACTGTTTGCATAAATTATATTAGGATCAGAAAACGTCTTTTTACTTTCGACGAACATAAAAGTTTTTCGTTATTGTGTAAGTTGAGCAAATTCAGTTTTGGGTCTCATTTCAGTGTTTGTTTCAGTTGGAGATCTGAAGTTCGCAAAGTCTCTCTTAATTTTATATTTTCATTATTTTACTGTTATTTATCTTGTCTCTATGTCTCTAAGGTAACAAACTACTTAAAATTTCATCAGTTTTGTCTTTAAAATGTTCATGATTTGTAAACACTTTTTATGCACATCTTCCGAACACGAGTTGTGTTTGCGTGTATGTCTGCGTGCACAAAGCACCTAAATGCGAATTTTTATAGACGTTAATTCCACAGAACTGCTATTAAGCAAAACACAAAAATCTAAAACTGATTAAGTTAAAGGGACGAAATCGACCCTAAACAAGTTAAAAAAAAACCAGCTGAAGATAAAGGGTTTCCCTGAGCCTTATACATACATGTATTTGCACACATGGTTAAGAAGTCACTTCGCTGTGACAGATACGAGCATAAAAGCAACTGAAAGCGACTTCACAGCTCCTTCTACCCGAACACCAGCCGCGCTTCTCTCTCTCTCTCTCTCTCTCTCTCTCTCTCTCTCTCTCTCAAAAGATACTTGACGGGCTCGCAAGGACTACTCGCACATCGCAACCACGCAAGCACCAGGCAGCAAAGTAACGCGAGCGAAGTGCGCCGCCATGCTTTATGAAAAGCACTTAGCGCCAAAACAAAAGAGGATCGAGAATAAGAGAATGAGAAAGATAAGCCCATGAATCTCTCGGAAGTTTATTAGTGGGCGAGAACAAACAAGCGTGAAAAATGGCTCTTCCTTTTTCAGTTTTTTTTATTTTTTTACTCTTTTTTTTATCTTTCGCTTTTGTAAAGAGAATGAAAGAGGTTCTTGGTTGAAAATGGCACGAGCTAATGAACAAACAAGCTGCGGGTTCTCCGCGGGACGGAGATAAACAAGAAAATTCAAAGGCTTAGGAAATACTAACAAATGTTTTGCGGTTTCATAAGTTGGGTATTTGCTTTCCTCTAAGTCGCAAGCAAGCAGAAATGCAAAGGCGAAGTGGTCAAAAGAGGTCAGGTCGCACAAAATTGAGAAATGGGCAGAAATTCGATGCCTATTCGCGTGTCCAGCAGTCATTCAGAAAACAAAGGAAATGGATTTTTCCACACACACACAAACACACACACACACACACACCATACAGGACGTGGTGGTGTGGAGTCTCTTTCCTACCCATTCAACCAAAATTTAAGAATTTTTCTAATCCCCTCCCCTCTCCCAAGACAAAAATTAGGAAATATAGTTGGGGACCAAAAAACGAAATTATGGAAATAGGAACTGACACCAAAGAATTAAGGAAATTTGGTTTACAGCCAGTATACTAAGGAAATAGGCTTCTTAGAAAATAGGGTTTATAGCCAATAAATTATGGATATAGGGTTAGCAGACTCCCAAAATTAGGAAATAGATTCAACAGGCAGATAAGTTTTGAAGCTCCCCCCATAATTAGGAAATAGACTTGGCAACTCAAAATAATGGTAAAAATAAAATTTACAGACAAAAATAATAGGAATGGATTTTCTAGCCCCCCAAAAGTTAAGGATTTTATTTGCGAACACAAAAACAATAAGAAATAAGTTTTGCAGCCGAAACAATATAAAAAATAAGCAATAGGTGAGTAAAAGAATAATAAAAAACACCAGACAACTGATTTACGACTTAGAGAGCAAACATGTTTTGCACACATCTCAAATGGGGGAATAGAGGAATAAGGGAATAAGGGAATGGGTGAATAAGGGAATAGGGGGTTCGGCCAAAAAATTGAAGACAGTAGAATTTGTAATTAATAAAGAAAATAAAATTAAGATAATGCCTTTTTTAACCAAAAAATTAGTATTAAGGTAATACCTTTTTCACATAAGCTTTGTACCTTAGGTAAGTAAGGAATAAGGCTTTACAGCCATGGCAAGTAAGCAAATTTGTTGTAGTCAGACAAAAGTATATGAACAATCTCGCAAAGATATAGAAAAAACAGCAGTAGATAAGCAAATGTGGACTCGAATATAACGTTTCGTTGGTGGTACTTACTTTTTTAAATGCTCTCTGTAATGAACAGAGTAGAAAAAAGGAAGAGGAAGAATGAAGAATAAAAAGACAATTCAAACAAGAAGGATAAGATTAAGGTTTACATCTTTGCACAAAGGTATTTCATTCGCTGATCATGTCTTAATGGAGAGAGAGAGAGAGAGAGAGAGAGAGAGAGAGAGAGAGAGAGAGAGAGAGAGAGAAGAATATAAAGAAGCGAAAGAGATGATGGAAAGGAAATGCAAAGGTTTCAGTCTCGGTAACCGAGTTCTTCTCGTCTCTCCTGACGTCTCTCTCAGCCGGGATCCATCAGGCTTTACCTCTTCGTCGTCTTCTGCCTCAATGCCGCCATGATCTCACTACACTCCATCTAATCATGGCCTGTTACTCGTCTTATGACGGAGCTCCCTGCGCATAAGACATTAAGGAAAACAGGCACAACGGAAGGAAAGAAGAAGAAGAAGGAGAAGATGTAGGAGGAGGAGAAGAAGAAGAAGAAGAAGAAGAAGAAGAAGAAGAAGAAGAAGGGGAAGATATTTTCCGTTTTGTTTTTATGGCGTCTCCTAAAGTCCCATCGCTCGCCTGAGCAATTCTCGCTAACTGAAATTCACAGCGTGATTTTGTTTTCTTCGATGCGCTATATAAACCCGAAGCTTCCTCCAGCTCACAGCCATTATCATAAAAAGCCAAAAGTGTATATATGTAAATTTGATTATCCTCCCGAGAGAGAGAGAGAGAGAGAGAGAGAGAGAGAGAGAGAGAGAGAGAGAGAGAGAGAGAATGTGTTTGGAAGGTATGGTCCGAGTCCAAAGTCATATTGCATATTTGAGCCATAAAACTAATGGAGTGGTTTCCATGCAACTCCCACTAAACATTAACTCTGCGCCTTGCCTCCATGTTTACAACTCTCTCTCTCTCTCTCTTTCCTTCTCTTTCTCTCAGTCTCTCTGTCTCTCTTTCTCTCCCTCTGCATCATTAGGGCGATAAAGGGCGATGGTTCTTATGGTCGTTCAGCCCCTGACTTCCGCACTAGCTGTCCTTCCTTAGTGACATCAGAGGCATGAAGATTTCTGCCCTCCAGAGAACAGTTCAGGAGACTGTACTGTTTCTCCCCGGCCACCTCCCCCACCCCTCTCTCTCTCTCTCCCTCTCTCCAACAGTGGATAAAACATATCATGCACTTAACTTTGCCCAGTCCTTTTCTGATTAAGGGTAGGAAAATAAAAAAAGGCTGTCTGACACAAGGAACAAGATTGAACGTAGCTCAAGTGTCCAACAATGGCAGCCACTGCAGGGAAACCTGCAAGAACATCGGCAGCAACACCCACCTGCAATTGCGACAACACAACAACAGAAACAACGTCGTAACAGAGAGCTCGTCGTAATGAATATCCAAACACAATGGATCGTAAACTCTCAGGGTAGTCGGGAACGTAATCAGCGACTTGAGTTGGACTTGCCAGCAGTTTCCTTTCCCCAACAAGTACTCATCATCTTACGTAATTATAACCATTCGACCTTGTCCCGAAATATTATTATTTTTCTTAAGAAATATTATTATCATTTTTTTTTTATAATTATGTCTACCCTTTCCTGTCTGATTGCGGTGTTGGTGACGATTTTTCTCCAAAACTATCCTCCAAAAGTATTTGACCTTGACTTGTATTTCAAGGTCACAGATCTGCTTCAATGGCGAAAATTTAGATAAATTCTACGCTGGATACCTAAAGCTATACCATTTAGAGATCCCTGGTCTTCAGGTGGAACGTTTATTTTAGAAAATCATGATTTGTGATACCTATACAGTATATCTGATATCCTCTATTTATCTGTCAATGAAAAAATGACCCGCAGCAATATTAAAATTATTGATTATTAACTGAAGGTTCAATGACAAAAAAAAAGTTCAAGAAAATTTTTTAGGATGTTTGAATCAGTACATGTATGCGCGTAACCTTATTAGTGATTATAGTTCGTATATTGTTTCATTTCCTCTTGAATGAACACGAAACATATTCTAGGTGAAGTGTTTTCAGTTTTTGCTTCACATCTGTAAATAGAGACCGGCTCAGTTGTATTTAATTTCTTAATAAAAAAAAGCCTGAATAAATACTAAACAATGAACATTTTTTTGGCAAGTATACATTCCGAGATAACATTCAGAATCTAAATATTTTTCTTTATCCTATAATATTTTTTCTTGCTTCTTGGAGTGTTTTATCTATAAACTCGGAATCATTACTATGTTAGTTAAATACCTCTTTAAGATGAATAATTTCGTGTTCAATAAATTCGTTATTACATATTTTATAAAATCTTAAATATAAAATCGAAACAACTCCCGATTTTGTAGATTCTGAGTGGTCAGCAAAAGGCATGTTTATATGAGAGGCTATCTACAAATTCTGAATTTCTGTTAGTCAGTTTCAGAGCGGACTGCAAGCTTTGAGTTTAATAGAAGAACGGAGAGAATAAGGAACAACAGCAAAAACGGCATCAACATACCTTACCTGAAGTATGTCAGTCTAAAATGTTCAGTTTTTCCTTGTTCTCTCTCTCTCTCTCTCTATAATATACATATATATATATATATATATATATATATATATATATATATATATATATATATATATATATATATATAATATATATATATATATATACATATATACATACATACAATGAGAGATATATATATGAGAGAGAGAGAGAGAGAGAGAGAGAGAGAGAGAGAGAGAGAGAGAGAGAGAGATTTACATACCCTTCATCGGCAGATTACATTTTCTTTTATCAACACGACAAAAATAATAATTTTATGGAAGTTCTTTGGTGGCTTTTTCCGCAATCAGTAAACGATCAGTCTAATATTCCCTTTCATTTTCTGCGACACAAAATATAGTTTTGTCTGCTAAAAATAAATGAGTTTATTAGCTTCTGGAGAAAAAAATATCAAATAAGAATCATCACAGATTTGTTTCATTACGAGACCCCTTCTCCCTATTATATCTTATTTATCCCCTTGCTTTTGATCTTCTGTTTTTACCTATCATATCGCACTGATCTTCTGCTTTTTAGCTTCTATTTCACTTATATATATTTTTTTCTCCAGTTTATTTTATTCGTCCTCTGCTTCCAATTATCATAATTATCTTATTCATTTCCTGCTTAAGATCCCCTGCTACCAGTTATCACAACTTATTCATCTCCTGCTTACGATCCTCTGTTTCCACTGATCATATTAGCAACCTCCTGCTTATGATCTTCTGCTTCCACTTATCATAATGATCTTATCCTCTGGTTCAGCAGATCACAATTACATTATTCATCTCCTGCTTACGATCCTCTGCTTTCACTTATCATAATTATATTGTTGATCTCCTGCTTATGATCCTCCGTTTCCACTCATCATAATGATCTTATTCGTCTCCTGTTTACGATCCCTTGCTTCCACTTACCACATATTAATCATCTCCCATTCATCTAATGTTTATGATCTTTGTTTTCACTTATCTTATTCATCTTCTGCTTATGAACCAAATTTATTATATCTTACTTATCTCCTGCTCATTATCTTCTGGTTTCTCGTGATCCTGTGCCTTCCCCAGTTGGTTCTGGCCCGAGGCTTTTCGAGATCGACGCGGGGAGATGGGATATAAATCCAATCTTGCTCATCGTCTCTGGTTTAATTACAGATGTGCTTGTTATCCTGAGTTTGGTTAAAGGAGGGATATCATTACTAATCACTTCCCGTTTCGGATACCTCCCTTAATGAGGCCCATAATTATCCTACAACTTGATTCCGCCACTAATGGCATGACTCTCGGTTTTTCTTCATTGATTATGAGTTAGAATCTACAGTAGACTGGTTTTCCCTCTGTCAGTGGAGGTAATTCCGCGATGGGTGCACCTTCCTTTTTAAGAGAGAGAGAGAGAGAGAGAGAGAGAGAGAGAGAGAGAGAGAGAGAGAGAGAGAGAAAGGTCTTTGTTTTCGCTTCAGTGTGACTGTAACTAACTGCCTTGATCAAATTGATAATCAATGTCTTGGGTGTTACATCAGCGTCTTCTCATTTGTTTTTCATAACGGGAAATGTAACGAGGCTTGGGACGCCTCTTGTACAACCTCCTATGATCCTCTTAATATTCATACACACATATGCATATATATATATATATAATATATATATATATATATATATATATATATATATATATATATATATATATATATATATATATATATATATATATACATACATACATACATACACTAATTATTACATAAAATACCCTAAATTAAAGAGTATTTGTGGCTTAATATTTGTGAATATAAAAGTAAAGTTTCTATAAGCGAAGAACTATAAAGGTACATACCATATACAAATATATGTATATATATAATTATATACACATATATGTATATATATAAAATATATGTATATTATATATATATATATATATATATATATATATATATATATATATATATATATATATATATATATATATACAGTATATATATACAGTATATATATATATATATATATATATATATATATATATATATATATATATATTATAAATATATATATACATACATACATAAATTTCTGTTAGTAAGTCTATTTCATATCCACTTCATTATTCTTTGAAACTGAACCTTAAAGTCACTTTTGCACGTGATAGGCATCTAACCTAGGATTCAAATCTGAACCGACAAAACTGCAGTAGCTGGGTACGGCCAAGTCCTTCAAATACACTCAAAGTATATTTGAAGGACTTTGGCTACGGCTTTCACTTCCAAACCATCGTAAAGAAGAGGATTAGGTTTCGTATTGTTTATCCGATATTTCCATCTCCATTAATAATTTTTTTTTACGTGGAATTTCATATTCCATCTCTAAACATTTTTCCCGCTTTTTCTCATTAAACACAAAGCTTCATTTTGTTTTTTTTTTACCTTCAAAATCTCGCCATTTCCCTGCATCTGCGTCTTCGACAGTGAGTCTACGCACTTCAAACATTTCTGAGCGTCAGTCTTTTATTTGAATATGATGAAACTTGTGTCAATAAATCACCGATATTGGACGAGTTGAAGAATCAAAGGGAATTTTTCCTCTCTCGTCAAACTTCTCGAAAGCCCATGAAAACATTAGCGGTAGTTTTTGAAGTCCAATTTCGCAAAACTCTCTTATCTTTGTTTACCTTTTCATCAACATCCTCCGAGATACTACCTACGTGGAAAGTGTTTATTCATGCCTGTCCGTCGTCTGTCTATGGGCAGGAATGCGTGAAAAAGAATGAGCGCATTATGTAGACACTCGGTGATAACTTCATGAGGCGACTAGTCAGATGCTTAGCGTCTGGTGGGTGGCAATGGAAATTGGAAATTCCCCTTCTAAGAAACCGTACGTAGTCTTTATCTAATCGTCTGACGTTAAGATTCATATAGAATGCTGTTATTATTATTATTATTACTATTATTATTTTTATTATTATTATTATTAAGCAGTTTATAGTTATGGCACAAAAGGTTTGTCTTTAACTGAAAAATTTTGATTGCATTTGATAAATTGCAGTTTTGAATATTTGACAAGTTGAAAAATATTAAAATTATGAAAAATTTCCTTACTGACTTGTTCCCAGAGGAAACTGGAAATTCCCCTTCTAAGAAACTGTACGTAATCTTTA